>NW_026988460.1:7607500-8207500 GCF_030222135.1 Aotus nancymaae
GAGGGCTTACATAGTAAGAATTTGCAATCTTTAGTGATTGGAGGCAAGATCTCAAAATGTATGTAAGCTCAGCATAACTTAGGGAATTCAGTGCAGTGCTGATCATGCAACGTTGTAAATGGCCCTTAGGTCAGAGATGGCTCTTATCTCACTGTCTGCTTTGTGTCATCCCTTTGGTTTCACTCTTCCATGCAGCTCATGATCTTCACAGCCCTGGGCTGTGCGGTGGAATGTCACGTGTGTTATACCAGATGACCTTCTATGCGTGGAGGCAGATGCAAAGTGCATATCCAGGCATCAGGGCCTTGTTTTGCATATCTTGTTTCATACCATGTGTGGGAAAATAATCTGCTTTAGGTTTTGTTGTATGGAATTAGTTACCTTAGTTCACTGTGTCTTTGCTTGAATTGCATAGCTCACTAGCATGGCAAACGTGCTATGCCATGCTAAGTTGTATCCCATCATTTACTAAGGTAAAAGAAGGAGCAAAGAAGTCAAATGCCCCCAGAAAAAAACAGATGAGGGCGGAAGTCTTCTCCAGAAGACAAATGGGTGAAGAAGGAGGATAGTTGGGGCAGCAATTTTCAAATTACTTTGTATAAGATTGACCAGGAACTTGCTAAAGCACACACTCGCATGCATGTGCACACACGCGCACAGTATCCGAGACCCCAGTCATGGAGAATCTGATTCTCTAGGTCTTAAGCAAGGCTCTCTGTACTTTTAACAAGCTCCCAGGTACTTGGAGGTAGGTAGTTCACAGACCACCCTTTCAGAAATAACTGACTTGGTAGGTGCTAATTGGTACAGGAAAGAACTCACACTTGGGAAGCCAGATGGCATGGGTTTGGCTGAAGCATTGATCACTAGTCAAAGTCTTTAACTTCCTTAGGTTTTATTTTGCTCATCTGTAAAATCAATATAATGGTATGCCCCCTCCTGAAGTGTGGATTGGTGTAAGTCAAATCCCTACTATGCTGTTGGATAGATGATAAGAGTTCAATATTTCACAATTATTATGATTATCACTACTATTATTTTAAAAAGTCATATTCAAAGAAGTACTAAAGTCACTTAAATATTAGACAATGGGGTTCTAGGACCAAGCCAAGACATGGGCTTTAGGTAACTGGTAGATAGACTACTATCAACTAATTATGTTGGTCAGTCCCATCTTCTGTACTTGCTGCTTTCTTTATTTTAATCTCTGTGACACTGTGCTCTCTTCTTATTTAATAGTATATGTCATGGGAACTTGTTTTATTACCATAAATTGTATTTCCTTGTGGATATACCAGTAAAACTACAGAGTGAAACATTCTTATTTTTCTTGATTTTTCCCATACCTCTATAAGGTGATATCACTAGGGGTGCTGTGCTGTTCCAAAGAGGTAAGTTGAAAACAGCGACTGTCATAAAGGAAAAATGCCAGAAAGATATATTCTGAAACCCTGCTACTTTCCAGTGATGGGACTGCATGGCATATACACAGTTCTGTCTTCCAAAGCAGGATTCAGTGCTCCAACGTGCTGGTTGCAAAAATAATATAATATTTTGGAGGGTTCGTGATGGTGGCAGTGGAGACAGCACTAGCATCATGGTTGTGTGACCTGTGTGGTTGCATGGTACCTCATGTTTAGAAAGATCCCACATTCATTTTAATACTTCCCTATTACCATCTTGAAATTTTTAATAATTTTCAACAAGAGGACCCACATTTTCATTTTGCACTGGCCTCCACAGGTTTTTTTAGCTAGTCCTGAGTATAAATGGGATGGCTACTACGGAGACATTGTAGGTTATAGTTAAAGAACTCATCAGAGGATTTTTTTTTTTTTGAGATGAAGTCTTGCTCTGTCGCCCAGGCTGGAGTGCAGTGGTACAATCTCCACTTACTGAAATCTCTGCCTCCCAGGTTCAAGTGATTCTCCTGCCTCAGTCTCCCACGTAGCTGAGATTACAGGCATCTGCCACCAAGCCCAGCTATTTTTTGTATTTTTAGTAGAGTCGGGGTTTCACCATATTGGCCAGGTTGGTCTCAAACTCCTGACCTCAGGTGATCTCCCTGTCTTGGCCTCCCAAAGTGCTGAGATTTCAGGCATGAGCCACCACGCCTGGCTCATCAGAGGATTTTAAACATAAATAAACTTTGATTTATATTCTGAAGAGATCTTTTTATTTACTTATTTTTCCTGCTGTGTGAAAAGAAATCATAGGCGAATGGAAAGAAAGGAGGTCATTTTTCTATTTAGATGAGAGTTGACAGTGTATTGGGGTAGATTGTCAAAATGGAGACTTCCAGGCCCAAAAAGAACTGAGTTGAGACATATTTTTGGATGCAGAACCAACAAGTCTGAAAGTTTAGCAACAAAAGAAAATTATTAATGTCATAAACTTCTCTCCTCTGTAAGACAACTTCTTTTCAAGCCAGAGGAAGGCTCAAAGAACCACGCTGGTGGCAGCAGTAAGTTGAACACAAGATTCTTGGCACTGACCCCAGCAACTTTTGGCCCGGAGTCTAATGACCAAGCCCGATGTGAGCTCTGCTGAGCAGGTTTCAGGCCGACCAAGGTCACCCAGCAGCGAACCCTGTAGATGGGGTCATTGGAAGAGTCTAACTTGTAGCTGTGGCCTAAAGCCACCAATGACAGCAATTATTGATGGCTGTCCTTTGTCCTGACTTGGGGGCAATCAGATGACAATGAATATAAGAATGAAGAGGCCAACACGGGACTAGGTACATGAGTACAGGCTTGTTAAGAGAAAACAGTTGAAGAAAAGCCCCCAAACACCAGTTAAATGGCTCTTTTTAGAGCTCCAATGTTGTCTAGATTAGAAAGGGCTGCATTTTAATATTTATAATAGTTTCTTGTTTATTACATCTTGTTTGGCCTTTGGAAAATATTTCAAGGATGAATTTCATAGTTGTTACTGATGATTAAGTTGCACAATTAATTTTAAACTTAACGTGACCTACTGCTATTTCTTTAATCTATCTAATGAGACTCCTTGGAATTTACATTGGCCAATTAATCAACATGACTATGGGGAGGATACCAGGGTGGCATGCTCTCACAGCCACAAAGTCAACACAGTTCATTCAAATTTAGAAACCTCAGAGTTCTAAGCCTATTTTATCCCCACCTATGTTGACTTTAATCATGTTTAAAAAGTGCAGTGGGGTACCATTACTTTTTCTTTAATTTCTTGAGATTATTCTGTCTACTGAGCTGAGGATGCCACGTGGCCTTGAGATAATGAGCTTTTTCTGTAGTGGCCCCATGATGGGCTTTTGTAATTGTTCTATTAAAATGGAAAAAGAAAGATAGATTGTCCATTCTTACATGAAAAACAGTTCTCCAAATCGGTGCTGGCACTTTGAATTAACAAGTTCACAATCCTATGTTGAAATGAAAATGGAACCCTAAGACTGCTCACTGCCCACTCATCCATTTTCCTTTAAGAACAACTGAAATGCAACTTTAAAGTTTTCAAATCACTTCTGCCTTGCTCTGTTTTGTTGTCTTTTTGCTAAGGCAGTATCACCATTTGATGAAATTAATGTTAAGGGGAGGGAGAAGCATAAATTCCTCCAAAAGCAAGATAACAAAATCAAAGGAACTCTTTTATTCCAATTAAACCTTTATATCTGTTTTCACGTGCAAAGCAAAACTGGGCCTCAGAAACGCACTGGCCAGCAGGCAAATATATTTGTTTTAATTTGTGTATTTAATTGATCTTAGAATCCACTTTAAAAATACATAAATATTTTCCTTGGAAATGCAGATACTTCCTGAATTTATGAAGGAAAAAAATAAATGAAAGCCCTGTTTGTTTTACATGACCAGATGTGGACTGGATACCATGTGGGATGGAGCTAAAAAAGAACCAGACTGTCTTGGAGCTCTAATCTATCCCCAGCTATGACCCTGGGTGAGTCATATCCACCCTCCTTCCAGCCTCAGTATCATCTCTAAAATATCAACCAAACAATAATGTGAATGCTAAAGATTCTTCTAGTTCTGTAATGTATTACTACCAAGAGCCACTTCCTTTTCTTCTTTCATTTCTTACATTTTCAATATTTTAATGAGTTTTGTTTTTTGCATAAATGTGAAACTTGGTTCAGTACTTTCCCATACCATCTCATTTTCTCTTCTCTTAAATTTTTTTTCTTTAACCCTTTGGTAAGCCTCCAAGGTAAAGCAAACTGTCTGTACAGAGGGATTTAATTGGAGGTTTATTGATCATTTTGTCTTTTGGTTGTTTGTAATCGTACAAACTTGTATTTAAGTATTTACAGGCATAGATTATTTCAACGATTATTGTAGAGTCAAGAAAACATATAATGACAAAATGAGTTGGTTGCTGATAAATTTAAAAATAATACTTGACTTTTCTTTTGGAAAAAACAGAGATGAAGAAATGTAGAAATAGCCTACAGCCTACATATATGTTATATAAACTTAAATCTCATCTAATTCATTCATCCAATCACCTATCTTTTTCCTTAGCAGAAGACATTAATGTATGTAGTATAATGGCAACATCTGCTGATTTTAAGAATGATACGAATTTCAGTACTGTAAGTCTTAGAGTTGCCCTGTAATTTCACTTTTTGACTAACTGATGTTACTGTCAAGCCAGCACACATATTCCAAGCATTAAGACACAATTATGAAGACCCAATGAGCTACCTACTTTACAGTTGTTAATATTCAGCTGTAGGATATCTATATGTTGTTAGTAGAGGGTGCTGATTTCATTGGTCAGATTGTAAAATAATGTTATAGATGATAAAATTGAAGTTTGGTGGTATCCCTTAGACAAAAATAGAAATTACATTGTAGATTTTGAGTATCTTAATACTTCATTAATAACTGAGAAAAATCTAAGGTAGTAAGCACAAATCTTGACATAAAAGTGTCATATCTCCAGAGTAGCACTGTCTCCTAGAAATACAATATCAGTCAATAGACAATTTTAAACTTTCTAGTAGCCACATTTTAAAAAGTAAAAAGAAATAGGTAAAATTCATTTTAATAGTACGTTTTATTTAATCGTGTATATCCACAACAGTATCATATCAACATATAATCAATATAAAAATGATTAATGTGCTATTTTACTTTTTTAATACTAAGTCTTTGAAATTTGGTGCCTCTCTTACAGTTAAAATACTTCTCATAGGACAGAGAGAAGCTCATTGGTGGGGCCACAAGCTTGAGTGCAGGGGGAAAAAACCAGCATCTTTTCATTTGAATACTCTATTTGCATAGGAAATTTTTCAAATTTACACTTGAAAAACTAGATTCGCATATCAGTTTCAGATCGTGTCCAAATTAAACAAATTCACCACTCTTATGTCAATTCATAATTATTAACATCAAATCAAAATAGGTATAAGATAAATTGAAAAGCAACTCACAATTTTTCTAATATCAACAAAGCATTCCTGAATTTTTTCTTGTAGTTTTAAAAGTGACTTATATAATGCTAGCACTTGTAACAATTATCTTCTGCATATTGACAATGTTAGAAAATGTATAAAATCATCATTATTTATTTGTATTATGAGAATACTTGTCTAGCTGGGTCACAAATAAGCTTCAACTTTAGCTTGTTCAAATCCAGTGTGACATTGGTGAAAAAATATCATCCTGACATTTTTTTGCTTTGATTATTGAATATTTGCCAAGCATTCATTTTGTTTCAAGATAATCTAGGATTGGAGTTAAATCTTTATAAAACTCTTCCATCACTCAACCAATGATATTGACAAAATACATAAGATCATTACAATCATTGTCCTCTGTTCTTATTAGCAAGTCAGTAATGTGGCAATAATTTCTAGCATTTACACATATATTGAATGATTTTTAACAATTGTACCATTACACTTTTCATAGATTATTCTCTAAGAAAATGGAACACAAATATTTTCAATATAAATATATATATATATATTTTTGACATGGAGTTTCACTCTTGTTGCCCAGGCTGGAGTGCAATGGCATGATCTCAGCTCACTGCAACCTCCACCTCCTGAGTTCAAGTGATTCTCCTGCCTCAGCCTCCTTAGTAGCTGGGATTACAGGCACCCACCACCACACCCAGCTAATTTTTTGTATTTTTAGTAGAGATGGGGTTTCACTATGTTGGCCAGGAGGGTCTTGAACTCCTGACTTCAGGAGATCCACCGGCCTCAGCCTCCCAGAGTGCTGGGATTACAGGCATGAGACACGGGGCCCAGCTCAATATAAATCTTACAGTAGAATCAAGCAAGAAAGAAATCATCTATTTCTTGCTTTAAAGTTGCATTAACTTTGAATTTTTGACCTAACATACCTGGAATGCCTCCATCGTGCTAGAAACTTTCATATCTAGCTAAAATTCTTCTTTGACAGATATAAAAAGTTGAAAAACATATATCCAAGTTTGATTTTTTTGTTCGATTTAGCATTTCTTAGTCAATTTGGAAATCCCTTAAGATCAAATATACTCAGAGTAATAATTGTGTAGTGTATCCGCTAAAAGAGACAGCTAAAAGAAAGTAGTTGCAATGTTTTCATATTTTGAACAATTCAATCTTTGACATCATTAGAAAAGTATTTAATTCTATGGGCAATTGTTTGCTGAATGATGTTTAATTTTTTATATATTTTTTGTCTTTTTCTAGTTTTATTTCCATAATGATGGAGTTTAATTTCCTTACCATGTCTCCATCTGAAATAGCTTTTTTTTTTTCTTTCATGAATCCAAGCTCTTCATAGCTGGCCAAAATTATAAGCCATATCCTATTCAAAAACATTTAAAATTTGTGTTTGTTGGATATTTAATTTGGATTTTAACTAATTTCACTGATCCTTTTTTGACTTTTGAAAAGCAAATTATTAATATCATTGAGCAATATTTTGTAATGGATTTTATAGCCGAACGAACATATAAGTAATAGACTCAATCATCCTTAACCGAATCACAGAGTGGCTGCTGAGAACTTAGTGTGAATAGAGTTTAGTAGCTAAATTCAGGCTTCTTGATAAATGTTCCTGGTTTAACCCAGCCATTTCTGTCTGGGGCATGGAGTGGGAGTGATAGCCAATATACTACTTATCTGTTTTAGAAAAATCACTTATTTGAGATTGAGAAGTCAGACTGCTTACTGTGTGTAACCTTGGGTAGATAACTTACATTTCCTGTGTCTAAAACTATGAACTATAACCTTTAAACAAGAAACCAAAATAGCCCCATGACCTAGCTATTACAATCATTGTCTTTCTCATAGTCTGTTTGCTATAGATTCTTCTATCTGATAAATGCCTTTTTCTGTTTTTTCAAAAATTCTGTGGCTTTAGAACATGGCTTCTGTTTGCTGTGGCATCCTTTCTAATCTGTACCATCTTTGTGGCACCCTTTCAGTTCTTTCTACCCATTTTAACTGGCTCCAGCTCTCTGTGTTTCCCAGGTGAAATTCCTATGAGCAATGATGTGACTGGATGGCTCAGTCTTTTCATATTTAGCACATCACTCGCCAGCCCATTGGGTCGGATATTAAACATCCCTGAGCACTTAGCAATGGAAGCAAGGTCCCAGGACAGAAAACAAGGCCATGTGGGCTCTAGTGGTTCTACATAGGGTGGTTCCCCTTAGAAAATGGTGTGGGCAGGCCAGAAGGAATTAATTGACATCGGAAATACCAAGGATTGGCACAGAAAATCACTCTAGCTTCTATTCTGATGTATTTTCAACCAAACCATTTGAAAGACTTAGAAGAAGCAGAGAGATTTGTGAAGGAGAGTTATTTATCCTAATATAAGAAACTAAGAAAACAAGGATTTCAATATTATCAGTGTCCCCAAAGTAATTATGTCCAAACTTGATCTCCCCTTTCTATCGTTTTCCAACCACATCACCACTGAACCCAATACCCTTCACCTGTCTCTTCCCATACAGACTCCTTCTCTGGCCACGAGCTTCTGGCTGGCCTCCCTGCGGCCAACTCTTCTCCTTTTGATTTGGTCAACGCACAGGGAGAGTATGTTATTTTACTTAAATGTGATGCTTGAGCCCATCTTTCTATTTCCCAGAACTGAGTTATGACTTCTAATTAATTCCATGTGATAAATAAATACTGAACATACACTATGCTAGACGCTTTGGAGAATAAAAATGTGAACATGATGTCTATCCTGCCCTCCAGGAATGTACATTCTAGAAGGAGTTTTACAACTTGTAACCAACCATCTGTAATACAAAGGAGAACACAGTGTCCTAAAAGGTGTAGATTTTTTTAAAATTATGAGCATTCAATAGAAGGATAAAAGTAATGCTATTCTACTAAATATTTAATACCTGGCTCTGGATTGGGGAGTGGGAAGAAGCCCTGATTTGTAGCAGCTGCTGGTTTCCATGATGAAAATATTTCCATTATGGCTAACTTTAACCATCTGAAATTACTGAACAAAGAGTTGGGAAGAGACATGTCGTAGCCCACCATTAAATATTATCTCTACCATACAGATAGGATACACCTAAATAAGCTCAAGACCATAGCAGTAAAATGTATCAACAGAAAAATAACTAGGAAGTGTTATTTTGTTTTTAATAGAAAGTGAATTTTTATTTTTAATATAATTCATTGAATTTTAATTTTTTATAATTTGATTTTAAATTGGCTTAGAAAATTCCTGAAAACTTAACAATTGCTGTTCTTGAGCTGGTAGAAGCTTGCTCCAGCATACTGCTGGACAAAAGGCTTTGAAAATGTGGATTCTAAACTGGGGATGGAATAGAGCAGGAGGAGGCCCTTGAGTTCTGGAGGTGAGCCCAAAGCCTATGTAGGATTTTGCTTCTGGGTATTGGGGTAGAGTGAAGAGGCATACTCCTGACACAAAATCAGGAAAGAAATCTGAGGACAAAAAGCATGGGGCAGGAATGGAAAAAGTGAGTAAATTGTTTCCTTACGTGCAAATTGATCTCCGGCTACTGACCTAACTCAGCACTAATCCTCATTTCCAACCCCACCCATTATGTACCAGTGACAATGATACAACAATAATAATGACAGCTAATATTTGTTGATGATTGCCCGGTGCCAGGGACTGTTCTAAGGAAGTGCTTGTT
This sequence comes from Aotus nancymaae, assembly GCF_030222135.1. Classification (NCBI taxonomy): domain Eukaryota; kingdom Metazoa; phylum Chordata; class Mammalia; order Primates; family Aotidae; genus Aotus; species Aotus nancymaae. Next base: position 7,616,624 of record NW_026988460.1, read on the forward strand.
ATCCCTCGCACAAACCTTCCCGGTTCCTTATTTACTGTGTTGCCCAGCAGCCACAGCCTTCTCTGGGTGAGGCCCCTGTCTTCTCGACTCACCACAAAGCCTACCGCTTACCATTGTTTTTCCCACACCACAGCGCAAACTGCCATTTGTTTTTGAGCTTGCAAAAGTACTTTACACGGTGAGGAAATATTTCTCTGTATCCATGACTCAGAAGAGTGAAAAAAAAAGGTACAGATGACCATATCCTTCAAGAAAGATGGAAAGAGTGTATTTCTTTGTAGAAGTAAAGAAGACATCTATGTATTTCATGTGGAAATGTCTGGCTTGTTACAGTAATTTATATTCTGTTGATCCCTGTGGGCATTTGAGTTTGGGGTCCTATTTCGGTAGATAAGACAAATAGAAAGATAAAAGACAGCTTTGCCGTCAAGGACTTGCTGTACACGGGAAGTCTACAGATTCAATATGTATCTGATAATTGTTTTTAAGTTGGTATAGAACTTGATAAGTACCAAAACAATTGTGAGAAGGGCTTTCTAGACAGGAGTTCCGAGAGGTGAGGATTAAGGAAAGAGAAAGAGACTTAGTTTTGTTTCTTTCTACCAGTTTCTCATATACCCTGTCTCTCTGAAAGCATTCCTATTTCTCACAATTTCAGGTTAAGAAATTAATAGGAGCATCTCACTGTATTGTCCCTTAGATTCCAAGCATTATAGGAAATTGAAAAAAAAGTGGGGGGAACAAGATAAATGATGTTTCAAATTTTGCATGACCAATAATTCTGTTTTTATTCGAAGATCCATTTATTTTGGTAAAATTCACCTGCTCTCAACTTGGAAGAAAAGTTCTGCTCAGGGAGAAGCAATTTCTATGGTTCTTCTTGAAATTTGTTTGTAAGGATAGACGAAATGTACAATTGGAAAAGAAATGAGAGCAAACTTAAGGGTTACTTGCACACTTGAAGGTTACTTAATTCTTAATTCAGATTTCACATCAGGCTTCTCACAGGAGGTAATGTTAATTGAGAAACTCTATAGCTAGATACACTCGGCGGGGGGAAAGAACAGAACTCCTTAATTACAATGACAAAATGTGTGTATGCACCCATGTGTGGGGGTGGGGGATTAACCAAATTATGGTTTATTTTCTTGCGCTTTGTAGTTTGTCTTGATTCTGCAAAACACCTCAAAGACAAGTATTCTTTCCCTTCTCCATTAAGGAAGGCATGCTGATTACATATATCAACATTATTTTCATGTTAAAGATAAGCCCTGTTGTTTGCTGAGGGTAACATGAGGAATATGGCTTTAGAATAACCACCCCCACTCACCACCTCTGCCAATAAACAAGTTTAGTGAACTTAATTTTCCCTAATTTATAGGCAGCCTGTTTAAATTATTGTTACTTGGCCAGGATCATTTCATAGGGATTTAATTGTGCTTGTAAATCGTGTTTCTTTCAAATTCATCTCTTTATTCACTCTGTTTCCCTCCTCATGTCTCATTTTGCATATGCTCCAAAACATATCAATAATTTATGCCACGAAGCCTTGTTTTCTCCTTTGTAACTGCGCACATGTTCTGCATTGTGTAATGATGTCAAAGGAAATGTGTACATTGAGTAAAGGTGTTGAATTTTTCATGAAGGTTTGTTGGAGACAAATGGCATTTTGCAGATTGGGAGAATAACAAATCCATTTTAAAAAAAGGGTTTCAGAACTGAATAAAAACAAAGTAACAAAGATAAGATTTGTTGAGCATTTTTTTCATCATAGGTAAATCTAAGTGTTTACATGCACTATCTCATCCTCACAATCACATTGCAAAGAAGGTATTGTTATCTCCATTTTACAGGTGAGGAGACCAAGGCTCATTACCAAGACATCACTTGCTCAATGTCACACAGCTAGGAGGTGACAGAAAGAGATTTGAACTTGGGCCTTTTTGATCTGAAAGCCCAGCTGGTTGTCTCATAAAATCACTTGAGTAGCTTTCTCAGTTTTGGGCCACTTAAATTCCAACAAATCTGTTTTTCCTTTCCTCTAGGTCTACTATGAGAACCCCCAACTCTTCTTTTTATAAAAATTAAAAAATATTATCATCTTGTCATCCTCCTCTACTCTGGATGACTCTTAACTGACAACCAAATTAAGTGAATAAAACCTGAGGAGCTGATGGAATTTACAGTAGAGAAGGAAGGGAAGGAGATATCATCTACACTGATGTTCGTCAGGACACAGTGTGAGATCTACCTGAGCTGATACTGAGTTGATACTGAATATTCATTCATTCAGTATTTATTGAACTCTATTTGCTAGAACAGGAGTCAGCAGACTGTGCCCACTTTCTATTTTTGTAAATAAAGTTTTATTGGAACACAGCCATACCTGCTCATTACACGTGTCTATGGCAGCTTTTGCCCTATAATAGCAAAATTGAGTAGTTGCAATCGATACTGTATAGCCTGCAAAAATGAAAATAGTTAGTATCTGGCCCTTTATAGAAAACGTTTTTTGACTCTGTGCTAGATCATGATCAAAACAGACACAACCTCTATCCTTATGAAGTTACAATCTCATGAGAGAGTCAGACATAAATCAAACAATATATTATTAAAAGCTATGATACATGCTCATCACTTGCCACTGGTTTTGGAAATTTAATTATTTGGACCTTATTCTTTTACATTAAAAAGTTCTTCTTGGCTGGTATAACAAAAACTTCATTCATTCGTTTATACTCATTAATTCAATTCAGCAAATAAACACTATCTAATATATGTTGGACATTATATTATGATCTGAGAATATACAAGTGAACAAAAGTTGATAGGCTCTCATTTGTTGACTCTTTGGCCTTATATTCCAACTGGTTCAGAACCCAAAAAATGAAGAAGTCTATTTATTGGGCCTCCTCAGCCTCCAACAGAGTTTATTGTAAGGTCTGCTTCTTTTTCACTCTTGTAGTCTCTGAAATGGTCTAGTGTCCTTACAGTATATTCCTCTTTTTAAATTGAAACGAGTTTGAGTGGGTTTCTGTTACCCAGAACTTTCCTAAACTTGGAATTGTGAGACTTAATCAGCTAAGTGAGCATCAGCTTTCCAGACTTTGTGGTGAAAGGAAGCAATGACAAGGGGTTGGGAAAGAGAGAAAGAGAACAAAGATTGGTAAACTATGCTGCCCATTTTAGCATGGTTTATGACCTAAGAGTGATTTTAGTGTTTTTAATGGATGGAAAAAAACAAAAGAATAATTAGTGACATGTGAAAATTATATGAAATTCAAATTCCAGTGTCCATAAATAAGACGTTATTGGAACTTAGCTGCACCCATCATTTATGTATTGTTTATGGTCACTTTCATGCTACAATGACAGAGCTAAATACTAAATAGTTGTGACAGAAACCATATGTCCTGAAAAGCCAAAAGGATTTACTATGTGGCCAACTACATCTATATGAGTTATTATTATTATTTTTGAGACAAAGTTTTGCTCTTCCTTAGCAATTGTGGTTCACTGCCACTTCTGCCCCCTGGGTTTAAGCTATTCTCCTGCCTCAGCCTTCTGAGTAGCTGGGAATATAGGCGCCTGCCACCATGCCTGGTTAGTTTTTATATTTTTAGTAGAGATGTGGTTTTGCCATGTTGGCCTGTCCGGTCTTGAACTCCTGACCTCAGATGATCCACGTGCCTTGGCCTCCCGAAGTGCTAGGATCACAGGTGTGAGCCACAGCACCTGGCCAACATCTGTACTAGTTCTGATACTGGTTTCCTCATCTTCCTTACCTATGTGTTCTTTTTGATCTCGTCTTTGAGGATCTTAACTACTACTATTCTCTCAGTGGATTCTGGCTATAGTTGTGCCTCAGTTCCTCACTTCCAGTTGTCTGTTGTTCGTGTATACTTGACTGTCCCACTGGCACCTCAAACCCGACACATCCCCAGTAGAACACATCAACTTCTTTCACTCCTGTGTATATACTTCTCATCTTGGCTACACCCTTGGAGATAAATATGGATAATAGAAACGGCTGAAACCACAAGTACATGTCACGCCCAGGTGGGGAAAACACTGCAGGGGTAGGTGGAGGCCACACTGTTAGAAGCATCCAGGTGAATTCTGTTTCCCCGTCCTTAGTCTCGCCCAGTTTATAATATTGAGGACACGTCTTTCCTATCCTTTCTAGCTCTAACCTCTGTCTCTACTGAACTTTGACTTGGTTCTCTGATTCTCAGACTGAAGTTTCTGAACTTGATTTTGTGTTTTCTAGTTCTGTGTCATTCTTGATGTTTACCTTTGTACCTGTCCATAGCCTAAGTCTATCACATAATAAATGTTTATTTAAAAGTTATTGAATATTTAGTGCTTCATATATATCTAGTATAGTCCTTAAAGCAATCTTGTGAGGAAGGCAGGATTATTCTAAGTGCTATTATAATCCATTTTCCAGGTGAGGAGGCTGAAAACAGAAGTCTGTGTTTGGAGTTAGGATTCCAACCAGGCTTGTTTGGCTCCAAAGTACTACCCCAATTTCTTTCTTCATATAAATGCAAAATGATTTCTGTTTCCTTCTTTCCTCATTGTTTACTTTAGGGGTACTGCTCTTGTAACTTACTTTAACACCTATATTAAGAGTCAGCAAACTTTTTCTGTAAAGGGCCAGATAGTAAATTTTTCTGGCTTTTCAGGACATATGGCTTCTGTCACAACTATTTAGCTTTGTCATTGTAGCATGAAAGTGACCATAAACAATACATAAATGATGGGTGTAGCTATGTTGTAATAACATCTTATTTATGGACACCAGAATTTGAAGTTTACATAATTTTCACATCACTAATTACTCTTACTCTTTTTTTTTCCATTTATTAAAAAAAGTAAAATCATTCTTAGCTCATGAGCCATGCTAAAATGGGCAGCATAGTTTACCAATCTTTGTTCTCTTTCCTTTTCTTTTTTTGTGACAGGGTCTTGCTTTGTCACCAGGCTGGAGTGCAGTGGTACAATCATAGCTCACTTCAGCCTCGAACTCCTGGGCTCAAGGGATCCTCCTGCCACAGCCTTCCAAGTAGCTGGGACTACAGGTGCACACTACTGTCCCCAGCTAATGTTTGAAAATTTTTTGCAGAAACAGGGTTTCACCAAAGGGGTTGCCTGGGCTAATCGTGAATTTCCGGCCTCAAATGATCCTCCCACACCTCAGCCTCCAAAAGTGTCGGAATTACAGGTGTGAACCACTGTACCTGGCCACCAACCCTTGTTCTATACCACATTACTTAACTTTGGGTTTATAATTGTTCTGAAACACTCAACCATTTGCTGCTGTTTATGGCAAGCTTACTATATGTCAATGTTCTAAGCATTATTATATATATGTTACCCATTATTACATACATATGAGGGAGGTACTAGTATCATCTCCATTTTATAGATGAAGAAAATGAGCTACAGAGAGATGAATTCCTTGGCCCAAAGTTGTACTAAACTAGGAAATGGTAGAGTTCAGATTAGAACCCAGGACATCTCACTCCTGGTCTGGCATCTTAAGTACAAAGTTATGCTGCCTCTCTGGTTCCTATGAGATAATGTATGTTAAAGAGTTTTGAAAACTATGAAGGGTTATATAAATATAAGTTAATAACTATCATAATTATTCATGTTACATCTTTAGGTTTCTGAAGTTATTAGATTGCAATCAAATTGATGTTAATCAAAATAAAAACACTCAGGCATCTCGTGCGTTGGTATTTATTTTTCTGTCCATCTTAGCATTAAACATTTTTAAGCATTGGATTTCTATCTCAAATAAGCAATGGAGGAGACTTATGCTTTTATGTAGTTTGCTATTTGCTCCCAGCTTCCCTGAATTTGGCATTATGCCCCATTCCTGATTAAAACCAAAATGAAGCCACAGATAGGAAAGAAGTTGCATATCAATAAGGCTTGTGATTAAGTTTTTGTCAATTTTTTTCACTCGTTTCTTTCAGGTTCTTAAATTAGATAGCAGGAGAGACATGACTTAATTATTGAGACTACTTTGGAGCCAAATGGAAAATTATACTACCACTTACTCAGATGCCAGAGTAATTAGAGCCCAATTATTTCTCTCATTTGGCACTAATGAATGAAGATCAATTAAAAAAAATAATGTAACTGTGAATTGCTTGTATTGAGCAGAGAACTGTAAGCAGCTGAAATAGTCTACTCTTTCACTAATTGAAAATACGACGTGAAGGCAACCCAAAATGTGCTTGTCTCCATGTAATTTTAGAGCAGTTCGATTTTCAAAAATCACGCAGATGGCTGAAGCTTTGTATTATAATTATTTTCTGGCTACAGCACACTGCTCTCTCTTCTATAAGGAGAGTCAAAACATGGCTCAAGAAATTCCTATTTCCCTAGCGATAACATCAGTTTTGCTGGCAGGACTTTATTGTTGCTTCTGGGCTGGTCGTGCTTGGACTAAGATGGAATGTCTGATTTACTTGGCTATTTCACTTTTCTCCTGATTGGTATATCCATTTCATCAAATGTATCCTGAAAACAACATTTATTTCACTGTAAAAATCTGATTGAAGGAGATATCTTCTTGATTAAAAATTTAGATTGAGATTATGTGGACATGGACCTACCTGCTTAAAGATACCTTGGAGTTCAGAGTTCACCTTTTAAATATCTGGTTAAATAGCAACCACTTAAAAAATTAGCCTACCCTATTTTATGTTATTTTATCTAGCATATATTTTTTTGAGGGAAGTGGTGTAAAAATTTTAATTCTTTACATTTGTTTGTAGTCTGAATAAACATTCCCTTGTAGTAAGTATAGGGTAGACTGGGAGACTCCATTCTAGGGATAAAGTAACTGAACCAATTTTAACAATGGAATTCTGCTTATAGAAAAGCAGCTAGGCCGGGCGCGGTTGCTCACGCCTGTAATCCCAGCACTTTGGGAGGCCGAGACGGGCGGATCACGAGGTCAAGAGATCGAAACCATCCTGGCCAACATGGTGAAACCCCATCTCTACTAAAAAATACAAAAATTAGCTGGGCATGGTGGCGTGCGCCTGTAGTCCCAGCTACTCGGGAGGCTGAGGCAGGAGAATTGCTTGAACCCAGGAGGCGGAGATTGCAGTGAGCCGAGATTGCGCCACTGCACTCCAGCCTGGCGCCTGGCGACAGAGCAAGACTCTGACTCAAAAAAAAAAAAAAAAAAAGAAAAGCAGCTAGCCAATCCTCTCACCCCATCCCAAAACACACACTTTCACGCCCTCTCTAATAAACTTTGCAATTCATGAATCGTGTTTACCTCTATTATTTCATTACATCCTCAAACGACTTCAGAGAATGAGGCAGGTTTTATTTTCTATTTACAAACGAAAAATTGAGGCTCCAGAACTTAAAGGGCACCAAAGCACCTTAGCCAGAGCTATTGAGTCTCACTGTGTGGTCTCTGTAAATGGTGCTCCCAAGAGTTGTGCAGTGCGCAACCCGCACACTGAGACAGTACCCTTATGACAACTTCAGCTTAAAAGAAAATGAGAAAGGAACAGCAAGAAAAAACTCTGAAATGCATGAGTCATAATAAAGGCAAACCTTAAAACATTTGTTCTCTTAGCATTGCCCCAAATAAAAAAGAAGTGGGTGTGACCAAAGTCTAAATCAGCTTTGGTCACTGGGGCTTAGCTAGGTGGCTGAGCAAGTGAGAACTCAGAAGAACACATTCCTTTGTCCTGGTACACATGTCCCTGTATGTGGATTGTGTCATTACGCTAATGCAGGAGGCCTCAGGATGGGGGTTCTGAACTCGGTGACTAGGTAAACTTGTCCAACCCACAGCCCAAGACGGCTTTAATGCAACCCAACACAAATTTGTAAACTTTCTTAAAACATTATGAGTTTTTTTTTTTTTTGATTGATTGATTTATTTACTTTTTAGCTCATCATTACTGTTAGTGTATTTTATGTTTGGCTCAAGACAATTCTTCTTCTTCCAGTGGAGCTCAGGGAGGCCATAAGATTGGACATCCTGCACTAGGTTTTGGCTTTTGCCTCTATGGTCCCCCCAGCTACAATGGACTTCTCAAGCTCTTTTAATCATTGTCAGGGCCTATTGCAAATTGAGAAACAGGTGGAAGGAGGGCATTTTAGCCTGGGCCTTCCAGCAGCTAGGTGCCTCCAATTATTACTAAACTTATTACTGCCACATGAGGTCATCTGTATGATCCTAGATATGCAGTAATGGGATTAGAAGGTCACATTTTTCTTGTGTCATAACCGCATCTCCCTACCTACAGTTTACTGTGAATTACTACTTTCTTTTTAATCTTACCATCACCTTATACGTAGAACTGTTATAGTTCATTGTGGTTTTTGTGTGTGTTGTATGTGAAAAATATAACTGTAGGTGAACATACTTAAAATATTCCACAATTTTTTTTAACTTCTTTTGGCATGTCTTCATTAAAAACACAATGAAACATATCAAGAGCTAAAAAAAGGAACAGCCTGTTTTTTTCTGTTGTTTGTTGCTTGTTACGATTCTGGGAAACTTGCTTAGCATGTTGAGGATAAAGATGAGATGCAGAATAAGAACTCTGCATGTCTAACGCAGAGGATGGATGTTGGCTGTATGTCCTGATAGGTGATGAGGTTAGGAAGTAGAGCAGGCAAGGCACATATGTGTATGTGTAGACAAACTTAAGGACTTTGAATTTTATTCTGGCTGTATTAGTCAGAGTTCTCCAGAGCGAGAGAACTAATAGGATGTATGTACATATGAAAGAGAGTTTATTAAAGAGAATTGACTCTCACAAGGCAAAGTCCCACGATAGGCTGTGTGCAAGCTGAAGGAAGAAGCCAGTAGTGGCTCAGTCTGAGTCCAAACGTAGGGAAGCCAACAGTGCAGACTTCAGTCTGTGTCCGAAGGCCCGAGAACCACTGGCAAACCACTGGCGTAAGTCCAAGAGTTCAAAGACCGAAGAACCTGCAGTCTGATATCCATGGACAGGAAGCATTCAGCACAGGAGAAAGAAGCCAGAAAACTCAGGAAGCCAGCTTATCCTACCTTCTTCTGCCTTTGTTCTTGCTGCGCTGGCAGCTGACTGGATAGTGCCCACCACCACTGAGGGTGGGTCCTCCTCTCCCAGTCCACTGACTCAAATGTTAATCTCCTCCGGCAACATCCCCACAGACACACCCAGAAACAATACTTTACCAGCCATCCTTCAGTCCAGCCAACTTGACACACAATATTAACCATCACACTGGGGTGTGATGGAAAGCAAATCAAGGGTTAGAAGTAAGAAAGAAAGAATCTGATTTGCATTTTTAAAAGATCACTTTTCAGTTGAAATTGTTACTTAGGCTTGAAAGTGTGGCTTGGGAAGGCTCAGGACTATGTTGCTCGTAAATGACAAAACCCATATAAAACTGGCTTAAGCCAAAAGGGGAATTTACTGGATCATGTAGCAGAAAAGTTAAGCAACTAACTTCAAACAAGAATGCATCCGAGTGCTAAAATAAAGTTGTCATGAATATGTCTCTATTTTTTTGAGACATGGATTGAGAAGTGGGCCAGGGTTATTCTGCAAATGCAAATTAAGTTTCTGTTACCAAAAATAAGGGGGAGGGATGATGGAGAGGCAAAAACAACAAACGTCCGCTGTAGCAGGGTAAGAAAGAAAGGAAAATGGGGACTTGTTTTACACATGATTTGAAAGGTGAGGTTTGTGTTTTTCAATGATATTTTAAAAACAAACAAATGAATGAACAAAACAGGGCAATGGGCTCTCAGCAAAAAGGGTAAATGTGACCATGACTTGGACTTAGAAGGTTTTCTTTATGACTTGGGAAGGAGTAGGTCAGGAAGACAAAGGGTATGGCCTGACCAGTAGGGCTCTCTGGTTCTGTTTTACCATGCACAGCAGACTGGAAAGTTAGAAGAGGACTTAGGTTTCAGCATATATCTGATAAATGTTTAAGCTTCTAATCTTGTCATTTTTGCAAAGATGGTATTGACAGCTTGGTGCAGTAGAAAGGGAATGTGTCTCACAGTTCAATACGGTTTCAAGCTACAGTTCAGATTCTTAGTCATGTGACCCAGGAAATTTACTTTACCTCTCTAAGCCTCAGACTTCTCATCTGCAAAATGGAGGAGCTAATGGAGTCCAATTCTGAGGGCTATGATAAAGACCAAACAAAAACCTTCATGACCTGTGCCTAGCGCAGTGCCTCGCATGTAGTGATCACTCAGTAAAGGTGATGACTCTACCTCTTCTTTCTCATCCTTATGATTGCTGTTCTTATTTTGGCTAAACTGAATTCATAGTGCATGATACAATGCACACAAGCCTGACTCAAGGCATTTTATTATCTGCTTAGACCCAAAATAATTATGTTTGTCTAGAAATAACCATTTATAAACCTGTTTATAAACCATTTATAGACCCAAAGCCAATGGCTTAGCTTTGGTTGCAGAAAGACTTAGCTGTTTTACCTTGAACCAGGTAATTTCATTTGTTAAGCTGAGCCTCACCTTCCCTATCTAATAATCTTCATAAGATTGTGAGACTAGCATGAATAATTCGTGTATTATGTTTAACACGGTACCTGGACCTTATACAATTTTAATAAAAATAATAACAATAATAATGTTTATTATTATTATTCTCTAGCAATTTCTGCAAGGCTACCTTGGGTCTTGCATAAAGAAGGGTTCTGATGGAAACGCAGAGTTGTCTCTTGAGGACAAAGTGGTTGTCACATGATAAGCCTTCTCCACCATATGAGTCACTTTTCTCATCTTTGTTGGTTGGTTGGAATCTGACATCAGAATCTAGTTGCCTGTTGGGTTCCTTTAGAGGCGGGGACTTTGACTCCATTCCACCAATGATTTATTTTAAAATGCCTGGAAGTGGAGGGACACAAAATGCTCTGAAAAGTCAACGTGTGCATCTTGTCTCAGAGTGATTCCATGACTCTTCATTTGGTGTTTACATGGCTTAAACTGTCTAATTTATAGACTCTGAAAGCACCGGTGAAAGAAACAAACTAGCTTTTGGATCGCTTGATATAGTTTATAGTGCAACCGTAAATTTGGAACCATTTATGGAACATTATGACTTGCAAACATCTCCCCCAGTTTTATTACCCAGGGGAAAAAAATGTGTGGTGCTTACAATTCCTCTAAAAACTGTAAAAGCATTAAAAAAAAAAAAAATCCAAACAGCATTCACAGACTACATGGTGCAGGATGAAGCTTTTATCTTGAGCAGTATATTGAAAGCCCAATTTTCTACTAAAATGTCAGCTTGTTTCAAAACACACGAGATGACTGCCTTGGAATCCTTGCTGAAAAGAACTCTTCTTTGCTCTTTCTTATTCCAAAATGAATAAATGTACTATACTTAAGGAGGAATTTAGCAATTAGATGATTGCTGTAAAATAGCAATTGACATCTGCCCTATATGTATTTTTTCTTAGCATCAAAGATGTTTAATTTGAATAAAAGCTTTCTCCTCCACAATCTGACATTTTCCCTGAGTTTTATCTTACTCTAAAGTCATTATCTTACAATTAGGTCTGAACTTAGGGGTAAAACAACAACAAAAACCAGGAACTCCAACACAGGGATCTTACTTGGGCTGCAGTTTTCCGATGTTATCTGAGTTGAGCTGCTTTTTATCATCCTGGTGTTTAAAGGTAAAAGTCTCCATTCTGCCTCCTGTCCAACCACCCTCAGCCCCCACCTTATGATTCTTTTCACTTGAACCTGTGGAGTAGGCCCAGACCTGTGGGTGTCAGGCCGACATAGTGCTATCATACAAACGAATGTGGAGGTCATGCATTTATCTTTGTCTCTGTCTCCCCAACAGGATCCAGAGAAAGACAAATTATGGATTAGGTTATTTTATCCAAGCAAAGTTTGAATGGAGATAAATGGTATGGGGTAGGGGGCAAATAGGAACAGAGTGAGGCTAGGGAGAGTCTTTGGGGAGAAGATTCTGTTCTTTTGAGCCCTACAAATGGCACCACAGAAGGGATTCTAGAGACAATCTAATGAGGCTCCATCATGGCACAGAAGCAGTGCAGCATGGGATATTTGAAAGGGCAAATTTCTTCCACATTGCTCTTACATTAGAGGTTAAAGGCACAGGGAACCTAGGTTAGGTGTGTGGGGTCTGGGGTCAGACAGTTTGCTTTGAGTCTTGTTTGTGTTGCTTTTTGGTTGTGTGTGGTTAAGAAATACAACTTTTCTCAGCCAGAGTGCCCCAGCTGCCAAATGGGGAAGAACAACAGTTCCCACCTGATGTAGTATTGAGTGCATGACTTGGAGTAATGGGTGGGAGAGCCCTTCCTGCCTTCCTTCCATCATTCATTCCCTTACTCAACAAATTACTGAATACTTATGATGTTTCTAACCTGTTCTGGGCACCTGGGTTATAGAATAAACAAGATAGTTGGGGTTTCTGATCTCATGAATTTTATTAAAATTTTAACTACCATTATTATAATAAATGAGGAAAATTGAAATTCCAAGAAGCTGAGTCATACAGGTATATTAATAAAAGGGCTTGGCCAGGTGTGAAGGCTCACGCCTGTGATTCCAGCACTTTGGGAAGCTGAGACAGGCAGATCACCTGAGGTCAGGAGTTTAAGACCAGCCTGACCAACATGTAGAAACCCTGTCTCTACTAAAAATACAAAAATTAGCTGGGTACGGTGGTGTGCACCCGTAATTCCTGCTACTCAGGAGGCTGAGGCAGGAGAATTTCTTGAACCCAGAAGCAAAAGTTGTAGTGAGCCGAGATCAGGCCACTATACTCCAGCCTCTGTCTTAAAAAAAAAAAAGCCCCTGCTTCTTTGTCGAGGGTCTTTTGACTACATTTGCATAAGTCTATTTCTGGGCTCTCTATTCTGTTCCATTGATCTATGTATCTATAGTTTTCTCAATACCATGCTGTTTGTAAGTCTTAAAATGTGGTAGTATGAGTCTTACAACTTTGTTTTTCTTTTTTTCTTTTTAAATCTTGTTTTTGTTCTTATTCTTTACTATTATGTTGGATAGTCCAGGACTTTTACCTTAGTGTGTGTGTATTATATGTATTATATGCATTCTAATATGTATACGTGTGTGTGTGTGTATGTGTGTGTGTGTGTATATATATATATATATATATATTTTTTTTTTTCCAGATGCAGTCTCACTCTGTTGCCAGGCTGGAGTGCAGTGGTGCAAACTCAACTTACTGCAACCTCCGCCTCCTGGGTTCAAGCAATTCCCCTGCTTCAGCCTCCTGAGTAGCTGGGACTATAGGCATGCACACCATGCCTGGCTAATTTTTTGTATTTTAGTAGAGATGGAGTTTCACCATGTTTGCCAGGATGGTCTCAATCTCCTGATCTGGTGATCCACCTGCCTTGGCCTCCCAAAGTGCTGGGATTACAGGTGTGAGCTACCATGCCCGGGCCCTAATATGTGTGTGTGTGTATGTGTATATATATATATGAATTAGTTTGTCAATATCATCAAAATAGCTTGCTTGCTGGGCTCTCGATTGAGATTTCGTTGAATTCTAAATTCTAGATCAAATTGGGATAAATTGAGTTTTCCAATCCATGAGTACAGAATGTTTCTATTTATTTACATAATCTATGTTTTTTATATTAGAGTTTTGTGCTTTTCCACATATAGATCTTGTACATTTTAAAATATTTATAGCTAAGTATTTTATTTTTTGATACTACTGTAAATGGCAATTTAAAAAATCCAATTTCAATGGTTCATTGCTGGTATATGGAAAAACAGTCAACCTTTGTATATTAACTTTATATCCTGCAACCTTGCTATACTTACTTACTTATTACAGAAGGGTTTAAAAATTTATTTGGTATTTTCTACATAGACAATCACATTGTCTACAGACAATTTGGTTTCTTTCTTCCCCAACTGTATACCTTTTATTTTAGCTTCTTATTCTATTACACTAGTTGGGATTCAAGTATGGTGTGAATAAGAGCAGGGAAAAGGGCCATCCTTGCTTTGTTCTCAGTCTTATGGAAAAAGCACCCATTTTTCCCCAATAAGGATGATGTTAGCTGTAGGTTTGTTTGTTTTGTAGATGTTCTTTATTTAATTGAGGAAGTGCCCCCAGTTCTATTTTGCTGAAGATTTTTATCAGCAATTGATATAATCATATGGTTTTTCTTCTTTCATCTATAGATGTGGTAGATTACACTGATTGAATTTAGAATGTTGAACCAGCCTTGCATACCTGCAATAAATCTTACTTGACCATTGTGTGTAATTTATACATGGTTGAATTTTATTAGTTAATTTTGGGGAGAATATTTTTTGCTAATATTTTGCTGAAGACACTGGAGGATACTAGTCTGTATTTTACTTGGTTGTAATGTCTTTTCTTTTTCTGGTATTAAAGTAACATCGGCCTCATAGAATGAGTAAGAGAGTATTTCCTGACACTTCAATTTTCTGAAAAGGATTATGGGAATTGTTATTTCTTCCTTATATGGTTAATAGATTGCATTGGTGAAACCACCTGGGCTTAGTTTTTTCTTTTCAGAAGTTTATCAATTTAATTACTATAATAAACATAGGCCTATTCAGATTATCTGTTCCTCCTCATGTGTGTTTTAACAGTTTGTGTCTTTCAAGGAATTGGTTCATTTATATAAATAATAAAATTTGTATACATAGAATTTGCTTACAATGCCACAAGTGTAATTCCTTTACTATACTTTTAATGTTCATGGAGTAGTGATGGCCTTTCATTTCTGATAGTAATAATTGGTGTCTTCTTTGTTTTTCTCTTGGTCAGTCTAGTCAGAAGTTGTCAATGTGATAGATATTTCCAAAGAAACAGCTTATTCTTTTGTTGATTTTCCCTTTGTTTTCCTGTTTTCAATTTCATTGATTTCTGCCCTAATTTTTGTTATTACATTTCTTTCCTGCTTTATTTAGGCTTAAGTTTTTTTTCTCTAGTTTTCCAAAATGGAAGCTTAAATTCTTAATTTTTGATTATTCTACTTTTCCAATATAAGCATTTAATGCCATAACTTCCCTAAGCTTTCAGTGGATCTCACAGATTTTGATAAGTTATGTTTTCATTTTAGTTCAAAATGGTTTTAAATTTCTCATAAGACTTCCTTTTTGACCATGTGTTATTTAGAAGTGTGTTGCTTAATTTCCAAATGTTTGGGAAATTTCCAGCTATTGTTTTGTTATTAATTTCTAGTTTAATTCCATTTTGGTCTGAGAACATGCATTGCATGATTTGTATTCTCTTAAACTTATCAAGGTATGGTTTTATAGCCCAGAATATATTCTCTCTTGGTGAATGTTCCATGTAAGCTTGAGAAGAATGTGTATTCTGCTGTTGTTGGGTGAAGTATTTTATAAGCATAAATTACATTTAATTGATTGATGAAGCTGAGCAGGTCTACTACATCTTATAAATTCTCTGCCTGCTTGATCTATCAATTACTGAAAGGGGGGTTTAAATCTACAGCTATAATAGTGGATTCATCTATTTCTCCTTGCTGTTCTATCAGTTTTTACTTCATGTATTTGACATTCTCTTGTTAGGTATATACACCTTTAGGATTGCTATGTCTTCTTAGAGAATTGAGCTCTTTGTCATCACGAAATGCCCCTATTTATCTCTGATAGTTTTCTTTTTCTGAAGTCTGCTTTATATTTTTTATACGGGAGCTGATCCCAAGAATTGAGAGGGAGTAAGAAGGATAAAACAGGGAAGGAACAAAAGCCAATATTAAGACTGTCACTCTGGGAAATTGTAGCTTGATTCTGTTCGGACATCTGAGAAGTGTATGAGATGCTTTCCAGAATTGTCTACTCCAAAGATGGGAGACTGGGGCATTCATCCACTCCTAACCCCCTTTAGATGAGAGTTGCCCCTAGGAATTAGCTTCCTCACCCTCAGGAGCTACGCTTGCTCTAGGTCCCTTAGATTCTAGAAGCCACAGAGAAGTACTAAGGCGGCATGTAAGGTATGGGGTAGGCACTTGTGGTGACTGCCAACTGCCAGCATGAGGTGGGTGGGACTGTGACTGAAACAGGAAGCAGGCCTAGCTGATGGAACAACACAAAAAGTAAGTAGTCTGCTATGATGGATTCCTATTACAATCCTTAGTGCGGAAAATTGTTCTAAAATACATCCATTTACTTTCTTACCTAAGTAGCACACTTGAAGGCGAATGGCCCCCAGGTGCCAAAGGGTGCTATTTATGCCTCTTCACCAAGCTGAAAGTCACCTCAAATAAGCAAACTAGGAGAATCCGTGTGTTTACTATGATCTGTGGCTTCAAAGCAATTTATTTGGCTGTTCATTTCCACTCAGATGGCTGCTCATAAATTAAAATTCTGAAGGCCTGATAACCTGCAGGGCTGCTGGTGCAAGTCTTGAAGTCCAAAGGGCAGAGAATCTTGAGTCCTGATGTCCAAGGGCAAGCAAAAAAGGTTGTTCCATCTCCGGAAAAGAAAGAGAAAAAGTTTTCCTTTCTTCTGCCTTTTTGTTCTATCCAGGTTCTCAGTTGAATGGCTGGTGCCTTACCCCACTCAATCCACTGCTTCAAATGCTAATCTTGTGAACATGTACTGGAAACACCCTCACAGACATATGCAGAAATAATGTTTACTGGTTATCTGGGTATCCAGTCAAGTTGACACCTAAAATTCACCATCAAAGGTATCTAGACTGGTTGATGAAAGAGAGATTTATTGAATATCAATCACAGTCTTAGGACCAGCTGTAAATAATATGATAGCCTGGTTCACTAACATCCTTGCATTAAGTCTTTGCAGAGATTGTAGTGGCTATCACCCTGAAGGAGACTGTGTAATTGTTTAAACTTAGAAGGGAAAAGCATAGCTGAGCTATTCAAGAGGTAGACTATATCAAACACATCTCATGTATCATCTCAAAGTTTCTGATTTTCTTTTATCCTCCCTTCTCATTTCAGTCAATCCAAGACAGCTGATTCCACACATGCTTCATCCAGCTTCCTGCAGGAGAAAAGTGACAGTGTTGCACCTCTGGCTTCCATGGCATGCCTCTTTTGTTCTGCTTTAGATTTTTCTCATGTCATGGTATGAGATGCCCTTGGGAACCCATGTGG
Source organism: Aotus nancymaae (assembly GCF_030222135.1). Taxonomy (NCBI): domain Eukaryota; kingdom Metazoa; phylum Chordata; class Mammalia; order Primates; family Aotidae; genus Aotus; species Aotus nancymaae. The sequence goes on from NW_026988460.1 coordinate 7,633,781, forward strand.
CACTCACATGGCATAATCCAATCAAGAATTGAGCCACAAGAAATGGCAGCCAACAGATAAGTGGTTCCTCTTGTATTCCTCTGGGGTAGATCAAGCTTTTCAGACAGTCCTATGGGATTAAGCATCCAATCTCCCCCAGTAGTAACAACTTGATAATGCATCCTTGTATTTTGTCTTACTCATTCTCTGTGTTTGTCTATCTAACACCCTGAAAATAAGGTACTTGCACCTCAGTCTACTCTTGTGGAAATCCAGAACTAATAAAAATTAAAGCAGTTTGAGAAAACTATTGTGGACAATTAAGATTTTCTCAATTTGGGTAAATTAAGAATGCAGAGCATCTTTAGAAATCTTTGACACTTTGTTTTAACTGTCAAATATAATATTATCAAAAACATCAAGGCTTCTTTGCAGATACAATATTGAGATAAAGCCTCTTCCAACCAGATCATAATCCCTATAGAGGATCGTAGAGATGCCACTGAATCAGAAGTTCTGACATCTTGGGGAGCAAGCACAGAATATGAGAAGGGGCTAGAGAAAGGGTCTAGCCAGAAGTAGATTTTCTGCAATTAGATGGTAGAAATGTTTCCACTTTTAAAAGCACATCATAATTTTCCTTATTTTTCTATTTGTCTCATGCTCTGACCATTGATGTTTCATTTAGGTACTGAAGAGAGGGACCCTTGTGTTTCTTCTAACATCTTTTCATCATGGTCTGAATGTCATTAAAGATTCATTAAAGATACTTTACTAAAGATACTTCATTAAAAATGTGGCACGTTTTGAGAACATGTATGTTTCAGTTATCCATTTATGTGTAATGAACCATCCTAAATATAGTGGCTTAAAACAACATTTTTTGGCTCATGGTTCTGCAATTAAGACAGGATACTGTGGGAACATCTTGTCTCTGCTCCACCCAGTATTAGCTTGAGTAGCTGAAAGGCTGGAACCTGGAATCATCAGAAGGCTTTTGGGTGTAGAGTTTAATGCTGGCTCTCAGCTGCAGCTGTCATAAGAACTGTTGGCCAAAACACCTTCATGTGGCCTCTTCATATGGCAGGTGATTTCTTACAACATGGTGGCTGAGTTCCAAAGGTGAGCATTTTAAGAGAGCCAAGCAGAAGTCCTATTGCCTCTTCTAACATAGCCTCAGAAGTCCCATAACATCACTGTCATCTCACCATATTCATTAGAAGCAAGTCATCAAGTTTGGTCCATATTGAAGAGAAGGAGAATTAGATTCCACATTTTTATTGAAGGTACATCAAGGAATTTACGGCACCACCACAGTGTTTGGGGGTACAACAGCTCCCCTTGCTCCTTAACTAGCTCTGGCCCTATTTATCATGCAAAGCATTTGTTCCATGATGCTTAAGCTTATTTCCTAGAGCAACACTGCCCAACAGAACTTTCCATGATGATGGAAATGTTCTATATTTGCTCTGACCAATACACAAATGGCTATTGAGCACTTGCAATATGGCTAATGAGACTGTAGAACAGAATACGAATTTTATTTAGTTTCAATTGATTTAAGTTTAAATAGATAGGCACATGTGCATAGTGGCTACTATTCTAGGAAGCTCAATTGTAGAACAACGAGGAAACGGATCAAGTTAAATTCCAGCAGTGATGAAAGCACTGGGCCAGCTTTCTAGTACAATGTTACAACATTCCAATTACAAGCAAAATGCTTCCAGGCCTAACTGCATTCAAAGGTCCAAATCAAGATGATTTGGCATAGGCTGTCCTAGAGAGAAGAAATTTCCTAATGTGTGAGTGTGGAAATGCAGAATAATCACTGATGAGAAGTGTCAGGACAACTCCTCCGGTGGGCAAGATGCTGGAATCGTTTAGACATGCAGATCCTTGCTCAACAACCCATCTCTTCACACAGAGACTCTAGCCAGCTGCTTTTGGCCTGTAGTGTGAGGAATCTGCAAGGCTGGAGCTCACAGGATGATGACTTCTGAAACTCCTGTGTGTGCCGGTCTTCCATGCCTGCTTCCCTGAGCCTCCTTATTTTCCTTACATTTATTCTTCTTGTTCCTTTGTATTGAAAGTTGTGATTTTGAAGTGCGTAGTTATAATCTTGAAAATGCCTTGAATATCCCATTAAAATAATGAACAATCATCATCTAAAAAATTTCTTGATCACCTATTAAGTGTAAGACTCCATGATAGACAGGACAGTAATCTTCATCCTTGGAATGCTATCATCTAATTGAGTGATTTAATAGAACAGTTAACATTTATGGAGATGTTAGTGTGTGTCAAATACCATGCTATTATTTTTTTTCCTGTCATCTAACCTATAGACAAACCATGCTATTTTGATGAATATGATCTTATTCAGTCTCTTTAAAACCCTATGACACAGATATTTTTTTAATCCAAACTTTGCAGATGGGGACACTGAGGCTTGATGAGGTAAAATAGCTTCGCCCAAAGAAAAACATCTATGACACAGTTGAGTAGAAATTTCAAGCTAGGCTGGGTGAGCTTCCAAGACTATACTCATAACCACTCATCTCCAAAGTCCATACTCATAACCACTCATAACTAATGTCTAAATGATTCCAGCAACCACTCTCCTGTGCTTATATCCCATTACTCTGAATAGCATTTCCCACTTCTTTGGGGCCTTATGTTTGACAAAGCCAGTTTATACATAGTTAGCAAGACCTACTGGAGTTTCTGAAGAACAGTAAGACATTGGTATTTGGGGCATGGCAAAGAGTGCAGATAGCAAAATTTGCTTGTCTGCTCCAAAGACATTATAATAGGTTTGAGGAAACAGTTATCAAGAGAGGCTGTGAGAAAATTTTCTTTTTAGCATTACCTATTGGAGGCAAATACCTTAAGAAAAACAACGAGGTAACTGGAAAGGACTAAGTGGTAAACGAGAGGCTCTTTGGAGACTCAGAGCCCGTGTGAAATGCTGAATCCTGCCAACTTACTCTACCTGGGAAGGAATGTTACATCAGGTGTACATGTTTCAACTTACTTAGCTCATCGGAAAGCCTTGAGGAACTGCATTCAAATGCCAGCATCAGCCTCCCTAAGACCGTGAACAGATCCATATCACCATGAAATCCAATTTGAAGGAAGCTGATTAGCTATAGGGAGGGAAAAATATCTCTACTGAGGACACATAGAAAGACAAAGAATTTAATGGAATAATCATTTATCTAAAACTCATTATAGGAGACAGACTTATTACTCCAGCCTTGGACTCAGAGATCTGGATTCAAATCCCAGTTCTGTTATTAACTAGCTTGGTAGCTGTGGAAAACATAGTTCACCCTTCATATCTGCAGGTTCTGTATGTGTGGATTCTACCAACCACAGATCAAAACTATAAAAATATATTTTAAAAAACACACCAATAAAAAAACTACAGATAAAAATAGATTATAACAACTATTTGCATAGCATTTACATTGTATTAAGTGCTATAATCTAGAGATGATTTAAAGTATACAGGAGGATGTGCACATATCATGCCATTGTATATCGGGAACTTGAGCATCCAGATTTTGGTATTTGTGGGAGGCCTGGTGCCAATCTCCCCACAGATACCAAGAAATAACTGTACGTAATTTCTGCCTTCCTCATTAGAAAAGTAGATGCAGTTATAAGAACTATCTTGCAGGCTAGTTGTGAAGATTAAATAATTAATGTAAAATACAGTGCCTGGCACATAGTAAGTGTTCAGTAAATGGTTGCTTATCTTATTTTTAAAAGGTCAGTAGAGAACAACATGGACTCTGGAACTCCATTACCTGGGTCTGAGTCCCAGTTCTCCAACACTTAATAGCAATCTGACCTTGGGCAAGTTATTATTATTTTTTTAACATCTCTGTGCCTCAGTTACAAAATGAAGATTAAAAATAGTCCCTCACACCTTATACCTGTTAGCATGGCTATTATCAAAACAACAGAAAGTGATAAGTGTTGGCAAAAATTTGGAGAAACTGGAACTCTTGTGCACTGTTGGTAGGAATGTGAAATAGTGCAGCCTTTGTAGAAAACAGTTGTCACTTACTAAAAATGTTACACACAGGATAACCATTTGATCCAATTCTACTTCTGGCTATAAACTTAATTAAAATCGGCAGCTAAAGATGTTTTTATACCTATGTTCATGGCAGCTTTATTCACAACAGCCAATAGGTGAAAGCAACTCAAATGTTCATTGATGGGCAAATGGGTAAGTCAAATGTGGTATATATGTACAATGGAATATTATCCAGCCTTAAAAACAAAAAAAATTTACATATGCCACAACTTGAATGCACTTTGAATGTATTACACTAAGTGAAATAAACAAATCACAAAAGAATACATATTGTGTGATTCCTTTGTATAAGTACTTAGAGTAGTCAAAATCATAGAGACAGAAAGTAGAATGGTGGTGGTCAGGGGCTGAGAAGAATGGGTAACGAGGAGCTATTTTTTAATGGGTACATAGTTTTAGTTTCAGAAGATGACAAACTTCTGGAGATGGATGGTAGTGATAGTCACACAACTATGTGGATGTACTTAATGCCAGTGAATTGTACTCTTAATTATGGGTAAGACAGTAAGTTTCAAGTTGTCTTTACTTTACCATAGTGAAAAAAGAGTTAATTTGTATCAAGTGTTCAGAGTGTTGCCTGGCACTTAGTGTAAGGCTTTGTTGTGATGTTGATGGTGGTGATTGTCCTTATCATTATTTATTAACAACTTTACTTGTGCACTAGCCCTATGTAATGCTGCATAAATTAATGCTCCTGACTTTCTGCCTCCATATGGCAAGGATGACAATAAGTCAAGAGTTAAACAGAAGATTAGTTCTTGGCGTAACCTATCTACCTGCCAAATTCTTCACAATGCTGACTTTTTAATGTCTGAGAGAAATGAATATTAATGACTTCCAATTTCTTTCTTTGACCTTCATGAGTAACCTTACAGCATCCAAATAAAGAAGATAGAGATGCAGGAAGATTAAACTGATTTTATTTTTTAAATAGCAATTCATAAAATAAAGTGTCTTACTATTGGTAGAATCTAGAAGAGACTTTGAAAAATAAATAAAATATGTCATCCCATCATTAGTAAAAAGGTTAAGGAAAAACTGCAAATCACTAGGCTGTGAGAAATTGCTCACATGCTAAAAGTAATAATAGTAATTTTCAAATAAGACGCCAAAATAGTTGAACTGTCAACTTCTGGGAAATTGTGTGTTCCCATTGACAGTAATTCCTAATGCTGAGGAGAAAAAGAAAATGAAGTGACAGGTTTGTTCGACTTTGCTAATTTCAAAGGCTGAGGCTTATATCTTGGGTTTGTCTGAGAACCAGGGTCACTGAGACCCCTGCTATCCATTAAGGCAGCAGACTCCAGAATTTAACCCAAACGCTTATAATTTGTGTTGACAGTAGTGTTTGCATTTCCTTCATTCTTACATCTCCACAACAGCATCTGGCACATACAATAGTAGGTGCTCAGTGCAAGTATGATAAATGAATAAATGTGGAAATAGTGACCCAAATAAATGCATGCATTGCACACTAATACTTTCTGGTGTTTTAGATTTACAAAGAGTTTCTGTGTAATTTCACTCAGTCCTCATAATATCCTTGCTGATGCCTGAATATCTTTAGCTCAGAAAGCCTGCCCAGGACTTGCAACTTCAAATCACAAGTGCTTTCTCTCCTGCTGCTATCCTTGGACCTGGCATCGTGGAGAGGCATTTGATGCAATTGTATTATTTCCTATTTCTCATATTTACTTTCTTTCTCCTTCACTAGGCCATAAGCCCAATGAGGGCAGAGCTCCTGTCTAAATCCTTGGAGCGAAAAAAATTTGTTTTTTAAATGGATGAATTGGAGCCTTCCCACATTAGAAAACATGAGGTCATGCTTTAAAGTGGCAGTCACGTTCTTCACTGTCATTGTGTTGAAATTGGTTTGAACTCTGTTTACCTATTTGTTTTCTTAAGGAGCAAATTACTCTTCATATTATTTGTGCCTCGTGGGCTCATTCAGCTCTGAATCCACATTCATGACTCAGGATTGGAACTTTATTCTCTGACTGACTGAAAAACATACATGTGGGTACAAGAGCTCTGTTTTCCCGGTATATGCAGAAGTATCCAATTCTTTCTTTATATCCTGCAAGACTCCTCTCATATAAATGCCAGCTAATTCATTCATTCACACATTCATGATCAAATAGTGTTTGAGCATCCCTTTTGTCAGGTGAGGTACCTGGGGGGCTTATCAGGGATAAAGCAGATGTGGTTCCTGCTCTAGAAGGATTTAAAATCTAGATGGGAAGATGGTGACAAACAGGTAAATGTGCAAGTGAATTACACACAAGCTGGCTATGAGGTGACCTATTGATGTGGAGTTTTGTTTGCTTGTGTTTTACTTTATATGGTACCTTGTGTAAGAAGGTGATACCCATAGGAAGCTCAAGTTAAAAGAATTTGGTTAAACAAAACAGCTATTATCACTAAGAAGTTTTGACTGCAGGGCATTTTACTGCTTTACTGATTGGTTTTGTTTTCCTGGTTAGACTCTAAACATAGGCAACTGAGGTGGGAGCAGAAGATGAGGTCTTAAAGGCATCTGAGCTCTGAGTAGAACACACAATTAACAATATTGTTAAACCCAAAATGTTGTAACATGGTTGATTTAATTCAACTTTTTAAGTGCGTTATTTTGTAATAATTCTAGATTTACTGAAAATTTGCAAAGATAGTATAGAGAGCTCCTGTAAGCTCTTTAACCAGTTTCCCCTAATGTTAAGACCTTATACTACTGAGGCATATTTGTGAAAACTAGGAAATTAACGTTAGTGCCTTTCTATTAATTAAACTCCAGACTGTATTCAGTTGTCTCACTAATGACTTTTTCAGTAACAGAAGTAAATATTGTGTGTAATGTTACTCATTTTGGGAAAAAACTATAAATTAGAAAGAAGTGCTTAAAAAACTCCTCCATCAGTACATATGATTACTTTTTAATTTTATTTTTTAAAAGAATCAGGCAGGGTCTCACTCTGTTGCCTACGTTTGAGTGCAGTGGTGCAATCACAGCTGACTGCAGCCTTTAAGTCTTGGGCTCAATAAATCCTGCCTCAGTCTCTTGAGTAGCTGGAACTACAGGCGTGTACCACCATGCCTAGCTAATTTTTAAATTTTCTGTTGAGATGGGATATCACCGTCTTGCTCAGGCTGGTCTCAAACTTCCGGGCTCAAGTCATCCTTCTGCTTTGGCCTCCCAAAGTGCTGAGATTATAGGCGCGAATCACTGTGCTGGCCACGATCACCTTTTGAAATTACTTTGTTTCTATATAAGCATGTATGAAAGATAACTAAAGTATAACAACTAATTAAAAATTTGCTTAATGTTCATGAGAGCCTATACAGGTCAAAATAACTCCTGATATTTAACAGGGAAACTGACAAAGACAGAAAAATTAGTTAGAAAAATTAAAAGCACAAACTTTTTTTTAATAATAATCACTGAAGTTTAAGCACATGCCAATGTATAAGTAAAACAGAGAAGAATAGAGTATCATGTTTGCTTACCAAAATATGCATTTGAAACACAAGAAATGCCCTATGGCAACTATTTTTGAGCGAAAAATATTTATTTAAGAAACAAAAATTCATCTAACTGCTGCATGAACTTTTCTTTTCTGTAAATTCTCAAACAGTATGCACAACTGGATTGCTTGCAAAAACACTGTAAGCAATGTACTTAATAGTCTGAGATATTTCTCTGCTAATTTTAGCCAATAATTCATTTTTATGGGCAAATCACAGTTCTCTGAAAGAGAAATGCTGACAGGCCTGAGGTTTCTGAATGGTGTTTGTCTCTGAATTGTACAGTGATCCCTTGTTATCGGTGGGTACTGGTTCCAAGACCGCCCCCCATTGATGTTCAAGATTCATGGATGTTCAAGTCCCTAATATAAAATGTCATAGTATTTACATATAACCTACTCACATCCTCCAGTATATTTTAAATTGTCTCTAGATTGCTTATAACCCAGCTGCAGGCGTATACTGGTCTGTGGCCTGTTAGAAGGTGAGTAATGGACAAGTGACAGCATTACCCCCTGACCTCTGCCTCTTGTTAGATCAGTGGTATTAGATTCTCATAGGAGTGGGAATCCTGTTGTAAACTGCACATGCAAGGGATCTAGGTTGTACGCTCCTTAAGAGAATCTAACTAATGTCTGATGATCTGAGGTGGAACAATTTCATCCCCAAACCATCCACCTCTCCCCCTGCTGTCCCGTAGAAAAACTGTCCACAAAACCAATCCCTGGTACCAAAATGGTTGGTGACCACTGGCTTACAATACTGGACACAATGCTATGTAAATAGTTATCATACCGTATTGTTTAGGGAATAATAACAGGAAAAAAGTTTGTACTTGTTTACATATACATATATGCTATCCTTTTTTCTGAATATTTTTGATTTGTAGATGGTTGAATCCACAGATATGGAAACCACAGATATGGAGGGCTGATTTTGTTCAACTGTGCTAATCCTTTGGCCAGGTCACATCCCGGTACCTCAGCTACTTTATAATCTGAAAGCTGTTCCTGCATGGAAAGGGTAAGCTCCTCTTATCTTACATACACAGCAGTGGCAATTGCTTTCAAACCAGACTGCAATTGGTTTCCATTTGGTGCTTGACCCTGAGGTTAGCAATGAAATTAACATGGAACATTTTGAACTATGACAAAAGACACCTTTGGAATTTGTAAAGGCATTATATGTTAATGTTTTCATTTTGGCCATAGAGGAGCCTGGGTCTACTTAATGTTTCTCAAAGAATGTTTCTCAAGAATAAAGAACAGGGTTGCATGTTGAGAATATGGGTGTTGGCCAGGCACAGAGGCTCAAGCCTGTAATCCTAGCACTTTGGGAGGCCAAGGCAGGCGGATCATGAGATCAAGAGCTCAAAACTAGCCTGGCCAACAAAGTGAAACCCTGTCTCTGCTAAAAATACAAAAAATTAGCTGGGTGTGGTGGTGTGCACCTGTAATCCCAGCTACTCAGGAGGCTGAGGCAGGAGACTCTCTTGAACCTAGAAGGCAGAGGTTGCAGTGAGCAGAGATCACACCATTGCACTCCAGCCCAGGGCAACAGAGCAAGATTCCATCTCAAAAAAAAAAAAAAAAAAAGGGAATATGAGAAGTGTTGGAGTTGAGCAAAGTTTCAATTCTGACCTCTCCTACTTACTAATGGTATGGTCATGAATCAAATTAATTAACGTTTCCAAACCTCAGTTTACCACTTTATAAATAAGAATAATAATAATTACCTCTTAAGGTTGGTAGAAGAATATTTAAGCATGTAACACAGTGTCTGCAATATAGTAAGCACTTCATAAGTGTTAACTGCCATTATTACTACCATTATTAGCCTGTAGAATATTAATAGGTCTTCCCAGGAAAAAAAAATTTGGAAGCAGTGATTTCAAGAAGTTAGAAAAGTTTCTTTAGTGCACTATTTCTCATGGTAGTTTTCATTTAAAATCTCTTAACAGGAGGGTTTATGGGATTTCCAAAATTTATTTGATCAAGAGGTCATTTTTTCATAAGCCACCCATATTAGTTCTTTGTTGCGCCTATAACAAATTACCTCAAACTTATGAGTTCAAAACCACAAATGTGTTCTTTTATAGTTCTGGAGGCTGGAGCTCTGTAATGAGTCTTACTAGGCTACAGCTGGCAGCACTGTGTTTCTTCAGGAACTTCTAGGGGACAATCTATTTCCTTGCCTTTTCCTACATTCATTATCTTCAAAGCCAGCAGGTAGCATCCCAAGTCTCTCTTCCTCTCCTCCCTTTCTTTGTCACATCTGCTTTACTAAGACCCTCCTGCCTCTCTTTTATAAGGACCTTTGTAATTAGATTAGCCCTCTCCCCTCATCATGTAAATAATCTCCCAATATCCATAACTTAATAATATCAGCAAGGTCCTTTCTTTGCCATATAAGGTGACATATTTATAGGTTTTAAGGATTTGGACATAAACATCTTTGGATGGGGGGCATTATTTTTGTCTACCACCCCACTTAAGAGGTCTAGATTTTTGAAGAATCAATTAAGAAAAAATCCTTGCCTGGATTTCTCAACACCTTTATAGATTGGAGAGAAGCAGAGAGGGGACACGAGAATATAATTGAGTAATACCATTTAAGTTCATAATAAATATGGCTTGTATACCAGTCATGGTACCAACAGGAAATAGATGACATACTCAAAGGGTTAATAAAGTGACTTTTTCAAAGGTGTTTTCCAAAAACAAAACAAAGCAAAAACAAAAACAAAGGTCTTTTCCAGGGGTAGGAGAACCACAAGGAATAGTTCCAATGTCCCAATTTTTTTCCCATTCTTTCTCCTGCCAGGGCTACACATAGGTCAGACCCAACCACAAAGCCAGAAGACAGGAGAGCCTGTGGATACTGACTAGTTGTTCTCAAACTTGGGCATGCCTGAGAAACACCTAGAGGGCCTGCTGTGCCATAGACTGCTGGGGCCTATCCCCAGAGTGTGATTCTGCAGCTCTGTATGGGGACCCAAGGGTAATTTGCATTTCTAACAAGTTCTCAGGTGATTCTGACACTGCAGTTTGGGGTAACACTTTGAGGATCACTGCAGTAGATGGAATAAGTCAGCCTCCAGGGGCACAGAACATGGTGAGAAGGCTGAAGAATGGATTTAGAGGGGAATACAGAAGATATCTGGAACAATAGACAATGAAACACAATGGATTGTGGAGTAAAAAGTATTAATTACATGTGTGATGGGAGTCCAAGCATGGTTGAAAGCCAAGCGGACTGGAAGAGTTGAAGATTCCATGGAGGAGGTGGAATTTCATCAGAGGGATTACAAAGGTTTCAAAAACAGGGGAGAAGGGAGAGGGCATTCAGCAGCCAGGAAGTGCACAGACCAGGGTACATTGGCATGGTCTCTTTCAGGAGATTTAATTGCCTAAGGATAGCAATCTTGCTTGATGAGAAGGTCAGTTTTTAGGAATATTTAGAAAAATAGTTAATTGTATAAGAGCGGGGGCAGGAAGGTGGATAACAGTGTCTGGGATTGATGAGGGTGACAAAAGGGAGCTAGTACAGGTTCTTGAGTAAGGGAATGTTATGAAAGACCAGGATGACTAGAAGGGAAAAGAGGACCGACTTAGTGACCCAATTAAGAAAGCTATTAAGATAGTCAACTATAGTAAAAATAAAAAAGAAAAAGAAGACATCCCCAATCAATTTGGGGACAAGATACCAGGGTTTAGGTCAGCTTTTTGTATTAACTAGCTGGGGGAGGTTGATCTGATTGCTGAACCACTCTGAAGGGAGTTGCTGCATTTTATTATAAGAGTGAGTTGATTACCAGGAGAGGAAACAGCAAATAGGAGGCACATTTCAAATGTTACCCACATCCACACTTAGAAAACAGATGTCTGACAACCAGGGCATAAACCTTGTCAGTCTTTGGTAAGAACAAACTAACCCTTGCTGGTGCTGACTTGTTACTGACCAAGCAAAGATTATGGCTCACACTTTGATAGATGAAATACATCACTGGGGCCGGGTGTGGTGGCTCACGCCTATAATTCCAGGACTTTCAGAAGCCAAGGCAGGTGGATCACAAGGTCAGGAGATCGAGACCATCCTGGCCAACATGGTGGAACCCCATCTTTACTAAAAATACAAAATTTGGCTAGGCATGGTGGTGTGTGCCTGTGATCCCAGGTACTTGGGAGGCCAAGGCAAAAGAAATCGCTTGAATCAGGGGGTTGGAGGTTGCAATGAGCCGAGGTCATGCCACTGCACTCCAGCCTGGCTACAGAGAACTCTGTCTTAAAAAATAATAATAAATGAATAAATAAAAAGAAGAAAGATAAAAAAGAAAAAAATTATACCACTGAGTTCATTTTACTTTGCTTTAAATATTTTTAATGTTTTTATTTTAATTACTTTTGTTTTTAAATGAATTACTACTATAAATATGAACACTAAGTCTTGGAGACTCTGAGAATATGCCTTAAGTGCATAGTAGCTCTTGTTGAAAAAATTTACTCTCTTCAAAGTAATAAACATGGAACTGACATGAACCATCTGTCAGTAGATGATACTGGAGGTTTTGTGTATGTACTAAGCATGGTGCTTACGTTGCTCTAAAAGACAAGAAAAGGAGAAATTTTTTTGAAACAACATTTACTTCTATTCAAATACTTTTTTTCAGATTTATTTGCTTCTGCTGTCCTTGGAATGTTTTGGATACACAGAACTTAAGTTTATCTAGTTAAATAAAGTAAATCATATTTCTGATATAGCTCAGAATTAAAAAAAAAATAAGAAAAGAAAAAAATACAATAAGCATTGAAATGGTACTCTGTTCCCTGCAAAGTCAGGCAGTGCAGGTTAGCAGAGTGTCATGTTTACCTTCAGTGAAGTGATCACTAATAACTTATACCTGTCTAGTGTCTGCTATGTGCCAAGTAGATATTTCCTGTGCATTTTGTCTTTTGATCTATAATAACTGTGTGAAGTAGGTATTATTATTTTGAGAACACAGACAAAAGAAGACACTGATGCTTACAGACTCAAGTGTTTGCCCAAGGTCACATAGTTAATAGGTGTCAGTCCTGGTTTCAAATTCGTGTCTGATTTATCTTAAAAACCCACGCTTTTTACCATGTCAGTATTCTCTTTCAACCTCTGCTCCCTCCAACTCCACTCTACTGCTTACTGTCTCTTTCTTTTTCTGTTTGTTAAAATTTTTGGACTGGTGGTTTATATCCAATGTCTCTATTTTTCTTACGGTATCTATCCACTGCTCATAATACATTACCCATAGACTTAGTGGATTAAAGAAAAACCCCAAACATTTATTATCTTATAATTTCTATGGGTCAGAAATTTAGGAATGCCTTGCTGAGTAATTCTGACTCTGGTTTCTTGCATCAGCTGGGGCTGCAGTTACTGAAGGCTTGACAGGCTGGGGTTCTTCTTCCAAGATGGCTTGCTTATCTGGCAGCTGCCAGCAGGGCTCAGTTCCTCACTGGCTATTGGCAGAAAGCCTCAGTTCTTTACCATGTGAGCTCCTCCATTGGGTTTCTTGAGGGTCCTTGTGACACAGAAGCTGGCTGCCCCCAGGTGAGTGATCTGAGACAGCAAGATGAAAGGCAGAGTGCCTTTTATGACCTAGCCCTGGAAGTTGTGCTCCATTATTCCTGCAATATCCTGTTGGCTACATAGGCCAACCCTGTTCAGCATGGAAGGAAACTCTGCAAGGGTGTGCATACCAGGTGAGAGTGCTGGGAGCCTGGCTAAACACCATCCACTGGGAAGCTGCTGGACACACCTGGCATTCACTTCTATCTTTTTTTTTTCTCTCTCTCTTTCTTTCTTTTTCTTATATTTAGTTTTTGAGACAGAGTCTCCCTCTGTCATTCAGGGTGGAGTGCAGTAGCACAATCACAGCTCACTGCAACCTCTGCCTCCCAGGCCCAAGCCGTCCTCCCACCTCAGCCTCCGAGGTAGCTGAGACCACAGGCATGTGCCATCACTCCTGGCTAATTTTTGTATTTTACATAGAGACAGGTTTCGCCAGGTTGCCAATACTGGTCTCAAACTCCTGAACTCAAGTGATCCACCCACCTTGGCCTCTCAAAGTACTGGGATTACAGGCATGAGCCACTGCACTTGGCCCTTAATTCTTAATAATGTAGCTTTTCTTCTTTTTGCCTGAGTTTTTAGAGACTTCCTCTCAACAAACTTAATAATTTCCTTCTTACTGATCATACTTTCAAGTTTCTTTGCTAAATTTAACAAGTTCTTATCGCCTCCTACTTCTTGTCTTGGTTTTTCACATCTGATGCTTAGCACAGTCTTGGGTGCATATGAAGGCCACCGGAATGGACATCTATTGAATGAATGAATCCTTGACTTTATCTCAGTTTCCTCCCCTGCTGCTCTTCCCTCATTCTTCTCCACCAAGGCTCAGTTGCAGGTTGGCCCTATTTAGGCTAACCAATGTGTTTTATTTGACACAAAGAGTTTTAAGGTTATGAGCCAACACTGAAAGTTAGGAGGTCTCACACAAAAATATGAGTTCCTGCTTTTCTTGAAAAATTAGAAGATCTGGCATGGAAACAGTTGCTAGAGTGAAGGAAAGAGGCCCCTTTTAGAGACGACAGGTGCCCTTCTTTTCCTCATGGTCCCTGGCATTCTTGCTTGTTTCTCCCTGACACCGAAGCTCCTTTACTTGTCATTTCTTACTGTGTTTACAATGTTGTTGTTCTTAGAGTATAGAAATCATCATAAAACCCATGTTTCTATAAAAGTGGGAAGAATGAAAGATAAACCAGGTGTTCATGTGATTTTTCTCATTCCCATCTGACTGAAGTAGGCAAGAGAGTTAGTAGAGGTTTGTGTTCTGTGTTCCCAAGCTGTAGAAAATGACCCTTTCATGTAATTTGCCCTGCAGGCCTCCTGCCTCCTTATCTTTGATCTCTTTTCTTTCTTATCACTCCACATTTGAAATGGAGAATGAGGTCAGTGCTCCAATGCAGGAGAGATTAACTTTTCTATTTCTATAAGGGTGGAGAGAAACCAGTATAGAATGCATAGTCTTCTGATAAAAATATACTTCACTCATGCACACACTTTAATTGTTTTGTTTTGTTTTAGAAACCTATTTGTTCAGCCAGGTGCGGTGGCTCACGCCTGTAATTCCAGCACTTTGGGAGGCCAAGACAGGTGGATCACCTGTGGTCAGGAGTTCGAGCCTGGGCAACATGGTGAAACCCTGTCTCTACTAAAAATACAAAAGTTAGCCAAGCATGGTGGCGGGTGCCTGTAATCCTGACTACTCGGGAGGCTGAACCACAAGAATTGCTTGAACCCAGGAGGCAGAGGTGGCAGTGAGCCAAGATCACACCACTGCACTCCATCCTGGGAGACAAAGCAAGACCGTCTCAATAAAAAAAAAAATCAATTTGTCCAAGGCTTCAGTTCCACTGTCAGAAACTGTTCTTGAATTTCTTCTCATCTTCCTATTCAAGACATCCTTGCATGTCTAGATCAGAGCTCATGTTTCTATGTGTGCCTGTGTGGATCAATGGAAGAAGGGGAAGATGAGAGTACAGTATTCAATGGTAAAGCTGTAGGTAACTGAGGGGTGTTCATCTCCCCAAAGAAAAAGTGAATACTAGGTTAAATGGAAGGAGCAGATTATTCCCACAGAGGCAAGTGACAAATTAAAAGGGAGACACACCGGTTATAGCTGTGCAAGTGTTCGTTGGCAGGACAACAGGAAAGTGGATGGAAATTCTGAAGATTTTCAATATTTAGTGTATTAGTTAGGAATTACTTTTTGCTCTTGATAACAGAGACACAACAATATTAGCTCAAACCAGTTAGGAATGAATTTTCCCTCATTTAAAAGAAAATTGGTGATAGTAGTCCAGGGCTAGTATAGAGACTCCATAGAATCACTGTGGATCCAACTTCCCACTGTCGTTTTGCTCTCACAGCTTCAATGCATGACTTCCATCCATCTTCCATCCTTAGGCCCTGAGATGGCTGCTAGAGCTCTAACTCTTAGCTTGCCAAGCAGAAGGGAGGGGAAGAGCAAGGACAAAGGGCTCTCCCAGAAGCCCTCTGCCCAAGGTTTCTGTACACATCCCATTGACCATCCCTATGTATAACTGAGGGTGGAAAAGTAATATTTTTTCAGCTGAACACATTGCTCAGAGTTTTTATACTAAAGACCAAAAGATGAATTAATATAACAAGCTCTGCCAAATCTATTTAACAAAAGAAAAGTAATGGTCATTTTCTGGCCATTTACTAAGTGCTAGCACTGTACTGTAACTCATCAAAACAACCATATGAAATCAGAGAGGTTAAGTAACTTGGTTGAGGTCACATTTTGGTAAATAGGTGAGCATTTCCAAAAGCTGCTGAGTCATCCTTGGAAATTTGCAGGAGTTGAGATATCCTTCTCTGATAACTTTCTTGAGTTTCCTGTTTCTCCTAGCATGGTAGAATTCCTGCAGACCACCGTGAACTCCTACCATGAACTCTCCTACTCTTTTCTATTAAGCTTTAAAGCCACAATAAAACAGCAGTTAAAAGCCTTTGGGAAATTTAGACCAAGTAATAAACTATCTTTGGATTGTCACCATTCCCAGACATTTAACTTTATATTTATTGAGGCTCTACAACGTACAGGGTGTTTTCTTTGAGCTGTGTTCCTGTATATGTAATTTGCTAGTGCAAATCAGTATTCTTTGCTCTTTGTTTATGCATTTTGTCATTTCAGGATGAGAAGTTGTACTTATTCTAGTCAAATCAAGTATAAATTTTGTCTTATACACTTATTCTTTGAAAACTGTCTACTGTAAAAATAAGAGCAGAGTTTTGTTGTTTTAATATACCAGTTCATTCTTATTTGTAAGATTAAACTCAGCAATTTATGAGTGAGATTTTCAAAGAAAGTATATTACTCATAAATGCTCATGATGGGAAATTTGGAAGTTCAGCCAGACTAAACATAGTGTCATGGACTTTGTGTTCTGTGGGAGAACAAAGGAGGGGATTTCCTCAAAACCAGGAACAAAACAAGTTGCACCTAGGAGATTGAACTGTGGATCAAATGTTCAAAGCCCGAAATAAGTCATTGTCATCTCAACGAAACTCCTAGTGCTGAGTTAAAAAGACGAGTTACTGCTAAGTCATCCAGGTTTTTCTCAGTCTCTTCCAGAAACAAATTTCAAAGCTCACTGTGTTAGCCTATCTTCTGAGGAATCTGAATGGTGGTGTGCAGAATATGCAGTTGGCCCTCCATATCTGTGGGTTTTGTACCCGTGAATTCAACCAACCATCATCTAGCATATTGTTGGGGGAAAAAACTGCATCTGTGCTGGACATGTACAGACTTTTTTCTTTGCCATTATTCTCTAAACAATACAGTATAATAACTACTTACATAACATTTGCATTGTATTAGGTATTATAAATAATCTAGAGATGATTTAAAGTATATGGGAGACTATGCATATGTTACATGCAGATACTACACCATTTTATATTAGGGACTTGAGCATCTATGGATTTTGGTATCTGAGGGAGGTCCTGAAACTATTCCCCTTCAGATACCAAAGGATGACTATACTAGGATTGAAAGCTTTCCAGAGGAAGTAATCATTGTATATCTGCTTCTGTTCCCCTGGAAAGCTCACATAGTGAGCACTCAGATATTTATTCAATGAATGAATGAAAGAATATCTAATTTCCTAGTTCCCTCTAAGTCTGAGGATCTAGTTAGGGCCAAACTTGTGGCTTCCAGACCTTAAAAGCACACCACCTCCACCTTATCACCTCTTAACCTATTTGAAATCCATCCTCTGTGTACTTTGGTCTAATGAAATGGCCTTAACAATCACCCCTTGCTTCTTACTCGCCAACTCCTCTGACTTTCTCTCAGTCCTTTTCCTGTCTGGTATGGGAACAGCATTGGTCAAGGTTGGCTTGACCTTGTAGTTGTCTCCTCTCTTAGTTCCTGTGACGCTACATGAGCTTGATTCTCTTGCCCTGTCTGACTTCATCTCTGTCATTGTTTGGTTTCTCTTCAGTTGTTATATGAAAAGTCATAATGTTCAGTTGTCCACTGAGGTCTTCTCACACCTTTCTAAGCCCTCTTTTTTGAGGATCTTGTCTCTACAATTGTTTTTAAATATTTTCTCATTTGCTTCTAACTTAATTTCTCAGTCTTGTGTCTTTTTTTACTTTCACCTCATACTTCCATTATCCAGCAGCCTGGAAAGCTTCTGTACACATGTCTAAAGTAAGAGTGATTACCGCCTCTCCAACACCTCCCCCCACACACTCACACACCCATGCTCACACTCACACAAGCAGCTCCTCACTAAAGGCTTCCTAATCCTGGATCCTGCACACAATATCTCAAGGAACAGTCTTCAAGGTGGCTTTGACCCACCCACTCCTTCATTCTTCAAAGCCCAACCATTAAGCACTGTGGATGCCTCCTTTTTTGACACCTTTCAAAGATAATTTCCATGCCATTTAAAAAGTTGTTTAAAAATAAGTTTAGTCTTACAGAAAAGTTGAAAACTAGTACAGAAGATTCCCATGCATTCATCACCCAGCCTCCCTTAATATTAACACCTTACACAACCACTGTACTATCATCACAGCTGAAAAGGTAACCTAAGTATAATACCATGAACTAAACTACAGG
Organism: Aotus nancymaae; assembly: GCF_030222135.1. Classification (NCBI taxonomy): domain Eukaryota; kingdom Metazoa; phylum Chordata; class Mammalia; order Primates; family Aotidae; genus Aotus; species Aotus nancymaae. The sequence goes on from NW_026988460.1 coordinate 7,652,080, forward strand.
CTTTATTCATATTTTACCAGTTTTCCCAGTAATAACTTTTTTTTCAGCTCCAGGATCCCAAAGTACATTTAGCTGCCATATCTCCTTACCTCCAGCCTGAAGAAATGATAATGTTCATTTAATTACTTGGATAATATGTCTTCTGGGTTCCTCTGCTCTCAAGTTTATATTTCCTCCTTTGTAATTAATAAATATCTTACGGAAGGTGCTTTGAGATTCTACAGATATGCCATTGTATCATTTTGTTGCCCACTAATTTTAGCATCCATCAGTGGATCTTGCCTGTCTTAATTATTATTACGATGTTCTAATGGTGATTTTCTATTTCCCTCATTCCATTTACATTTATTAATTCCTTCCACTTCATTTGAATTTAAAGTTGTTACTGTAAAAATAGCCATAGATAGTTTTTTTTTTTTTTTTTTGAGTGCGTACTCTGTGCCAGGTATTGGACAAAACACTTAAAGACTCACGATGTCATTCGATGCCCATGGTAATCCTTTGAATTAGATACAGTTATGTCCATTTTACAAATTCACAAATGGAGGCCCAGAGAGGCCAAATACTTTGACCATGGTCAACAGGATTGAGTCAGCATCCCACCCATGTTTGTCTGATGCTAAAACCTGTTATCTTGCTCCCTACATGATGCTGCATCACTTTGGTTAAAACACTTATTTCTTTAGAAGTTCTGTGAGAGAGCTTGCTGCCACCAGAAATTCACCCACAAATGCTTCCCAGGGTTGAACTCATTTCCCTAAGGCTTAACATTCTGCCATGTTATTTTTTTCCCAAAACATTGCCATATTTTTCATTGAGGACAGGATGATGTCAGAAGTTCTTAACCCACACTCAAGGAATCTATTATAATACATGACTCCAAAGTGACCTCCAATGCCTTCCCTGTATTAATTCTCCACTCCAGTCAAATTTTCTATTTACAATGAATGGCCTGTTAATTCATTGTGTTTTCTTTCTCTCAGCTTTGCTTTTCTATTTCATTTAGTTTGGAATGCTCGTTTTCTTTCTCTTCTTGTAAATCCTGCCCATTTCTTAAAGCACATGACCTAGTGTAGGTGGAAGGTACAGCCATAGGGAGTGGAAATCCTGTGGGCTTTAGCTTCAACACTTATTCAGAAACTGGCTCAACCCTGCTTCCAACAGCTCTTACTCAGGTCCCAGCTACTATCAACTTGCTCTGGGATTGATGCAGTTGCCTCCTAATGGTTTTACCTGCTCCTATTCTTCTCCTGCTACAGCCTGTCCTCTACACAGCTGCCAGAGTGATTCTTTAAAAATGTACGTCAAGACCCGGAGCGGTGGCTCACACCTGTAATCCCAGCACTTTGGGAGGCCAAAATGGGTGGATTGTCTGAGATCCGGAGTTCATGACCAGCCTGCACAACATGGTGAAACCTCATCTCTACTGAAACAAAACAAAAATACAAAAAAATTAGCCAAGTGTGGCGGCATGCACCTGTAGTCCCAGCTACTCAGGAGGCTGAGGCAAGAGAATTTCTTGAACCCAGGAGGCATAGGTTGTAGTGAGCCGAGATCACGCCACTGCACTCCAGCCTGAGCGACAGAGGGAGACTCTGTCTCAAAAAAAAAAGAGAGGCCACTCCTCTGCCTGACCCTACAATGGCTTGCAATCACTAAGGTTCTGTCTAAGTGTGTAGAAAGGCCAGGAAGACCCAACCAGGTCTGCTTCACTTCCCACTTACCCACCATCATCTCCCCAACCTGATCTCTTTCTACTCTCACATTTGTTCACACCAGCCCAGCTACACCGACCTCTGTGCTGTTGCTGGAATATTCCAGGTTCACTGAGGCTGCAGAACCTTTGCCTTGGCTGGTTCCTCTGCCTGGAATGCCCTTTCTCCAGATATTCACACAGCTTATTCAGCTCCTTCAGTGTTTACTCACATGTCACCTTCTCAATGAGGCCTACTGTAATATTGAAGCATCTCCAATCTCCCTAACTTTACTTCATCTTTTCCCCTTTTCACATACTTATTGTCTTCTAATAAACTCTACAGTTATTTTTACACATGTGGTTTACTGTCTGGAATGTCAGTTCTAGGAGGACAGGATCTTTGTTCTGCTCATGGAAGTATTCCAAGCACCTAGGACCAAGGCTGGCAAACAGAAGGTCCTCAGGAAATGATATTTGAATGACTGACGTATCTCATTCAAAATGACCTCTTCCTCCTTTGTTGTCCAGTGATATGCATCATTGTCTAAATTATTCTTTTCACATATTGTATATGTACTGCCTCACTTCAGTTCTGGTATCCATGACCTGCCTTCCCAACCAGACTGTAAGTTTCGAATGGTGACATCTGTGGTTTCATCTTGCAAATGATCCAATCTACCTTCTTTGGCATAGTACTCTAATTTTCCCTAATGGAAACTATCCTTTCTCCATCTCCTAATCCATGTCATTTTGGTTGGGCTAACATTATTCTGCCCCAGGGATGGATGTGTGGCCCAGACTTATCTGAATAGAACATGGCATTACCCTAGCAACAGGGATTGCTTTGGAAATGTCTATTGACTCCACCAAGGTACTGATGGGGAAATAGGAGCACTTGTTTTCTACTGAGATTTCTAAAAGTTTCCAGTATATCTCTTTGCCCTACTTTTTGAGTTCCTCACTGGAATTAATGTTTTAACAGAAGAGAGCAGAGTCCAGAGATGAACAGTGGCAGTTTTGTATCTAGATCCAGTTATGCCTAAAGTTCAGCCCTAGAATTTTTCAGTTACCTGAGATTCAGTGTCATTTTTTAAAGAAACTAAAGCCAGTTTTACTAAAGCCAATAGTACAGTGCCTTATACTACTCATTTACTTATTCATTTATTCTTAAATTTGTTTCATGAAGATGCTTACAGAGGTACATACAACTGTCAGATCAAAAGAGTTTAAAAAATAGTTGAAGAAAACGAGATAAAGGAGCAAAAGGGAATAAAATATGTTAGTCTGCAAAGCATCTGCTGGGAAGTTCTGTACATGTTCATGGTGGGCCACACATTTAGCTCTGATCTTCAAGAGCCAAGGTGAAAGGTACAATGAAGTTGGTTCTAAGAGTCATAGCATACATAAAAGACACAAAACTGTGAATTTCCAGAGTAGAGAGATTGATCTTATTTACCACCTTTCTGGAACTCCATAGGTTTACTGAAAGAGTTAAATAAATGAATGCAAACAAGTTGTACAGAACTTCCCAACTACTCCTGCTGTTGAGGCCACAGGGAATTACCTGCAATAATCTATCTCACTCTTAGTTTCACAATACTATTCCAAATCATAAAATTCACTCATCCAGGTTCCTTTATGTGTTATAAACATTATAGTCATATAATGATTTGGAGTTCAATTAAAAACCAAAACCCTCCAAATTTCATTTAGTTTATGGGTAAGTTTTGCTTTGTGCAACAACTGCATTGTTTGTAAAGTACATTACATCACAAACATTATTTATCTTGACGCTGATATGCTTCTTAAGGCTAAAAGATTATCCTTGTTTTTATGTTTTGTACAAAACTTTGAAATTGTAAGTGATCTGAGGTTCTACATCAAATGGTAACTTCTCATTGCTTTGAGTTGTTTGCTCTTTTTTATGTTTTCTTGTTTTTGAGACAGGGTCTCACTCTGTCACCCAGGCTGGAGTGCAGTGGCACAATCAGGGCTTACTGTAGCTTCGACCTTCTATGGCTCAGGAGATCCTCCCACCAGAACTTCCTGAGTAGCTGGCACTACAGGTGTGTACTACCAGTCCTGGCTAATTTTTGTATTTTTTTGTAGAGACGGGGTTTTGCTATGTTGCCCAGGCTGGTCTCAAACTCCTGGGCTCAAGTGATCTGCCCACCTTGGCCTCTCAAAGCTGAGTGTTTGCCCTTTTTGGCTTCAATCTGCCAGCTCCATGATTGAGCCAACCCACTGGCCTCTCTGTTCTTTAACCTCATCACTTTCAATAATCTTTTCTTCTGTCTACCTCAATCGGCCCAGAACTACAATTATCAAGAAATACACTTCCTCTTAACCTTCCAAATCATTTCTCCAGTACAATAATTACATCCATTCCTTCAAGACTTCTAGCCATTGATTCTACCATGTTGTCTTCTTCTGAGAGATGTCTCAAATCTTTTCCTCATTTGCCCAAGTGAAAGTCCAAAGTCTAACATTATTCTTCTCTTGCATATACCCTCAAATGTCTTGCCCTGGCACATACTGTCCCTAGTTATATTCTCAGCTTAACCCTCTGCCAGCTCCACGCTTGATCCCCAGCAAGGAAATGTGATTTGAGGAAACACTGCCGATGGGGTCCATATTACATTTATAACCACAATATCAAGTGGGAAATAGTATCGTTCAGCAACTTGATTACATATCCTCAGTTTATCTGCTTACTCATCTAGGTGACTTGTGTTTATTAAAGCTTCTTGTTTTCCTAATCCTGGGTGGAAGAGAACTTGCCCATCTTCCCACTCACCCCTGAACATGTATTGCATCTGCATTCTCATTCTCTGTGTACTAGGTCCCTTCTTTTCTCATCTACTCACACACTTTACTCCTGCAGCTGACACTGCTCTTTCTTACGTAATCCATTTCTCCCTTTCTCCTGGATTGTCTCTACCTCCTTACAAACAGGATAAATGATCTTTCTTCCTGGAAAACCTTCCAAGTCTCCACTTCCAGGTCCCATCACTGTCCCATCTGCTCTCCTTTATAAAATATCTTCACTGGGATAGTTATCTCTACTCACTGTCATTTCTTCTTCATGTACCATTCTTTCCTAACTCATTCCAACCAGGTTTTCATCTCCACCACTTCCCTGATGCTGCTTTTGTCAAGGTCACTGATATGGGTATGGCTCTGTGTCCCCACCCAAATCTCACCCTGAATTGTACTCCCACAATTTCCATGTGTTGTGGGAGAGACCCAGTGGGAGATAATTTGAATCATGGGGGCAGATTTCCCCATACTGTTCTTGTGGTAAGTCTCACAAGATCTGATGGGTTTATCAGGGTTTCTGCTTTTGTATCTCTCTCATTTTCTCTGGCTATCACCATATAAGAAGTGCCTTTTGCCTCCTGCCATGATTCTGAGGCCTTCCCAGCCATGTGGAACTGTAAGTCCAATTAAGCCTTTTTTTCTTCCCAGTCTCGGGTATGTCTTTATCAGAAGTGTGAAAACAGACTAATACAGTCACCAAGGGCCTCCATTTTGCCTAATTCAGTGATTCAATGACCTCCCACTGGGTCCCTCCCACAACACATGGGGATTATGGGAACTATAATTCAAGATGAGATTTGGGTGGGGACACAGCAAAACCATATCACCAACCCTACTTTTGTTTCAGGGCCTTTGCACTTGCTGTACCTCTACCTGAACTCTTCCTCCACTAGATCTTCACATGACTACTCATTTCATTCAATTGTCTGCACATGTATCCTCAGAGAGGCCTTCCCTGACACCCCATCTAACATTGCCTCCTGACTCCACTGTTCTGTAACCTCTTACCCTGCTTTGAATTCCTTCATAGGACTTAGCACAAACTGACATGACTTTATAAATTTCTTTGTTTCTTACTTGACTGCACTACTAGGATGGAAACTCTCTGAGGAAACTCTTCTTTGTCTTGTTCACTGTGGAATTTCTAGTGCTTAGAACAACTTCTGATAAATTGTAGATACTGAATAAATACTAATTAGATAAATAGCTACAGCCATTTATTGGAATATGGATGTATAATAGACACAGCACTAGGTGCTATGAAGACTGGGACAAGTGAGACTATTCCTGCCCTCAAGGAGCTGCCAACCTTGGGCAATCATTCTTGACATGTTCTCCTTGGGCTATCAGCATTGGCATCACATGGGAATTTATTAGAAAGACAAATTCTCAGACCCCATCTGGACCTACTGAATTAGCAACACCATGGGTGGGGCATTTGTCTGCATCTTAACAGGCCCTCCTGACAGCACTGACATGGGGTGGAGTTTGGGAACCACTAGTCTAATGGGAAAGTCAGACCTTAAACAAGCAGTTATGGTGTAGTGCTGGCCAGTGTCATTAGCAAATGCTAGAAATTCAAAGAATTTCTTTGCTATAGATAAGACTACTGTGCCAGTGCAAATAAATCTGCCAGCACATTTCCATTTTCTTACAGTTTCCACTCTTGTAAAGCAAGTGAACTTACACTCTGAACAGAAGGGAAAGAAAACCAAAACCAAAACCAGAACTGTAGGTTCAAGACCAAGGGAGTTGCAGCCTAGTTTAACCAGTTTTCTAAATCCAGTTAAACTAGCCTGTAACTCTTGGGGCTGGCCCACGCTCTGTGCTGTTTAAATTACAGAATCTCAAAGCGGATTGGAACAGGCCCAGTGTTGCCTGGTGTGAGCCTGCAGAGCACCTACACAATAGAAATCACTCACAAACAAGGACTTAATACACTGCTATGGATTAAAACCTCAGTGGAAAGTTAGCCCTGGTCCAAGAAAACAGGCCAGCCCAATTTCAGTCCCACTCTGTCTGCACTGTCCACATGTGAGCGTCTCTGCTTGAGGTTTCTGTTAACAAGTTGTTAGCAGAGTTTTTAGTGAATAGCAGTGGGCTGTTTCCCCATCACCCTTACAAACATCAGTTAGTCTGCCCAGACCTCTGATTTCAGCATCAGATAAAAAGAAGACCTCCTGGATGTTTCCACCTCATATTTACCCACTGAGCAATACTTTGTGAACCAGTTTAATTGGCTTGAATACCTCAAACATGCTATCAGCTGATAAATCAGCAGGGGGCTCTTAGAAAATTAGGTCAACTTTAATCTTATTTTAGAACTTGGAGTTGTAGAGAAGGAAAGAAAGAAAGAAGAGAGAAAAAGAGAAAGACAGAGAGAAGAGAAGAAAAAGACAAAAATTTGAGCAGGTTTTAGTGCAGTGAATTTATTGGCTATTTCAAATCTTCCAGGATGTCTGCTGAAGCCCATATGAAAACAGTTAAATGCTATTCTAACAGACTCCAGTATGCTAGGAATATGATAGGGGATGTTGAATGGAAAATTCTCTAATTACTATGTTCATATTTCATGGTGAAATATATTCAAGATTAACTATATTGTAACGGGACGGTACATGTATCCAAAACATTTGGGGGCAGCTTGGTTGGGTGGGAAGGAAAAATAGCTTAATTAGGCCAGAGAGAGAGTTTTTGTAGAATTTCTTGTTGTGCATAGCTAGTTTTAAATTTCTTCTTTCACAACTTTGAGCCACTGTTTATGAAGTCAGCATTGTTAGGAAATAAACTTGGTCAGCATGCCCATCTTTCCATTTCTACACATGTGGGGCCATATTTGATGCAATGTGAGCCGTAAGTCAGGGCAGCTGCCTAAGGTTTAGGTCTTGTACATAAGGCCCTCTGTGGGTTTCACAGTCATCCACCGAATTTGGAAACCAGTCAGTTTTTCTGAAAATATACATGACGCTAAACTACAGGCTGAGTTTTCAATATGTTGTAAACATTCTCACAGTGAGAGCAAAAATAGCCCACTTTGATTCATTGCCTGCCAGTGCTTGCTCTCAAGAGTAGCCAAGCAGAACAAAGATGCTGGGAAGGAAAAAGAAAACCAGAAAGAGACAGTGACAAAGAGAGAGACAAGAGAGGGAAAGAGAGTCATGAGTTGAGAGAGACAGCGAGTCAGAGAGGAAATTTTAAAGTAAACAAGCAGCTCTAAGTACCCTGAACTTAAACTTGCTCAAAACTTCAGCGGAAAGGGCAAGCCTCACTTGGAGGATCCTTGGGTGGTAAAAGACATCTTAGTTTTATGAAGGTAACTAGCATTGGCAGAGCTGCTGGCTGCCTGCCTGCATAGTCCCACAACCTATAACTTAATTTGGATTTTGGATTCATGCAAATGTGAGCATCAGAGAGGAAATAAAGTCTCAGCTGACAACCAGAATGAATTTCCCAGCACAGCTCATGAGTACATCCTTACTGTGAAGAAATAAGGGGTTTTCCAGGGCTTCTCAATTCTCAATGCTTCTAGCACTTGGATATAAAATGATAAACAGGGTCCATTTATAGGTGACAGAGGGAGGAAAAAAATACAAGAAGAAATGATGTTCATAATATTTAGAGTATGTACCTGGGAAAGATATTTAAAATAAACAAAGCTCATTATGTAAATATTTTCACTTTAAAGTTTGATGGAGTTAATAGTATTTGTTTTCTTACTCTCTACCATTTTTCATTGCAAATTTATAGAATTTAAGTCTTTTTTTTCTTTTGCAATGGCATTTTTAACTGAGTTTTAAAAACCTTCAAGCATGTTTAATTCCATTGCATTCTTTTTATTCCATATTCCTTTGAGTAGCTCACTTGTTTTAAAAAACTTTAATCCTGGATCTCATAGACTCAATTTTAGAACTGATGTTCCCTGTTTCAGGCCACGATATTTGCTCTATTTAATAACATGTTATTCCCAAGATTTCATGGGTCACCAAAGAAGCCCTGGTTATCTGCTTCAGTCCAGATTCCTGGGTCCAAATCCCAGTTGCACAGTTTGATAACTGTTCAACTTTCACAAGTTACATATTTTCTCTGTAATTCAGTTTTCCCATTTTCAAGATGGAGACAAAAATAATACCTACCACATAGAGTTGTTGTGGAGGTTAAATTAGTTGATATAAATTAAGCACTAGAATAATTCCTGGCACATGGTAAGTGCCATAGAAATGTTAGTTGTTATTCTGAGTCACTCGATCATTAATTTATACATTGAAGTTTTATTTATTGGGCTTTCAATGCTCTACTCCTTTGGCTACAGGGCCTTTGCAACTATAGTTCCCTTCGCCTCACTGTTTTTCCCATCTTTACCTGATTAAACTATACTCTTCCTAACTTAACCCAAATGCCATTTTCTATCAGAGTTTGCCCTGTGACCCCAGAATAGATCAGATTTTCAATGTCCTGAGTTCCCTTCCTTCATCACATTTATTAGAGAGTTTGAATTATGCATTTGGCTTTTATTATTTGGCAACTACATGCTCCTCTCTAGACCACGTACCCCATAAGAGCATTACCATGCAAGTTTTTGTTCATCCTTGTATCTTCAGTGACTAGCAGAGAGTAGATGTTCAAGAAGTAATTGCTGCTGAACCAGTGGGTAAATGTGCCATCATTGCATTGGGCACTAATGAGTAAAGATCAGCAGTTCCTGCCCTTAAGGTGCTTGCAGACAACTAGAGGCTGGAGTCCAGTCTGGACTCAATTTCAATTGTCCAGGTGAATAATGACAGATCACCTGGCTCTGTAGCCTCATCACCTGCCCTGGTGGCCTCCAGAGCACTTGATGACAGGATCCCAAGGACAGGAAATAAAAACCTGACTAGCAAAGCAGGATAAAGTGCCTATGCCCGTTTAGAAAATTGCCCTTGAGAACCCTCAATTCCTACTGACTCTAGCTTAATGATAGCAGGAAACTCCAAGAAATTTCTCTCCTATTTTTTTCTTGGATAACTTATTCAGGCTGTTACTGACAGTGCCTCTGCAAAGCTTCCTTTTCCTGTAAAATAACTTTACATTTAATTGTGAGTTCAGTGGTAGTTGTGATTCTCAGATGTCTATTCTTTTGGGGGTTTGGCACAGGTCTACTGTTCTATGCATAACGTTTGACTGCATCTTCAACTTTTCCTCGTGTTTCACTACCAGGCATACTCAGTTAATCTATGTAGTGTGGACAAAAATGGAGATTGGAGGACTTCATCTCAAAATTTAAATCCAGCTGGGCTTGTATCTTATTTCTATTTCCTTTCTACACTCATAGGAATAATAGTTTTATAGCGATGAACATCATAACATGCATTTATTAAGTACTTGTATCTTAGTAAGTAGGTCATGGCATGTAGGACTTTAGCTTACAGGTCTTTTATAGCTCTACTAATAGCTGTTATATGACTTTGGGTTAATTACTTAATATACTGTGTGTAAGGCTGGCTGCGTCGCGGAGATTTCGGACACGCCTCCTCCCCTCGCGGGGAGTTCGGACACGCCCCCTTCCCTTGCCCGGAGCTCGGACACGCCTCCTTCCCCCGCCTCCGGGAGCCCGGGAAAAAAGCCCCATCAGGACCTACCTGTTACCATTTTGTCCCATCCAGGCTCCACTCCCTGCCTACTATTTTGTCCTATCTGGGCCCCACTCCCCACCATCCAGGTCCCACTCCCCTCCATTTTGTTTCATCCGGGTCCCACTCCCCTCCATTTTGTCCCATTCACCTTGGGCACAGCCAATCGGACGCCTCCACTCCCTATAAAACCCCATGCCTGAGCGGAGTCTGCGCGACTTCTCCGGCCCCACCTGTCAGGCCGCAGAATCTCGTCCGGGAGCTTGAATAAATTCCCTTGCATTGGATTATTTTCGTGCTGGCCTCAGTTTCTTCATTCCATCCTCGGCGAGAACAGACCTTACACTGTGCCCTTGTTTTCTTTCTGTATTATGCAGATTATTACGATACTTGCATCATAGTTTCTGTGAAGTTCATGTGTGAGGATACAGTAATTAGATTGGGGTCTCCAACCCTCAGGCTGCAGACCTATATGCGGGCCTATTAGGAACCAAGCTGCACAGCAGGAGCTAAGCAGCAGGCGAGTGAGCATTACTGTCTGTGCTCCACCTCCTGTTAGATCAGTGGTGGCATTAGATTCTCATAGCAGTGTGAACCCTATTGTAAACTGTGCATGTGAAGGTTCTAGGTTAAGTGCTCCTAATGATGCTCTTACTAATGCCTGATGATCTGAGGTGGAAAAGTTTCATCCCTAAACCATCTCCCCCAACCCTTCCCTGGTCTATGGAAAAATTGTCTTCCATGAAACCATTGCCTGGTGTCAAAAAGGTTGGGGACTGATGGCTTACATAATACATGCACGGAATGCTCAATAATGGTAGGAATAAGGCTGATGCAGATGCTGATAATGTGCTCCTCATTTGTGAAATTCATCATGATCTCAACTCAGGAATTTACATTAAAGTTGTCCTGGACTGCCTATGTATCTAGGCATGTGCTAGAGGCAAACTCGAACTACCTCCAGAGGAAGTCATCTTTAATTTAAGTTACATAGATTCCCCTCAAATACTTAAGGACAATGACCAACATACAGTTAAAAATAATAAGCACATGGGGCCAAGCGTGGTGGCTCACACCTATAATCCCAGCACTTTGGGAGGCCAAGGCAGGTGGATCACGAGGTCAAGAGATCGAGGCCATACTGGTTAACATGGTGAAACCCCGTCTCTACTAAAAATACAAAAAAATTAGCTGAGCATGGTGGCGCACTCCTGTAGTCCCAGTTACTCGGGAGACTGAGGCAGGAGAATTGCTTGAACCCAGGAGGCGGAGGTTGCGGTGAGCCGAGATCACGCCATTGCACTCCAGCCTGGGTAACGAGCAAAACTCCATCTCAATAATAATAATAATAATAATAATAATAAGCGCATAAGGAAACAAGGAAATAAGGGAACAAGAGTGACAGTTGAGAGTGAGAACCAGCAGAGATAACAGAGCAAAAAAAAAAAAAAAAGGTAAAGACTTCAGATATTGGACTCAACAAGATTATAAAACAATGAATTCAGAGTGTTTACATAAATGAAAAGCAAGCTTGAGAATAGCTATAAGCAATAGGAAATTCTAAAAATGACAGAGATGAGTTCTGGGTATCATTGTAGCTGAGTCTTTTCATTAGCTTTTCCCTTTACCATAGTCCTTTACACAGCCTGGTCTGCCAATTTCCCATTTTAGGTCTATGCCTTGACTTGAACCCTCATTTTAAAGTTGGGGTCACAGAACATACTCTTTGCTATGTCACTTCCTCTGGAATGGGACTGATTCCACTTCCTGTGCTTCCTTGGCAGAGTTGGAAATCTCGCCAGGAATGGACAGATGTCCTGGGACCTCAACTTGTTGTAGGGTAGTAGCAAATCTCACTCCCTATCCTCTGTCCTCTTTGGTTTCTATTTCACAGAAAGCAGACCTCAAAGTGGTTAAAACAATAAAGACCTTTATTATTTCACAAGACATGAAATCAAAAGGTAGCCTGGGCTATCAGGGTGGTTAATTCAGCAGTTCAACAACGAATCCAGATTCTTTCTTTCTGCCTTATCATGCATATCATTGGCTTGATTCTACAGCTGCTTTAGTGGCCATCAGGAGCAATCAGAAGCACTTGTGTGTTTATTCAAGCCCAGTCAGGGAGAGAGAAAGCGAGGCTCCCCAAAACCACTGGCTAAAAGTCTTTTCTTTGTTCTGATTGGGCCAACACAAGTCATGTGACCATTCTGGTCTAAACATATTTACTGATTGGCTTAAATCCGAATTTCTCAACCAATCACTGGCAAGAAAGAACTGATTTACTAAAGGGATTAGACCAGTGAGTGGTGCCTGATTCTCCAAGGGGCTGAAACTAACACTGTGAGAAAATGTAAGAGGCTTTTGTTGTCACAATGATTTGAGAGAACAGGTGGAATAGAAGTTAAATGTCTTGCAAAACATAAAGACAAGGACAGTATAGTCTCACACAGTAATACATTGTCCTCTGACCTGCAGGACATTAAAAAAAAAAAAACAGCTTTATTGAAATATAATTTACATACCATAGAACTCACCTATTTAAAATATATAGTTTAATGTTTTTTAGGTTATTCAAAGTATTTTGCAACTATCACTATGAACAGTTTTAGAACATTTTCATCTCTCTATCCCCAAAAAACCCATACTCATAGCAATCACTCGGCCAACCACTCTCAGTCCTAGGAAACCACTAGTCTACTTTCCACCTTTATAGTTTGTCCTAGTCTGGATATTTGATATACAGTCCAGTGTCCCTTAACAATGACAATACTTTCTGAGAAATGTGTCATTAGACAGTTTTACTGTTGTGTGAACATTGTAGAGTGTACTTATACTAACCTCTTACATACCTGTGATATATAGTATAGCTCATTGCTCTTAGGCTACAAATCTATACAACATGTGACTATACTGAGTACTGTTAGCAATTGTTACACAAAATTAAGTATTTATGTATCTAAACATATGTAAACATAGAAGAGGTACCTGTGTTAGGCTGTTCCTGCATTGCTCTAAAGAAATACCTGAGGCTGAGTAATTTATAAATGAAAGAGGTTTAGTTGACTCATGGTTCTGCAGCCAGCACAGGAAACATAGCTCTGGCATCTGTTTGACTTCTGGGGAGGTCTCAAGGAAATTTTACTCATGGCAGAAGGCAAAACAGGAGCAGGTGTGCCACATGGCCAGAGCAGGAGCAAAAGAGAAGTGGGAGGTGCCACACACTTAAAGAACCAGATCTTGTGAGAACTCACTCACTATCACAAAGAGAGCACCAAGCCATGAGGGATCCACCCCAATGACCCAAACACCTCCCACCAGGCCCCATCTCCAACACTGGGTATTATATTTCAACATGAGATTTGGTGGGGACATATATATATATATATACACAAATTATATCAGTACTATAAAAATATGGCATGGTAATCTTATGGGACTACTGTTGTATAGACAGTCATCATTGACCAAAACCTCAGCAGCACATGACTGTAAACTGAATGAAAACATATGTGGTCTTTGGTGGCTGGCTTCTTTAGTTAGCATGTTTTCGAGGTTCATGCATGTTGTAGTGTGCATCAGTACTTCATTCTTTTCCAGTGTAAATAAATAATGTTCCATTGTTTGGAGATACCACATTTTATTTATCCATTCATCATAATGAATATCCAATCATCACTGATGGACATTTGAGTTGTTTCCTCTTTAGGGCTCTTCTGGACAATTCATGTATAAAGTTTTGCATGAACATATGCTTCCATTTCTCTTGGGTATATACCTAGCAAGGGAATTGCTGGGTCATATGGTAACTCTGTTTTTAAACTTTGGAGGAACTACTAGTCTGTTTTCCAAAGCAGCTGCACCATTTTATGTTCTTCCTTGATCTGCAGGTGGGAATATCTCTATAATCATTTGAGTGCATTATATGACTGATTTACATATAAACTTAAAGCACTGATTTGCAAGATACAATTGGCAACCACACTATTTGTTGTATTCCAGTTACCCACAAAACACATCTTATATCAGTCTATACCAGTGGCTGTCAGCCAGAGGTAATCTTCCTCCCAGAGTTGGTTGGCAACGTCTGGAAACATTTTTGGTTGTGAAGTGTGTGTGTGTGTGTGTGTTTGTGTGTGTGTATGTGTGTGTTACTAGTCTAGTAGGTGGAGTCCAGGGATGCTGTTAAATATCTTACAATACATAAGACAGCCCCCAATAACAACAGAAAGACTTATCTAACCCAAAATGCCAATAGTGCTGAGGCTCAGAAAACCTGATATCAATTCATAGTTCTCAAATTCACAATGCTTCTTTTTACAAGTATACCACTTTCCTACTATTTATTATGTGCTTTAAAGGAGTCATGCCTGGGCATTTTCTGATTGGAATGCATATAATTTTACTATAGGAAACATTTAAAATCTTCTATATCATAGCCTGGAAATTATGTTGATTTTATAAAATATGTAGATTATACTAGCTTCGAATTTCATTTCTGGATAATACATCCGCTAGAACAGGAATCAATGGTTTGGATCCATCAGGTTCAACACTGGGAGCTGGGACAGGTAGAGCTTCCTCAGACACTATCGGGCCTCCAGGGGGTGAATGCTGGAGGGAGACTGGGGCTCTGTGAGTGAGGAGGAAGAGGAGAACGCTGGACAGACAGTGAACAATGTCTACTACAATTTCTAGTGTTTGCCAAGATCCAGATTTTAGCTCCTGGGGAACCCTAACTGTATTTCCTACCTTATTACTTTATAATCTCCTTTCTTTTGTAGCTTCAATTCATCTCAGTAGTTGATGTTAGTTGCAACCAAAAGAATCCAGAAGTAAAACAAAGGCAGGTGGGAAGATAATGTAAGTGGAGGAAAAATAGTATGACATTCTCATAAGTTTAAAGAAAGACTGTTATAGATATGAATTAAAACTGTCTGGCCTGTTGGCTTTTATCAGCAGATGTGGCTTTGGGGCTTATCTGTTTAAGAATTTGAAAAAGATGGAGAAAACTTAGCCTTCATATTGAAGATGGTGCAGAGTTTACATGTGGGCAACAAAGGCTTCATAACAAAAGAGGTGTCATGGGAAAAATAAGAGCTGAAAACACTTCCTGCCCCTGCAAAGTTGGTGCTATGAAACTTTCCTCTGCTCAGCAATCAAGCAGCACATTTCTCTACTGATCTGTGAAGAAGAAGGCAGAATTATGACTGACAAGTTAAACTTTTCTTTGCTGTTTTGAACTTCACTGTGCATGAGAATCTCAGCATGTGTGTCCATGCCTACATGTGCATGTTTGGGTTTAAATCAGATTCCTAGATTCAGTCCTAAGGTCTAATAATCTTAGTAGGGCTTGTGTGTGCCTGGGAACCCGCATTTTAAACAAATGCTTCCTCCCCTTCCTTTATTCCGCTGTCCTCTTCATGATTTGGATTCAAGCTTTGAGAATTTTGCTTTAGATGTAATGATTCTGGTATTTTCATGACCAAGGCAAGAGTTGGGAAAGAGCGCTGTCAGAGTTTATCGTGCTGCAGTGAGCTTACTCAGATCTGTTTGTCAGCTCAGCTTTCTGACTGCTTAAAGGGCCGGAGAAGCTGGCTCTTATGGGATTGGCTGACATTCCCTCTACAATGGAATTTCCTTCGCTGCAGAACCTGTGGCCTGCACCATGCTGTGCACATATTTTGCTGCTACTTGGTAAGATTTCCTTGAAGTGGCCTCAATTGAGTGATGGCTAGGAATGGGACTTGGAGGCCCTGAGAGCACGCTGATTGCAATGTGGACGTCATGCAGGGTTTTGCAATGCAGAGGAAAATGGTGTTGGGCCAGTGATCATGTTGGCTGCCTTATGAAATGTATCTCTTGTGCCCTCGCAGAGGAGTTACTCTTGATACTGACCAGGGTTAGAGGAAGTGATGAATATATATATAAAACCCCTGATGGGTTGAGGTTTCTGTGTTTCCAATGGACTTTGATGTGGAGGAGAAAATACATTTCAAGAAGAAATCCCTATAGGAGAGAAGGCTGGGTGCCTTCCCTGACCCCCAAAGGCATTCAGATAGAAAGCAGGCCCTGAGGATATAAAAATTTGAAGTGCTATGGAAAACAGGAATTTCAGCTGGGATTGCTGGTGGGTGTGGAGAGATGACTCAGATTCATGAAAGAGAATCAAAGACATCCTGGAAAGAAGAAATGTGGTAGCATACGGTTGTTTTGCCTTTTTCTTTCGAGAATGGGGGAGCTTCAAGAAGGAACAGAGGGCATATACTAGTATTAGGGAGGACTAGGGAGCTAGATGTCACCTGCCAAGGCCAGAGGTGTCCTCAGAAAGAACAATAGGCCATCTTGGTGACAGAAATGGTACCAGTGTTTCCTGGATAGCAAATACCAGGAACTCTGTAGCACTGCTGTCTTCACCCTTCCCCATGACAGACATTACCAATGGATCACAATGCCCTTTTTCACCTGAGGCAGTCATAAGCAGATCAGAGTTAGCACTTTAGATGAGACTGAAGATATTTAAGCATTCCACCAAGGAAGATCAGAGAGAACGTCTCAGCCCAGATGAAATGCAGAAACAAGGCAGGTATCACAGAATGATTCCAAAGCTTCAAAAATCTCATGGGATTCTCCAATTTCTTTCTAAGGACTATGAGAAACCTAAGATAATTCATATCAATGATGATAAAAGCAGCTATTATTTATCAGACACTTTCAATATGCAGGCACCGAGCTATTTTTGTTTCATTTAATCCTCACAGCAGTGTTGTGAGGGGCTGACATTCCCATTTTATAGGCGAAGAAACTGAGCTCAGGGAGGTTGATTGACTTTACAGCTGATAGGTTGTAGCCTATTGTTATTACTATATTTTACTCCCGTCATAGTTACCTCTTATCTCATTCCTCATACTCTCCCTCCAATGTTTATCTTATATTTAGAGCGTACACGTCACCTATAGTCAGGTACTGTTTCCTACACTCTAAAGGGTGCAAAACTGCATAGGGGTGCACACACAAATATACACACACATCCTCTAAGGGTAACTTAGGTGTCCCTCCACTGTACTCCCACAGTACCTTACGATTACTCTAATCAAAGCACTTATCACCCTGTTTTTAATTCCCTTATTACTTGTTTATTTCCCAATAAGACAGAAATCATTTAAGACAGGGACATTCTTGTTTATTTCTTGTAGGCTTTCTATAACTAAATTATTAAGATCCCAGTTGTTCTGTAATGTGGCAGAATACTATCTTACCATACACGTGTTGCTCATCGAATATTCTGACACCTCTCTTTTCAATAAACTTCTGTGTGGAAACACTGTGTGAACAGTACTTGCCAGTTGTGAAATACTATATATTTTTCTTTCCCCAAAGAGTATGAGGCACTTTGAGCAAAACACATATGTATATGCATACTTCTGTCTACATACATTTTAATAATAACAATAGCTGTCACTGACAACTATTAATTGACAACTTAATACATTCTAGGCCTGTGCTAAGACCCCAAGTAACATTCTCTCATTTATCTTTTGCCTTAGGATATGTTTTAAGCATAATTTTTCCAGAAGAGAAAATTGAGGCTCAGAGAAGTTAGAAAATCTGCCTGAGGCCACATAGCCAGGAAATGACTGAGCTAATATTCTGACCTAAAAGTTTTATCTATAGAGTGTTGGTTTTAAGTGGGCATTTAGAATCCAGAGGGCTTGGGCTCAAGATGATCTCCCTCAGTCTGGTGAATGTAGGGTAATGCAAAGGCTTAGCCCCAGCCAGACTTCTGATCAGCTCCCTGAGATTTGTTTATCCCCTAAATTACCTGTGAGAAGATTTCTGCCATCGCCATCTCCCCCTCTCTGCTTGTGGAGAGTGAGCTTAGGAGTGAGGGGAAGCATGCAGAAATCGTAAGCTGACACCTTGCCCTGGTCATTCCCATGACTTATGAGCGCACATCAGACACACAGTTGCCAAACACTCTTGCGTGATACTCATTTTCCTCGGGTCCCAGCTGCCTGTGAGTCCAGAAAGAAAGCTGGGGCCAGCGCCGGGGTCAGCCGAACAAACAGATGGAGATGAGCAGAGGTGACACCCGATCACTCCTCGGCATCTGCTGGGCCTGTTGTGGCTGCTCTCGCAGGCTGATGCCTTGACCCAGCTAATCCTGTTGGTCATCCTCATGCCGGCTGTGTTGTGTCACTCATCCTACCCTTGGGGTGACTTCTGCTTTCCTTTGGAAAGTCAGATGAATAGCGTTGGACTGCATGCCTCCGTCCTAGCCTTGGGTCAGCCAAGCCCCAGCATGGACTAAAGGGCTATCCAAGGTGCCAGTCTCTAGGGAGTTTACAGATAATATTAGTCTATCTCCAGGTACTTCCCTTTTTGGTGTTTTGTTATCTGACACCAACAGTGCTTATATTCCTGCTATGGTCAGCTAAGGTTTTAAGAATACTATGCTAAAAGAGTAAAAGACACAGGCATATGTGGGGTGGTTCTTTGGGTCTATGACCATAAATTTCATCCATCCCTCTACCTCTCTAATAGTTCCCGAGCACCTGCTATGTGCCAATCACCTTATTAGGGACACTACCAAATCAATAGTGAAAAAATCTAATCCTATTAGTGCCACCATGGAACATAGAATCTACTGGAGGAGTTGAAAAATAAAGTAGCTATAAACAGATCGATATAATTACGATTTGAACAAAGCCATACAGGAGAAGAGTGTTGCAGGAGGTGGTAGGTGAAGACCTAGAAGCAGACAAAAACTTGACTCCTTCTAGGAACTGAAAGGTGGCCCTAGGACTGGGGTGTGGTAGATGGTGGGGAGGAGGAAGGAGATTGGGAAGGCCAGGCGAGCACAGGTCAGATCATATGAGGGAGCTTGAGTTTGGTTTTTGTTTTTTTTTTTTGAGTTTAATTCTAAGTTCTGGGATACATGTGTTACCGGATGTGCAGTTTTGTTACATAGGTAAACGTGTGCCATGGTGGTTCGCTACATCTGTCAACCCATCACCTAAGTATTAAGCCGCACATGTAATAGCTATTTATCCTGATGCTCTCCATCCCCCACCCCCAAGAGACTCCAGTGTGTGTTGTGCCCCTCCCTGTATTCATGTGTTCTCACTGTTCAGCTCCCACTTATAAGTGAGGACGTGTGGTGTTTGGCTTTCTGTTCCTCTGTTAGTTTGCTGAGAATAATGGCTTTTAGCTCCATCCATGTCCCTGCAAAGGACATGATCTTATTCTTTTT
This sequence comes from Aotus nancymaae, assembly GCF_030222135.1. Lineage (NCBI taxonomy): Eukaryota > Metazoa > Chordata > Mammalia > Primates > Aotidae > Aotus > Aotus nancymaae. The sequence goes on from NW_026988460.1 coordinate 7,671,452, forward strand.
ATTGCTGCATAGTATTCCATTGTGTATATATACCACATTTTCTTTACCTAGTCTATCATTAATGGTCATTTGGGTTGATTCTATGTCTTTGCTTGTGAATAGCTTGGGTTTTGAGTTTCACTAGAATACACTGAAAGGTTTCAAGCAGTTAAATGACATAATCTGGGTGATATTTTAAAATAACTTGTCTTATTGCAATGTGGAGAGTATTTGGGACAGAGCTAAAGTAGAAGAAGTAAGATAAATTAAGTGGCTATCACAATGCCTCGGGAAAACTAAGATAGCTGTAACAGCAGTGCAGAAAAGTCAAGGATCTTGAGATTATTCTTTGCGGTCATGTGGACAATAGGTCGATGGCCTGGGTGACTCGACTTCTCTGTTGTAAGCTACAAATTCTAAAAAATAATCTATTTAGAAATTACCCTTCTTGTCATAGATTTTGTGCAAGAATATACACTGCAATGCTGTTGGTAATAGCAAAAAATTCTCCATGAGTTTCCCAAATATCAAACTTAGAAATTGTTTTACATATCACAGTTCACTGTGTAATGCTATTACATGAAACATTTATCAATGATATAAAATACATCAATTTATTGATATAGACAGATATTCATAGTGTAGTAGTGAGTGAATAGAGCATATTTAAAATCAGTATGGACAATATTATGATGTCATGTTTTTGGTTACATCTGCAAAGAAAACTCTTAAGTAACATGCAGCAAACATATGACTGGATTTGAGAAATTATAGGCAATTACAAATCTTTTTATCACCTGTACTTTCTGTTTATTTCACCATATACTAGATTGTGTAATTTTTTTTAATTTAATTTTTTTTTTTTGGAGACAGAGTCTTGCTCTGTCGCCCAGGATAGAGTGCAGTGGCACGATCTCGGCTCACTGTAACCTTTGCCTCCAAGTGATTCTCCTGCCTCAGCCTCCTGAGTAGCTGGAATTACAGGCACATGGCTAATTTTCATATTTTTAGTAGAGATGGGGTTTCACCATCTTCGCCAGGCTGGTCTCAAACTCCTGACCTCGTGATCCACCCACCTCATCTTCCAAAGTGATGGGATTGCAGGCATGAGTCATCTTGCCCGGCTGATTGTGTAATTTTAATAATTTAAAACTTATTTCCTCTACATAGGTAGTGGATTCGCTGTGATAAGCTTCAAATACAGTATATATATATTTGTCTATATTATTGCTAAACACATTGGTTTACTCACTGAGCCCTTGTACATGCCTATTTTCCCCCTTCCTCTTGTTTATAATCTTCATTGATGTCCTTTTGGAATATCTTTCTCACTTTCTTTCCTTGTATCTAAATTCACTCTTCTGTAAATAGGGTGACCATATAATTTCCTGCACAAACTAGAATACTTATGAGAATGAAAGGAGGCTGGGCACAGTGGCTCATGACTCTTAATTCCAGCACTTTGGGAGGCTGAAGCAGGTAGATCACCTGAGATCAGGAGTTCAAGACCAGCCTAGCCAACATGGTAAAACACTGTCTCTACTGAAAATATAAAAATCTGCCAGGTGTGGTGGTGAGTGCCTATAGTCCCAGATACTAAGGAGGCTGGTGCAGGAGAATTGCTTGAACCCAGGAGGTAGAGGCTGCAGTGAGCCAAGATCGTGCCATTGCACTCCAACCTGGGCAACAGAGACTCCATCTAAAAAAAAAAAAAGAAAGGAATGAAAGGAATAAATATGATACCAGGACAACAAGTATAAACTGATGTTGTCATAGCCAACTCAGTATACCTGGTCAATTATAATAACTGCTTACTCAGTGTGCATCTCCACTATAATATTTAGAGTATAATACTACTCTCTCTGCCATTTTGAACTCTAATTATTCTTATATTTCTTCCTTGGCAACAGTTACAAACATACCTTTTGCTCTTGGTTCTTTTGCAGATTACTATTTACATCTTTGATTGTCATTGATCATTTCACCTGCTTGTGAAATGTTAACTGCTCTGTTAACTAGATGACAAACTCAGGAATAGCAGATACTGTGTTGTCTACCAGGCCTCTCTCACTTCAATGTTAGTACAATGCCTCATATCTCATAAATGCTTAATAAATGCTGTCATTAGTTAGTAGTAAAATTGTTCCATTATTCCAGGCAAATGAAAAAAATATATAGTTAAGTCAGAAAGAGAGTGGAGGCAAGGCCCGCTGGGAAGGTGCAGCTAGCAGAAACGTTGCCAAATCAAATCAGGTTTCCAGTTTACCAAGAGTCAGTGAGCCCTATGGACATACTCTAACCCAAACTGGGGAAATGGGGAACAAATGCTTTTGGAACCCCACATGTTTGGGTGTGGGCTGGGGAGACCTTCACAGGCTTGTAGACCACATGGCAGTTTCAAGTTTTTCATATATAAGACTTGGAAGTGAAAGTCAGATGTGATTAAAAATACACGTCTTACAGATGTCTGGATACTGTTCAAATTCCCAAAAGTGTGATAGAAAATGCAGTTGCTTTCCAGATTTTTAGGGCGGAAAAAAAGGCCACCGTGGCCCCTTTGTCTCCCTATTGAATGGGTATGTTCAAGTGACGTTTTAAATTTGTAGTGTTATGTCAGCTGCCTGTTTACCTTTTCAGCGGCCCTGCTCACTGCCCTGAAACTGAAAACAGGGTAATTGGAGGAACACGTGATGTGTCCCAGGAGATGAAAAGTCCGTATTATTTTTAGCATATGCCAAGTAAGCCTAGGTAAGTGTAACATGCATATAAACATAATTTATGGAAATGAAAAATATAAAATCTTCATACTGTCTCCCTGATACCAAAATAGAACAAAATTATCTTCTTTTAACATTTTTTTACATTCTCATTCTTTATAAGAAAATTTTAATTTATTTTACTTTTAAAAAAAGCACTCTGTAACCATATCCAGCTGTTTGGCTTTGTTTATAATAACATGTTTACTTATCATCAATATAAACACATGATCTGAACATCTGTCTCCTTCTACCCCAACTTATTTGCTTTCAGCCTTTACTTTAGCTTGAACTTGAAGTCAACATTTTTTTTTTCTGGGGCTCAAAGGAGTTGCAGAGACCCTAGAGGTGTTTCTTTGCAGTGGACTTGAGAGGTATGTTTAATTTAAGAAGTCATATCCCCCTCCCTTCCCAAGAAAGGAAAAAAAAAAAAAAGAGAGAGAATTGTCTCTGTTACACAGGCAGAGAACAAAATGGGAAAGAAAGGCACTTTGTTTTGCCAGACAAAGACAGGCTATCAATTTTCATAAATCTGCATTCCCAAGACAACTGCTCATGTCTGGTAAGAGGTCTATTTCTTTGAACTTACATACCAGAAAGTATTTTTTCCCTTGTCTCAGAAAGCTGAAGAATACAGTTTAATAATAGTAGTATTTGCATAATGTAATCAATATAAGACAGATAATTTTGTTAATCTCAACAATTCTATTTCATAAGAATAGGGGTAGTGGGCGTGGGAAGAGGGTGCAGAGCTGAATAGGGAAGTCCTAAATACAATTTATACAAATATACTTTCTGATTGTCCACAGAAGAACACTCTTTGCAAATATAAAAATCATATGTGTGTGTATCTGCTTGTGTTTACATGTATTTATGTATATATGTCAGTTGCTAATTATAATATGGACATTTACATATAGCAATTTAACAACAAGAACCTGGCACATCTGAAACAAAATTGACAATCTGTGATTAAAAAGTATTTTGCAAACAGCCAAACGTTCTCCAAATTTACTGGTTTTCAAGTCTTATAACCTTTCTTCTTGTTCTTTTCCTTCTTCCCCTCCAGTTTTAACCACTGACCAACTGACATTCTTGGACAAATAAAACTCTAGCCATACATAGGTATCAAGATCAAGCATGCATATATATAGTAAGTATCTGTCCACTTTAATTCATTTCCCAGCAAAGTTTTATATCTGGGTCTTTGAGATAGAGGGGGCTCATGTTGTTAAGGCTGCTGAATATACATACAGTTAGTTGTATAATGAGATCCTATAAATCATTAAGCGTAGATCAGTTAAAACAACACATTGAAAGAGAGCACAACTTGGATTTTTAAAGTTGGTAGTTGTTCCTGTATATCCATGGTATCAGAAAGTGTCAGGCTTCGATTTTTAGGGTAATTTAGACCAGGGATTCCTGCCTGACTGATGACCTGCATCATTGCATGTGCCTGACAGATGTGTAGCTTTCTTGGTCTCTCCCCTAGAGATTTTGATTCAGCAGGATGGCAGTGGGGAGGGTGGGTGGTTCCTGAAGATGGTCATTTCTCACAGGTGCCTCAGATAATTATTGTGATGGGTCAATATGGAAAAGGGCACTTTAAATCTGTACTGCCCAGAGTGAGGTCCATGGATCAGAAACTTCAGCATCACCTGTGCTTAGCACCCAAATGTCTCAAAGAGGACAGCCTGGCTGATTTGTTTGTAGGAGATAGGAATTGATGACATTCAAGACATCCCAGAAATGGGGCTTAAGGTAAGCTGGAGGGCTTGGCAAAGGAAGGTGTGAGGCAATGTTTCCATTAGGGATGACTGGAAAAGAAAGAGGCTAGAAAGGAAATATCCATGGGTAGGTTGTTGGACTGCCAAGAAGAACATGACCTGCCAATGAGAGCTTTGTTATCTGAGCCTCTAAGTCCCTTCTTGAAAAGTGATACTTTTCCTGAGGTGGATTGGACTCAGGAAGAAAGCGATGTGGGAACCTGGATGGGTTCCATTCCGAGCGTGAGTGATACCAGACTACACTCTGCCGCCAGTACCCTCAGAGGCAAGGTATTGCAATTTCCCCTGGACTAAATTACAGATGTACAAACCTGATTGGCAATTGGAGGTACAACAGACCAACCACCACAAATCAACAAATCTCTTCCACAGAGCCTTTACTCATGCCTGGGATTTGTCTTTGCTTCCTTCTCTTCTTCTTCCACCTTTTCCCCCACATGTTGAAATTCTGCATTACTTTAAAGGTCAAGCCACAAATACTTCCTTCTCTAAGGATCTTCCTTGATCCTTTTAAGTTGGGACTAATTGCCCCTCCTTAGTGCTTTCATAGCAGTGTTTTGTCAAATCATGCCTTGCATATCATGCCTTTTACTGTATCAAGTTGGATAGACATTGGTCTTCTCTGCTATTGTGCATGCTTGTTGAGGGTATGAACTAAATCTTACTGTCCCTAGATCATGACTCAATGGCTTGCCCAAATATAAAGTCAATAAATATTTGTGAGTGGAATTAAAAAGGTTCATCTGCATGCTACAGATGTATTTACATAGTGAAGACTGTGGGATGAGGTAGGAGGCATACCTGGGAGAGGGAGGGAAGGAGGCGGGTATGATGTAGTCTGTAACAGATCCAAGATCACCAGAAAAAAGAATCAGCTACATCCGTTACCCTTTATCCTCTGAAGTTAATTTATGAACTGATCTGAAGTCAGTAATGATACTTAAGGACATGGAAGATTAAAGGGAGAGAGCACAGTGCTGCTGGAAGAACATCGAATTAGGATCCTGAATGTCTGCTCATCTGGCTTTAAGAAGGCCATTTAACTTCCATGCACCATAGTCTCTTCACTTATGAAACAGAGAGAAAATATTGGTCCTCCCTCTTCCTGGTTTGCTGTAAAGATGCATGAGGTCACTGTGAAAATGATCTGTAAGCAGTAAGGATCTTCTTTATGGCCTTTGGGTCAGCATCGTTGGCACACCTAGGAACTAGTTAGAAATGCAGACTCTCAGGCCCCACCCTAGACCTACTGATTCAGGATCTACTTTTTAACAATGTCTTCAGGCAGTTTGCATGCACATCATTGGTTTCAGAAGTACTACTCTAAAGGACTATATAATAAAAGTTATAATTGTTGTCAATAAGGTGCATGTGTGTTGGCAAAACTGAACATAAGCTCTCACTCTAAATGACTCAGCAATGGAGTGGCAGCAGGAAGGTAAGTGAAGGACTCTGGCACTCATGGGTCCCATCAGTAATGTAGGAAACAAGACTCCTTTTCTGTTGCATAAAAAATGGTGGGCCAGCAGACCCCTCAGATATGTGTTCTCTTGATGTCACCTCTTGCTTAGTACTTTTCCTTGTCCCTTTCCCTCATCAAAACTCCTCTGTGTTCCTTGTTCTTAAGAACTGTTGCCACATGAGCGCTAGGTGATATAAACTCTTGACTCAGTGTTAACAGGTACTGAGATGGTATTCCAGACATCTGTTATGCTAGAGATCTTCCTAAGATAGTGTTTTCATCCCAAAGAGCTAAATAGATGATGGGGAATTTGGAGTGTCAGGGAGGACCCCAAAGTGCTCATTAAACAACACCATATAAATGATCATGGCTATTAATGACCATAACTTTGTTTACCTCAGAATGGTGGAGTTATAGCTGGACTGTAGAGGTCACATTCATCTTTGGGCAGTAAGAGATCTAAGAAGAGGTGAGAGGAATATTATAACTTTTCATGAGAACTGCTGTATATTAAGTGCTTGCTGTGTGATGAGTACCCTGCAGGGCTTTTTGCCCTCACAGATACGATCCCATATAATCCATACTTAAGAATTATCCTATTTCATAAGCACAGAAGCTGAGGTTATGAAACTGACCCAAGGTCACACAGCTTGTGGAGCTGAGATTGGAACTCAGGTTGATGATGGCAGAGAATCCTACTGATAAGAGTGCAAGAAGCAGGGCTTTCTAAGAATGTACTGTGGACATCTAATTTTTGATACCATAAAAACAGATAAAATAAAATTCAGGGAGACTGGTTAAGATACAAAAAAGACTTTCCTTCTTTATAATTTATTTCTGCATGAAATAATATTTCATAATACAAGTGAATACTTCGGATTGTAACTAGAATACTCTTTAAATTGTATCCTCAATTTTTGTACTTGAAAAATAAAACCAAAAAAGCTGACCACTTTCATTATACCTTCATTTTGTTTTCTGCTGAATTGCAAACAGCTCTTCTTTGAAGACCTAATGAGGATTAATTGAATTTGACCCTAAAGAAAATCTCCACAAGTTTATATGGATAACTTCTGTATTCATAAAGGTAGATCTTGAATTGTATATTCTTCCTTTAAATTTTTAAACAATAGATTATAAAGAACAAACAATTAAGATTTTTTTTAGCTTACAGAGGTAGGAAAAGATAAAACACTAGTTTATACTTTCTGAAAATTTTTAAGGAAAATTGTAATATTGTTCACTTTTATATGTATATGCCATATGTATAGGCAAATGCCAATTTTTGCCAGATTTGTAATATGATAGTTTCAATTTCAGAAGATCAGGACTGTCGAACAATATAATATTAGTGTATTTCATGATTAAAGTCCTTGAATTTTCTTTTATTCAATGTCTGTTCTAGTGGTTACGTTGTTAGAGTCTGGAACACATGTGACAGTGTTCCTCCCAATCATTTGGGAACACAGATGTCTGTTAATTAATAGGGGTCATTTTAAGAAATGGCTGGGCCAGAACAACAAAACCTTTTGTGCAAACATATATTATGAGTGCATCTGTTCTGAGGATATCATAGAATTCTCTCCAGTTATCTGCTAAAATGAAGAAGACAGAGAAGATTTAAATTTACAAGGGAAGCAGGAGTATCCAAAAGTTTTAGCCATGGTTTCAAGTGTGGCTTCCATGACTTTTGTGGGAATCTGAACAGGTTATTTAACTCCTTATTCACAGTTTTCCAATAAAATGGAGGATGTGAACAATGTCAATATGCTGTAGATAGGGTTACTGGGATAATTCAATGAGATAATCCACGGTAAGCTCTTAGGACAGGGTCTGGCATGTTGGTTCAATAAGACAGAGCTATCATTACTGACACCAACAAATGTTTGCTCTTATTATTGTTTACAAAAAGAAAAGCAGTTCTGACTTGAGGTATACATGGGTGATCTGGATGAAAATAGGGGTTGATTAGAATTGGAATTGTTGAAGCTTGCTTTAGAACTTGTGCATCTTCCTCCTGGTTTCTGCTCACTTGCCAAGAACTGTGGTTTCTTATTGGGTCTTGTGAAGTCCTTAAGTCTCAGAAGCCAACAGTTGGGACTTAAGAAAATAGGGTCCTAGTAGATAGATATTCATTTGTATTTGTGCCAAGTCCTTTAAGATGCCCTAAAATCCTGCCAAGAATTGGGTTTTTCAGAGTTCTATCAGCTCTGAGAACTTGAAAACCAATGTCTAGGGCATGATGGGATATTTGATAACTAGAGCAATGTGCAGCGGATAATGTTCCCCAAAGATCAGCAAAATCTTGGATCAAGCTGTGGTTGACACTTATGTTCTTAATTGAAATGTTTCTGCTTTAAAGGCTAGCAATGGCCTTCACTAGGAACTGATAGCATATCATGTGGGAAAATGATAAATTGCACATGAACTTTTTCATCTTTAGATAATTATAGTTTAATTTTTATTGTTTATGTGCAACAATACAGATGAAATTGTATCTTCCCAGCAGCTGGTTTGAGAATTTTTTCTAACTGAGGAAATATGCTCTTTGCTGAGAAGTTGCATTCAGCCAGCTGTGGGGTAGGAGTCAGTATGGGGCTGGGACAAGATTTCATAGAGAGGAAAGAAGTGACTCTACATTTATATGAATTAAGAGCTGGAGTCGGTACAAGGGGCCATGGGAGACTGAGAGGCTACAGGGGGAAAAAGATGAGAGACAGCAGGAAACCCACCGGTTACTTGGAAAAGAGCCCCGGTGTAAGAGAATGTCTTGTGGGGATTTTTGAGATAAACACTGCGGGCTCTGAGATGAAAGCATCCTCTCTCTCTTTCACATAAAAACTTCCATAGAATTTACAGTGCTCACGAAAGCTCATGGGTGGAGTAGATTCTTTCTGGAGAATGCAGAGAGGTGCTGTGTCTGCCTCAAACTGGGTGTCAGGAAGAAACAGAGCCTGAGTGGGAGGAAGCCGACATATGGCACACACAAGAGGCGCATGCTAATTGTGGAAAAATGAGAAAATATGGGGGAGTCCAAGGAAGGAAAAAATATCCAGATTTCTACCAGCCCAAGATAGCTATTGTTAATGTGTTGAAGTCTGGTTCTTGTTCTAGATTATTGTGCACATTTGTGTTATTCTATTATATTTTTCTCAAAAGAAAATGAGATCCATACAGTATACACTGCTTTATAATTCTTTTCATTTGCTTGCAATATGTTGGGGTCATTTCTCTAAAAGTAGAGTGTCCTTGGTAGAGGCTAGAATATTGATACACAAAACATTGATTTCCAAGCTTTTGTGGTTATAATCATTGGTCTGATAAATATCCTGAATAGTTAAACCTTGTCCACTTATCTGATTGTTTTCTGCATATAAATTTTCCCTCCTCCCTTTCTTTCTCCCATCCATTCATCCAATAGATGGGAGGAAGTCATCAACAAACAGTTGCTGTCTTAGCTTGGGCTACTATAATAAAATACCATAGACTGGGTGATTTTAACCACAGACACTTATTTCTCTCAGTTCGGAAGCCTAGAAAATCTAAGATCAAGGAGTTGGCAGATTTGGGCCTTTTCTTGGCTTGCAGATGGCCATCTTCTCACTAAGTCCTCATGTAATGAGAGAAAGAGAGAGCGAGAGAGAGAGATAGAGAGAGGGAGCTCTCATTCATCTCTCTTCCTCTTTTTATACAAACAGTAACCCCATAATCGGGGCTTCAATCTCATGCCCACATCTAAACCTAATTACCACCCAAAGGCTCTGCCTCCAAATACCACCACATTAGGAATTGGGGATTAAACTATGAATTTTTTTGGGAAATAAACATTTAGTTCCTAACTGTTGCTGAATGTTTCCTTGGTGTTGGGCCGTAGGTGAGATTCTGGGGTTACAGATATATTCCCCTTCACGTGGAAGACATAGGCATTAATCATATAGCCACACAGAAAGAATTAACATTGTAGCAATTGCAACAAGTGCTATGCCAAAGAGATACATACCTCCATGGGGACCTAGAGCAGGGGATTTGGTTAATTTAAGGAAGTCATGAAGACTTCCCTGAGGAAGTGACACTGAGCTGGGATGTGAAGGATAAACAGGTAACAATTAGGTAAAGAGAAAAGGGAAGAGGACCACAGGGAAAAGGAACAGCATGTAGTCTTAAGGGCAGCAGGGAATTTTCTGGCCAAGGACTAAATAAAAGTCAATATTAGGGGTGTAGTCACAGCCAGAAGGTTGCAAGGAATTGCCAGTTGAAAGGATATAGTAATTCCAGGTCTTAGTTTAAGTAAAATTGCCCTTAAGAAACATATCACATTTAATTATATTACATTTTAAATGCCCCATTGAGTTTTAAACCATTCTAAGGAGCAAATTTAAATACTAGATTATGGATATGGTATTGAGAAAGTTGAGTAAACCTGGATGAATCTGCAAAAACATATAAGAAATACCACTCTATAGTGTTTGTGACTCCTTTTGATGATCCATATCTAAGATCCCATCTGGTTGGGCTTAAAGGAGACATCCACATTACAAGCTGAACGGATCAGCAGAATAACCAGACAGCCCTTCACATGGGGTAGGCTTCATCAAAGAGCCATTTTGCCACCACTAATCCTGGCCTGAGTCTCTTCTCAGTCAGATAAAAATATGGCATCTACAGAGCAGAACAATGTGGACTAAAGGCAAGAATGCTATTGCTGGATTGATACAACTCCATGATATTCTTGGACAGGGTGCTGAATTAGAACACACTTTCATGAAAACTACCATTATTTTTTGACGTGGTTATTTGTTGCCACTCCTGGTGAGGCTTCTAAAGAAAGTATCACTTCCTAGTCAAATGCAATACTTGGCAATCACATTGCTTTGCCTCAGGGCTGCTTCTAGCCCATATGGATGCTTTGTGTGAATTAGAAAGTGGCATCTCCACGGCAGGCACTTGGGATAGTGATTTTACATGTTGTCAGTGTGAATAAGGAAAAGATAAGCCTTCCCCTGCTCCATGAGTGTGGCATCACACTGAGATGTATGGCTTGACAAGGGGGACTGTAGGCTGCACTTCAGCGTCACTTATCTGGACACCTCTGTGCCAGGCACCATAAAGAGAAAGAAAAAGTCAGAGAAGTATTTGCAAATGAGAGTTGTATTTCTAGCAGAGCAGAGATAAACACTGTAAGAAAATAGCAGAAACTGTAAATGAATGGTGCCCTTAATCATAACTAAATTTGCTGAACTACCTTGTGGAAATAAGATGTCAGTTGTACAATATGACCTAACTTTCATCAGTATGAAAGAAAAGACCAGGTTACATATTGGATCAAATATTGAAAAGTGGTCTTGCTCTGCCCTGTGCTCATTCTGATGCAATGGATGACTGTGAGGTTGCTTGCCTTATCTTTTTTTTTTTTTAATTGAGATGGAGTCTCACTCTGTCACCCAGGTTGGAGTACAATGGCACAATCTCAGCTCACTGCAAACTCTGTCTCCCGGGTTCAAGCAATTCTCCTGCCTCAGCCTTCTGAGTAGCTGGGATTAGAGGTGCACACCACCACGCCTGGCTAATTTTTGTATTTTTACTAGAGACAGGGTTTCACCATGTTGGTCAGGCTGGTCTCACACTCCGGACCTCATGATTTGCCCACCTCAGTCTCCCAAAGTGCTGGGAGCCACGGTGCCCAGCTACCTCATCTTTTGATGATTTTTCACAGGAAAATTGAAAAATAAAAAAGAAATAGTTGCAAATCACCTCCTCTTTTGTATGCTTTCCAATACTTGATCCAATATGTAACCCAGTCTTATCTTTCATACTGATGACAATTTGCCATATTGTACAACTGACATCTTATTTCCACAAGGTAGTTCAGCAAATTTAGTTATGATTAAGGGCACCATTCATTTACAGTTTCTGCTATTTTCTTACAGTGTTTATCTCTGCTCGGCTAGAAATAAACTCTTGTTTGCAGATATTTCTCTGGCATTTTCTTTCTCTTTATTCCTGGTCTAGAAAGGATCCAACTTATAGCTCTTTATTTATGCCTTCAAAAAGACAAAACTGGTAGTTGGGTTTAAAGGGAACATGCTTAGCTTTTGAAATTTTTTTAAAATGTAGTTTTAATTGCTGAAGAACTTAGGAAACAAACAAAATGGTTTACTAGAAAGACTCTCCCCACAAACCACCGAGCCCAGGGAAAATTATCAATGGTAATAGAGAAAAATACTGTGCTCAATTGAATCAATTTTCTTTTGTTTCTGAATTGTTCTTCTCAAATATATAGTCAGTATGCCAAATATTGGCCCAATTTAGGCCAACCATTAAATGAAGCCTGGCACCAAATTTATAACAATTGTTCAAGAAAACAAAGCTAGCTGGTTCTTCCCAATCAGAATTTGTTGGTATGATCTCAAAAAATTCCAGACATATACAATTCCATGGAAACGTATTCTACCCATGGGTTTCTTTTGAGCTTCAATGGTACTTGAATCATTCTCTAGCTCTTTATTTATATTGCTTTTTTTTCATTGTAACACTGTCTTTTTCACTTAGAGGAAACATGATCTTTTTCTCTCAAATTCAAGATAAACAAAATGAGATTCCTCACTTACAATGTGCCAAGTTTTCTTGGGAATAAAAGCAAAAAGAGAAAGAAAGAAAAATACATACAGCAACAATTATGCAAAGCAGGATGAGAGACAATGTAGGAAGCAAATACAAAATGTGGCAGAAGGTGGGTGACGGTCGGTACCCTAGGGGAGCTCAGATGCTTCACCTAAGAATTAGGGTTCATCAGTGATTCCACCCCATAAATACTGATTCCTCTATCTTCTTCAGGAAATGGTAATTATGGTGCAAAACAAACCACCTGAAATCTCAATGGCATGCAGCATTGGTTTCTTGCTCACTGGACTATGGGTTGGCAGGCACAGGTTTGCTTCTGGTGGTGGGTCTGAGGGTCAGGTGGGGTGGCCCTGAGCAGGTGAGGGCAGGCCAGGCTGAAGGGGCAGTGGCTACCTGGGGCATATTCTTCTTCATGGAGGAGCCCAGAAACTGCTGGAGGCCCACATGGAAACACTTGATTCCTCTTAAGCCCTATGCTAAGGACTAGCATATGGTCACTCTACCCTGCTTAGCCTCTCTGCCTTAATTGACCAAATTGAGCTAGCTAGGCAAACCTAGGATGAAAGGGCAAGGTTAAGGGTGGGGCTGAGGGGAGAATATTCCTCCCTTAGAAGGTGATGAGGAGTAAACAAAATAGAATTTGTCACAACTAGATTTCAAGTTACGACTGTATTTCTATTTATTTTAATTTGTAAAATAAGGCTTTGGACCATATAGGCAGAGAGAAATCTATCCTGCCAAAGATAAAATCAGGAAACAATGTTTATGAAACTATCCATTCATTATTTTTTATTGACAAATAAAAATTGTATATATTTTTGTGTACAGCACGTTTTAGTTTATGTATACACTGTGGAATGATTAAATCAAGCTAGTTAACATAACTCTTGCCTTACATACTTATCAACTTTTTTGTGGTGAGAACATTTAAAATCTATTCTTGGAAGTTTTCAAGTATACAATACCTCATTATTGACTATGGTCCCGTATTGCAGAATAGATTTCCCGAGCTTATTACTTATGTCTAACTGAACTTTGGTATCCTTTGACCAACATCTCTCTAATACCTACCTCCACCATCCCCAGCCCCGGGTAACCATCATCCTGCTTTCTGTTTCTATGAATTTGACTTTTTTAGATTCCACAGGAAAGTGAGATCTCACAATTTTTATCTTTCTGTGCCTTGCTGATTTTGCTTAACACAGTATCCTCTAGGTGCATCCATAGTGTTGCAAATCGCAGGAATTCCTTCTTTTTAAAAGCCAAATAGTATTCCACTGTGTATATGTACCACATTTTCTTTATCCATTAATCTGTTGATGGGCACTTAGGTAGATTCCATATCTTGGTTATTGTGAATAGCGTTGCAGTGAGCCTTGTGGGGAGGTATCTCTTTGACATATTAATTTCATTTCCTTTGGGTATATTTCCAGATGTGAGATTGCGAGATCATACAGTAGTTGGTTCTATTAACTACCCTTTTTAAAAGTCAAAATTAAATAAATTTGATGATCTCCTTAAAATTTATAGATTCAGTGTATCATTAAATATCAGAAAGTCAATGAGAAAATTGTCATTGCTTTTTAACTTCTCAAATGTTTCTATATGGCAGCCTATTTGAGAAGTAGCCACCATGCTGAGGCAAACGTGCAGAGCTATCCAGGTTGCATGTAACAATTTCTCACTCTCACCCTGGGGTTTTTTGTTATTGCGCTAAATCGGGTTTACAAAAGTTGGCCGGTAGCCAAATCTGGTAACCATCAAATCTGGCCCACTGCCCGTTTTTGTACCACCTGCGTGCTAGAGATGTTTTTAACATATTTGAACTACTGTAAAAAACACAAGAATATAATCTGTGACATGTGAAAAGTATATGAAATTCAAATTTCAGCGACATAAAAAAGCTTTATTGGACCACAGCCATGCTCATCTGTTTACGCATTGTCTCCGGCTGCTTTTGTGCTACAGCTGCAGAGTTAAGTAGGTGGGACAGAGACCGTATGGCCCACAAAGCTGAAAATATTTTCTATATCTTTACTGGCCCATTATAGGAAATCTTTGCCAACCTCTGGACTAAATTATTCCCCCAGTTATAAAATGTCATAATTCTACATGGTTCTTAAAAGGTTTGACACTGAACACTTTTGTCCCATGAGACAGAGGTGAACAGAATACTTCATGCATCCATTTGCCTCTTTGAGTCCACATTCCGAGAAAGCAGGAAACGCAGATGAAATGGTCCGTCCCTGACACTCCCTAAACACTCTCTGCAGAATGCAACTCGGATCTGCCATTTTCTGTAAGGAAGATGGACGTGGCTCCTTTCTGTCTCCTCAGCAAGATTTCACACTCTGCTTTCTACGTATGTCTTAACACTGGGTATAATCAAACACTCATGCTGGACTCATGCCTGTAATTCCACACTTTGGGAGGTCAAGACAGGAGGATCACTTGAGCCCAGAAAATTGAGACCAGCCTGGGCAAGACAGTGAGAGCCCAGGAAGTTGATGCTGCAGTGAACTGTGATCACTGTACTCCAGCCTGGACGGAAAAAGCGAGACCCTGTCTCAAAAGTAAATAAATAAATAGAAATGAAAATTTAACTATTCAGTGGTTTATGGAGCATGTCTTCATGTCGTCTCCATGTATGTCTCATATTGAATTTTGAGTAATGCAAAAAATAGCTCTCCAAGCCCCTCCAGGGACATTGATTTACATTCCATGGTGGTTTATGCTGACAACTTATTTTTTGCCTATTGTTTTTCACACACTTTTTTAAAACCTTTGTAAGCTTAGATTTTGATTTAATTTTGGGTTTATAAAAACAAATGTCATCCCACAAGGGGAGATAACTCTTGGTATAAACACACGTGTGGAGGATTGTAAAACTTAATGAAATTCACAACCCAACCTTATAATAAAATGGCCTCAGGACAGAAACAATCTAATCAGCCTCCAGTGAGTCACAGATGATCGGCTAGAATCATACACAGGTGGCTGAGGGCACAAGGCCGTTGGCGTCTTGCCTCACAACGCACAGGGGACATGCGTTTTATGACCTAACTCTGCTTGCCCTGTCCCGCTTTATTGTTCGCATATTTTTGTCCAAACCTGCCCTGGCAAGGTAGCTGCATCAAAATTACATTTTGCAAATCATACTCATTAGGAAGTTTGCAAATATTTTACTGCCTGAAAAAGGACCAATTCTTTTGCAAAGCGGCATCCAGATAAAAGTAAGACTCAAGTTTTGGGTCCTTGATTGAGTATGCAGCTTTGAAAAGGAGCAAAAAGGAACAGTTACCCTCTTTCCCTCCTTATTTGCCTTCATGTCTTCATTAGATAATTCTGTGGAAGAATAGAAAGTATTTTTTACAAAGCTGAGCATGGTGGCTCATGCCTGTAAACCCAGCACTTTGGGACGCCAAGGTGGGAAGATCGTTTGAGCCTAAGAGTTTGAAAACAGCCTGGGCAACAGAGCGAGGCCCTGTCTCTCCAAAAAAACAAAACAAACAAACAAAAAACAAAATTAACTGGGCTTGGTGGCACATGCCTGTGGTCCCAGCTACTCAGTAGGCTGAGGTGGGAGAATTACTTCAGTCTGGGAGGTTAGCCTACAGTGAGCTGTGATAATTCCACTGTACTCCAGCCTGGGCAGTGGAGAGAGCGCATGTCTTAAAAAAAAACAAGATTTTTTTTTTTTTTTTTGAGATGGAGTTTCGCTCTTGTTACCCAGGCTGGAGTGCAATGGCGCGATCTCAGCTCACCGCAACCTCCGCCTCCTGGGTTCAGGCAATTCTCCTGCCTCAGCCTCCTGAGTAACTGGGATTACAGGCACGCGCCACCATGCCCAGCTAATTTTTTGTATTTTTAGTAGAGACGGGGTTTCACCATGTTGACCAGGATGGTCTTGATCTCTTGACCTCGTGATCCACCTGCCTCGGCCTCCCAAAGTGCCGGGATTACAGGCGTGAGCCACCGCGCCCGGCCCAAAAATAAGAATTTTTTACAATTTGTACTGTATGCTTTATTGAGAAAGTTGGCATGACTTTTCATTAATGAAACATAAACATTGCAGTTTTGAAAAGTAGCAAAATTGAGACAGATTTTCAATCTTTCATCCCTAAATTAAATTGTGAGCTCTATCACAAATCATGGTAGGTGCTATAAGGTTATTAAAATTAACCAGGGGGCCATTTACTGTACTCAATTATGCAATACTAAGCAAGATAAGTGACAAGCAGGAGCACATTCTAAGAAAGATAATACGGAGTTTGTTATGGCATTGACTAATGCTAAAAGAGGAAAATGTATGTGTTCATCAGTGATGTGAAACTAGGTGACAGAAAAATGTATGTACTTTGCAAATAAGTGTGTAAATAGTATTTCATTATTTTGAGAACAAATGAAGTACTTAGGTTTTTTGTGTGACACCAACTATGGCACTGCCACTACCAGCAACTGCTTCCAAGGACATCTGCGGTTCTTTTTATGGTGGCCTGCAGACAGCAAGTGGTCAGGAGTAAACTCTGGAACCAAGGCACCAGGGTTTGACTCCTGGTCCACCATGTATGAACTCTGTGATCTTGAGGCAATGTAGTTAACACCTCTGTGGCTCTGTCTCTTTTGTAGAAAGAAGGGATAATAACAGTACCTGTTCATAGGGTTATGGTGTTGATGTAAGGTTTATCCATGAAGAGAGCTTAGCACAGTTTCTAGCACATAGTAAGTGATTAATTGATGTTAGTTATTATTAATATAAGTATTTGGTCTATATGTTTACTCACCCACCTAGAACTCTATAATCACAAAGTTATCTAAGAAGAAGAAAGAGGTATGAGGACTAACACTTATTGAGGACTATGGGATAGGTCTTGGCTGATAGCTATTGATTATCTTATTCTTTTCATAATCTTAGGTAGTAGATACTTTCTCCACAGATGATAAAACAAATTCTAAAATGGCAAGGAACTCAGAAAGTGACCATCAGCTAAGTTGGTAGAGCTGGTGTCAGCCAACTACAAATCCATGCTTGGATTTAAGAGGTGGGGATGTGGATTTAATTCCACCTACATCTCTTATAAAGTATCTGATCTTGGGCAATTTAACTTCTTTAAACTAAGTGGATACTGATAGAAACTACCACACAGATATGGCAGAAATGTTAAATGAAATGTTAATACATGTAAATGTTTAGCACAGTACTCAGTACTTGAAAGATGGTAAGGTCAATAGCCTTAGTCATTATAATGTAATACCTATGTGTACTTGTGGCTCTGTGTTCTGCCCTCCTGGCATTTGTCACATTGTTAATCTACCCATCACCACTGCGGGAATGTGGGCTGCGTATTAGTGGTTACTCCAACCATATTGATCAATGCATATCCTCTGCTTCTGACACACAGGTTTAATACACATCAGGTATTCAGGAAACACCATAAATGTTTGTTGCATGACTAAATAAATCCATTTTTATATTTAAGTCATCCATCTTGTGTTTACATTGAAAATTTAAAAAGAAGCCACAAGAACTGAAATTTAAAAAAAAATTCATCTTAAGGGAACTTAGCTCAAGAAAATTATTCTGGTTCCTTCCTTAATTTGTCTTAAACAACTGATATGTTATGTACAACTCTAGTAGGCCTCTTATTTCTCTTTTGCTCTGTAAATAAAGAGAAAGAGAGAGAGCCACAGAAGCAGGATGTTATCACAGCCAACCCGGTCCTTTAAAGGCTCTGCCTAGTGTCACAGCCCCATCACCATCGCTTTGTTACCACCATTAGCTCTTTCTCTGTGGGGCAAACTATACCAAGACCTTATAAACAATATCTCCTTTAATCTTACCTGAAATTTATACATGAGAATTCTCATTCCTATTTTCTCAGGGGAGAAAAAAATATTCAGAAAGGTTAAGTGACTTGCCCAAAGTCACACAGCAGGAATGTGTTAGAGTGAGGTCTGCAGCACCACTTAATCTGAGCCCCAAGGTATACCTGGGGTCAGTACCCCTTGGTATATCCCAATTTTAATCCATTCTACAAATATTTATTGAGTACCTACCATGAAATGAGTTGATACTTTGTAAAGAGGTTAGAATAACGTCAGGCACAGAATAAGTGCCGTTTGCTTTTGGTAAATAAATAAATAAATTCTTGGCCTGAATGGAATGTATCAGTGAACAAAGCATATCTCCATCCTTGCTTTTGTGAAGCTTACATGTATGGAGGGAACAGAGTATGGTAGAAGGTCACACATGTGATGGGGAAAGTAGAGCAGGACAGAGGGAATCCATCGGGAATGTCCATGGGGTTGTAGGTTGTCATATTTAACTGGTGGTCAGGGTAGGACTTACTGAGAGGGAGAAACTTGAGTAAAATGTCGTGACTATCTCAGGGAAGGGTGCTCCTGGCAGGAGAACAGCTGGAGCAAAGGCCTGAGGGGGACAGAGAAATAGCATATAGACCAGTGTGTCTGGACTGGAGTAAGCAGGGCTAGCAAGGCAAGAAATGAAGCCAGAGAGGAGACACTCGTGTAGGGCATCCTGGTCCTGGCTGCTTTACTTAGATCCCATCTCCTGACCCCTATAGTCCAGCCCATTATTTACAATTCCTTCTTGGGGACAGTTAGGTCTCAGTAATCCCTTCCAATGCTTGACACCTTTAGGAGTGAGAGCCTTAAATAGAATGCTCAAGCATCAGCTGGTTGGTAGGGCCTGCTGGACCCATGGACATTAGATACCATGAAGGGGATGGGTTATCTGGGGGACTGCACACCTATAATCTCTCTCAGCCATGCACAGATATTACAGGAGGAAAAATGATTTAACATGCAACTGAGGCAAGGGCTCTCTGGGAAAATAAAAGCCTGAGCATCAGCAACCGCCCCAAAGTAATCCATATTAAACGGATACATTTAATTCAATTGCATTTAATTTAATACAGTTAAATTGCTATGTAGTAACTGCCTTCTATGTGCAAGTCACAGTGGGGAATACAAGAGAATTTTATGACGGGGAGTGAAATTTCAGTCATTTTGAAGTATTGGAAAGAGCAGTAATATTTGGATTGAAGAGTACGGCTTGGCGAACTTTCTCTGTGAAGAGCCAGATAGTAAATATTTTAGGCTTTGCAGGTGATACAGTCTGTGTGGCATCTCTTCACCTCTGCTATTGTAGCGTGGAAGCAGCCACAGATAATATGGAAACAACTGGGCGTGGTTATGTTCCAATAAAACTTTATTTACAAACACAGGCAGGTGAGGATTTGGCCCAAAAGCAATTTGCTGACTGCTGAGCTCGAGTATATTCCACTGATCCTGCAGATGTTGCTATTCACCGAGTGTCTCTACTCACCATGAGGACCATGCTTGGTGCTCCTCCTATCTAATCCTAGCATAATATTTTAGCATAAATATTATTGTCTCTATTTTACAGATGAAGAAATAGAGGTTCTGCCCAGAGAGGGTAAGAAAATTGTTTAGGTCACACAGTGATTAAGTTACAGACCTGAGAAGCAAATCATAGCCCATGATTCCACACAGCATATTCTATCACAAGCCACTGTATCTCACAGAAGAGTCAACACAGATAATCAGATGTTTAGGCCTCTGCCTAAAGCATGAAACACTACATGGAATTGAATTGAGACATTAGTCACTGGGTATCTTACAATAACAACATTCACTTCAGTTTTGGAGAAGGAAAATAAAGATGTTTCCATTTTGCCTTCCCTTTCATATATATGAACTTCCCTCCAGAAATTTCCAAGCTGCTTGATTTGCAGGTTCTGTATACATCTTGGAAACAGTCTGTGCCTTTGTGAATGACGCAGGGGGGCTTTTAGGCTATGGGAGAATAAATCAACACTCTCCCTTTTCCGTGCAATGGACTGGCAAATTTGAGAACGAAGTTAGCAGAGCAAAATGCAAACAATACTCCTTGAGTCAGGTGAAAACTTGGGACTCGTACAGAAGGCGTAATGCTGCCACTACACATCCTCTCTCCATTCTTCTATGCCTGCTTCTCACAGTGCTCAAGTCACATCAGCCTTCTTTCTGTCCACAAACAGAAACGCCAAGCTCAGTCCCGACTCACAGCTTTTACACTTGTTTTCTCTGCCTGAACATTTTACCCCAAGATTTTCACACGCTTGGCATCTCTTTTCATTCAGGCCTTAGTTCAGTCTTCACAATTTTAGAGGGATTGCCCAGACTCCTAGTTGAGATTTCCAATTCCAGGTCTCTGTTTATCATATTAACCTGTTTGTTTCTACATTGCATGTGTCACTGTCTTGTTTATTCATTTGTTTCTCTTCTGTTTCCACTGATGAAGTCATAAACTGCGTAAGGGCAAAAACTTTGTCTGTCTTGTTCCCTACTGCTTATGGTGCCCAAGACAGTGCCTGGCACAGAAAGGGCATTAAGAAAATGTTTGTTGAATGAATACATGATCAACCGCAGCAGCGACACACATATATTGAGTACTTATTATCTGGCAGGCACTGTTCTGAACCTTTACAAGCATTCCCTCACTCATCCTTTCAACAATTCCAATTCCCCAAGGATTATTATCCTCACTTTACTGATGATATAATGGAGGCTTGGAAAGTTCAGTCCCACAGGTGCCCAGCCACAGAAAAGGTATGCAGCAGAGCCACCGTTCTCATATAAGTCCATCTGACTTTGAAGATACTGTTTGCAAGATTGGTGAAACTGGAAGATTGAACTACACATTTTTTTATCCTGAAGGAGAATGAAAAATGTTCTAAGGGGCAAAGAGCCGGGTCAGGAAACACAGCAGAACTATTCCAGCCGCACTTTCTCAGAGGGCCTGCAGAATGGTGAAGGAATTGCCATCTGTGTCCAATTCAAAGCAAAGTTCAAGAAGGGCAGTCGGGCATGCTGTCTGCACATTTTCATGAAAGCCCACAGAAGAGTGCATGGGCACGGCTTGTTCTAGTGTCGCGGGGGAAATGGCCCTTCGGTCATTTCTGTTTGTGGCATTTGCAAGGTAGGTTATTAAAGAAGCTACTTTGAGGTTAGACTGGAGATCTTGGTAGGAAGCCTTAACCTCCACCCAGGCTGGCATGCCTAAATTCTGCTTTGGGTGTGAGTGTCATCACCTCTGCTGGTATCGTGGGATGTATGAAGAAGTGACACTTCATAAGTCTTCTCCAATTTGGCCTCTTCCATTTGGGCTTTTGGCACATTTGCTTTGAGGCCCCGGCTTTGATGTTGGGCCTTGTTCAATGAGCTCTGGGAATTGGGGTGTGTGAGCTTCAGCAAGCCGGAGGAAGGCTGTGTGTTTGAACTGGCATGGTGATTGATTAACCCTTTCTGCAATGTATCTGGTGATAAATGGATGGCTCAGCAAAGCAGTCTCCAGATGGCTGCAGGATGCAGGCCTCGCTTCCTGAGATGCTGATTTTGGAGATTGCAATACCCTTTAGCGGACCGAGTTTGACATGAGACCAAACTGACATGCAAACTCCTGGAAGGGTGGTTTCTCGGAGTGCAGTTTGCATGTTTGGGAGTGGAGATTTTATTCTCTGAGCAAAGTTTTAATCTCAGGATGACCCTGGTCCCCACATGGCAAACAAAGCCATCCAAACAGAAAAGACAAAAATAAACTCGAAAATAACAAATATTTACAACTTATTTGTGGTCTTGATTTTTTTCATTTTGTATTTTGTAGACTCCATCATTAACTCCTAAGCCTTGAATACAATTGAGTAGAAAGAAAGATAAAAAGAAAAGAAGAAATGGAGGGAGGAAGAAAGAGAAGGAGAGAGAGAGGAAACTACAGAACTAGTTTAAAATAACTGACCTTCTAAAAAGTTTAGGAAACATGACTCTGTTGACCCAACATGCATGAGCAAAAAAAATTTTAATTTCTGAAACATCACTTAATATTTTAAGGCAGCAGAGATTGGCTCTTCTTTTTCACTTATTATGTTATCCCGAACAAGCTTATTCTGAGGGTAAGGTAAAAATAATTCAGGTTTAATCTCTTGCTTACGTGAAAAGGGAGTGTTTACAAACATGTTTTTAATCATACTTCTATTCTTTTCTTTGTTTCTTGCCATGGACCAAACATGCTGCTAGTTCTTTTGAGGAAGAGAAAGGCATATGTGAAACTCGGGTTAATTCCCTCTGCTACTCTACCTATAGGTCCAGCATTTACAGTTACCAACTCTGAGAGTGGGGAGACTTGGTTATCCACCACCAGGACACCAACATGTAACTTAGGGACTAATTGCAGCAGCTGGGCTAAGCTCCTCACACAACCTGAGAACCCAAACCAGAAAAATAGAACAATATACCCTGCTCCATTTCTTAAGCATGTTTGTAGTGGGGAACTGGATGCAGATGCACAGAACGGTTCAATATTGACTTGGGCATATGTTAAAAAAAGCAAACAAGACAAGGCACCAGTAGTTCACAGTAACTCAAGCTGTGCCATTCGGCCAGAGCACATTCAGACATGGCTATCAGATATGTGAATTTTAGCCAGCTCACCATTTCCTCTGATGAATGCCATGGAGAAATGTTATGTATATCCAGCCTGGACAAACTGACTTTGATGTTGTTAGAATGGGGCTGTGCATATATGGGTCTACACTGCTCTTCCTCCATCTCTCATTTGTGGCAGACATCACTAATCAATGATTGCACTCATTCCTAGCAAGTCCATGAGGCCTCGAAATCTTGTCAAAATCAGGCTTCGGGTAGCCAGCCTATCAGTGTTTATCTCCAGGTGACCCAATAGTGTCCTGCATTTTTGGTAGCTTTTTACCATGCCAAGAATTCCTTCTTGGATCTGGGTCCTGGTCTCACCCTCCTCTCCTGAGTGTGGGCTGCACTTAATGATTTATAACTTGATCCCAGAAGTGACATCCCATCATTACTTTTGCTATGTGGTGGTGGGATAGCGAAAGTGATGATGAGATGTCACTTCTGGGATCAAGTTACAAAAGACTGTGTCTTTCATTTTGCTGCCATTTTTTCTTGTCCTCTCTCTCTCTCAGGAAACCAGCTGCCATGTTTCGGACTGCCCAGAGGAGGGGCCCACATGGCCAGGAAATGAAGGAGGCTCTAATGAAGAGCTTGAGAGGAACTAAGGTCCTGAGCCCAAAAGACAGTGAGCAACCAAATTCTGCCAACAATGATGTGAGTGAGCTTGGAATTGGATCCTTCCCCAGCTGAGCCTTGAGATAACTGCAGCCGAGGCCAACACCTTCCTTGCAGCCTTGTGAGAGACCTTGAGTCAGAGGATAAACATCCAGACTCATGGCAACTATGAGATAACAAATGCTGTTGTTTTAAGCCACCAACTGTTAGGATGATTTGTTACGCAGCAATAGATGGCTAGCACAGCAAGAATTTAGCTGACTTCATAAAAGGAAGTCTTTGAAAAGAAATTCGGTCTCTGAAGGAAGATCTAAATTTCTCTGGAATGGAAAAAAAAAAACACTTAAAGTGATAGCACAGGGCTGGGCTACTTAGATTTGAGATTTTATTATTATTATCAAACATTTATTGCATGTTTAGTATAACTAAGGCCCTGTGTGAGATGTCGGCATTTTAAAGAGATAAGCCCCAGTCTCTGTTCATAGATAATGCAGAGTTAGGAAACAGAAGTTTAAAGATAAGAATTCAAAGTAAAATAAATGTAGGGGGCATTTTTTTTTTTTTAATCTTCTCAGTAACCATCCTTTCTTTTCGTTTCAACAGGCTGACTTTTCTTGGGGAAAGCACCCTGAACTCTCCTAAACCCACTTGATCTGGGTGAAGTTGACCCCATCTTAGGTCAGGTTTGACCCTGAGGTTGCTAAACTGCTAGAATGTAAGCTTAGGAACATTGATGATCATCTGAATGCCTAGTTGAGGAGAACCAGTTTAAATGAAATCAGATAGAGGAAAGCAAAGCTGAGAGAAGGAAAGAAGCACATTCCTGATGTAAGATCTTGAGCACCTTGTCCCACCTGGTTCTGAACTGGGGTTTTCCGTTCTATTTGCTAATGACCCCCCAATCCCTCTACCCCCTACCTCTGCTTTTTTAAAACTTTATACCTGTTGGAGATGGGTTTCTGCAACTTACAATGAAAATAAACAAGAATACTACAGTATGAAAGATGCAAAAATGTAGAGAATTTAAAGAACTAGCACCCTGTAAAGCTGGACTTGAGGCAGATTAGTCAAGAGGAGACAGACCCAGGCAATCTTCTAGGCTGCTAAGCCCTTTGAAGACAATTCAGATGTAAACAGGGGCATCACTACTGATATGAACTCTGTGAGTAACTCTTGGTCCATCTTGGGTCAGGCGAGAAAAAGAACCAGGATATTAACAATATTCATTCATTCGGCCGGATTTATTAAGTTACTGCTACATGCTAGGCACCATTTGAGGTGCTGAGAATACAGCGATAAATAAAACACATTATCTGTGCTCAAAGAGTGCCTGAGAGTCTAGTCGATGGGGGAGGTGGATGATAACTAAGCCTCTCTGTATGATAAGGCTGATGGAGATGAGGACCACTAGAGACAAAGCAGAGAACAGCTAGAGAGAGATGCTGCTGCGTGCTGAGGAGTATGGGTAGCATTTTGGAAATATTGGCTAGGAATATCTGGCTATTGATGAGAGGCATAAATGAAATGGGGGATAAACTATGCAGATATGTGAGGGAGGTGTTCTCGGCAGAGGGAAGAGTAAGTGGAAAGGCCTTCAGCTGGAATGAAATATCTGGCGTGTTTGGGGAGTGCACAAGGCCACTGTGTTGGGGAGAAGTGTGAGTGGAGGATAGTGAAGGGTGAGGTCAGAGGGAGGTCAGATTGTATAGGCCCTTGGAGGCCATTTTAAGGCTGTTAGCCTTGACCCGGGTAGTAATGGGCATCTGGATTAGTGCCATGATCTGATTTGTTGGGATTACTCTGATTGCTTTATGGAGAATAGACTATCAGGGGATGGGGTGAAAATGGAAGACCAAGTCAGAGGCTACCGCAATAGTCCTGGAAAGAGCTGATGTAACAGTTGGGGTTGGATTCTGGACATAGTTTCAAGGTAGAACAGTATTTGCTGACACATTGGATGTAGCATGTAAGAGAAACGATGGAGCAAGTAAAAAGGTGGTGCTATCTTCAAGCAAGATGGAGAAGATGGATGAAGAGATTGGATTAAACCTGCCAAATGTGTGCCTGTTAGACTCAAGTCACTGAAGTGGTTGGATGTGTAAGTCCAGAGTTCAAGGGAAAGGTCTGGGTTAGAGACACACATTTAGGACACATAGTGGACAGAAGATATTTAAAGCTGAAATTGGATGAGATTACCTATGAAGTGAGTCCAGATAGAGGATAGGACAGGTTCAATGAACCCCAAGACACTCTATCATTTAGAGGCCAGGAGAAAGAGGAATTTGCTAGAAAAGAAGGAGATGGAAAGTCAGAGCCATGGTGCTTTATAACCAGGTACAAAACAAAAGTACTAATCTTTGTGCTTCTATTTTTTTCTATTTTACTTTATGCCACTTCCAACTTATTTAGTACAGTACTTTTTCATTAATTAGGAGACACACCAGACTGTAAGCACACAGAATTGCTGTAAGCAGAGTTTCTTTGCTTAAAGATAAATTTAAATCAAAGCATAAGACACCAACTTTAAAGAAGGCACAATGAATTGCGGATGCAGGCAGAATGGCAGGCACCAGAGAAACCAAGGCAAGCTTCAGGGAACCAGGGGGATATTCAGGATTAGAGCCACATGAGGAGCCAAAACTATAAAGGCAGGTAAACCTGAAATGAACAAGCACTGAGCATGGAGTTTGGGGAACCAGCAGGCAATAAGTAAGTTAGATAAGATCTGACAGGTCCAATATCCTGAAATTGAAGGTGGGAGGTCCAAGTCCAGGTACTCATTAAATATGCAGAGCAGGAGATGGAATGGCATTTCAACAGACGTGATGACCTAGTAACATCAATTAATCGTTGAAATAACTTTTTACATATGAGGCTTACCAATTATAAAAGGAGAACATGTCTTGGGGTTGTAGGTAGCGGCAAGTAGAACTACTCATCTGGAGAGAAGAACCACAGGACAGGGAGAAAAGTATCCATCGACACTAACATCCCAGAAGTCAAGCAGGACGTTGCTGTTCATGGCATTCATGGCTTTCTGCTACATATAGAATTAATGCACGAGCACTTGAATGCACTTTAGGGCAGCATCTTTGTCTTAACCCCCTCATGCCTTCTTCAGTACTTAATAGTGTGCCACTGTGCAGAGGACATGGGCTTTGGAACTAGCAAGTATTTTAAATGCCTTGAACACCTTTTATTTTGCATTTTGGAGCCTCCTTGTCCCCATGGAACTGGCAAATGATCAAGTTTGACTCTATCATTTGCTCACCTAGAATGTAAATTCCCTCACCTATAAATGAGAGCAAGCTCATTGTGAACATCAACAACGTCAGCAACAACTATATCAGAGTACTTTCCATGTGTCAGACACTGGGCTAAAGCTTCATTTTGATCTGACAGTGGCTTATAAGGCAGGGTCATTATCACCCCATTTTACAGATGGAGAAATTCAGATTTAGCAGAGTTAAGCAATATGCCTAAGTTCTCACAGCTTGTGACTAGGGGAGCTGCAGTTTATACCTAGAGCTTTCTGATTCCATTTTAACAGCCTCAGAGGTGTGCAGGGTGGGGGTTAAGTAAGTGCTGGGTGAAGTGAGACTGGATGAACCTGGGTTTGAATGAGGGGCTGCCTGGCCATGGGGGCCATAGTAGGTGCTGAGCAAAAGTGACAGCATGGGTGAATGTGTTCCATAGTCTGCCACCTCGGAGTGGAACATCTGCCTAGCAAAGACGTGTCCCGATGATTTAGACGAATCCGGGGAATTAGGATGCTGTGCTCTTTCTGGGCTCAGGGTCTGTGATCAGTAGCCTCAGTTCCTGATACGGTTTGGCTGTGTGTCCCCTTCCAAGTCTCATGTTGGACTGTAATCCCCACATGTTGGAGGAGGGGCCTAGTGGGAGGTGATTGAGTCATGGGGGTGGACTTCCCCCTTGTTGTTCTCATGTTAGAGTTCTCAGGAGATCTGGTTGTTCGAAAGGGTGTAGTGCTTCCGCCTTCACACACTCTCTCTCCTGCTCTGCCATGGTAAGATGTACTTACTTCCCATTCCCCTTCTACCATGATTGTAAGTTTCCTGAGGCCTTCCAGCCATCCTTCCTGTACAGCCTGCAGAACTGTGAGACAATCAAACCTCTTTACCTTATAAATTACCCAGCCTCAGGTGTTCTTTATAGCAATGTGAGAACAGACTAATACAGCCCCGTAGAGACGAAAGGTGGGAAATACATTTATTAAACATCTATGAGGCTAGATGACCACTGAGCTGGGCACTTTCCCCTATGGGATTTTAGTGCCTACATGGAACAATTCAACCTGGTAGGTATTATTCTCTCTGTTATAGATGAAGGAACTAAGACTCAGGTAATCTTAGTTCCTTAGTTTAGTTCCACCTAAAGTCTACACAAGTTTGCCCAATAGTGAAAGATAAGGTCAGTTTATAGTAGGCTGTGCTTGAGTCCAAAGCCCATGCTTTTTCCCATATTCCTTGGCAAAGAGTATTCTTTTTCCTATTTTCAAAATCAGTACAAAACCAGATGCATCTTTTCTTGCCAGATTTCCCTCACCCTCCAGTTCTGGGGAACATTCAAATAGTGAAAAACAATATTTCTTTCCCTCCCTCCTGTTTCCTTTCCTCTTTTAGTCGCTTAAGTACATTTGAAACTTTGCCCTCATTCCCTTCCTGCAAAGTGAAAGTTGCTGTCTTTCTGTTAACTCAGAACTTCAAGGATAAATTCTTAGGAAAGTCATGTGCTTTTTATTATTATGCTGTTTATTCATGTACTTGAAACATTTATATTGTTAGGCTATTCATGGACTAAAACATTCAAATGAAAAAACAATCTAGTAAGTTTGGTAGTTGTCTTGAGGAAACAAAGAGAAGCCTCCTAGAGAGAAGCACATTTAACTCTTCTTGTCTCATTTCCGAATTCAGGAACCCTGTTGACCACCACCATGGGTTGAAATGGATCCCAGCTTCTCCATGTGAAAGTCATCATGGTTGAGGCTTGGAATTTGTCGTCACCATTACAAAGGAAACTAGTTGCCCATACCTTACTGGAATCATTGCAAAATGAACAAAATCCATGTCTACAGCTACCTGCCTCCAACTTTCCATTTCAGACTTCTTGTTGGGAGTGTAAGCTGTTATGGGAGGAAGGGGTGTGGAACTAATATCTATAAGGTACTGTGATCAAGCACTCTACAGTGTTGCTACTCAAAGTGTGGTCCAGGGACCAGCATTATCGGCACACTTGCAAGCCTATTAGAGATGCACACTTTCAGATTCCACCCAAACCCTACTGAATTAGAATCTGTAGGTTCTCATGTATGTGAATGTTTGAGAAGCACTGCTGATAGGATTTGGCTCTGTGTCCCCACACCTCCATGGGTTCAGCAAGCTAAAATCTCATCTTGAATTCCAATCCCCATTATCCCCACATGTCAAGGGAGGGACTTGGTGGGAGGTGATTGGATCATGGGGGCAGTTTCCCCCATGCTGTTCTTTTGATAGTAAATGAGTTCTCACGAGATCTGATGGTTTTATAAGTGCTTGGAAGTGCCTGCCTCCCCTTTCACCATGATTGTAAGTTTCTGAGGCCTCCTCAGCCATGTGGAACTGTGAGTCAATTAAATTTCTTTTCTTTATAAATTACCCAGTCTTGGGCAGTTCTTTATAGCAGTGTGAGAATGGACTAATACAACTGCTCTGCAAGGCATTATTATCATCATTATCATTATTATTTGAGATGGGGTCTCTTCCTGTTGCCCAGGCTGGAGTGCAGTGGCATGATCTTGGCTCACTGCAGCCTTGAACTCCTGGGCTCAGTTAATCCTCCCACCTCAGCCTTCTGAGTAGCTGAAAGGACAGGTGTGTACCA
This sequence comes from Aotus nancymaae, assembly GCF_030222135.1. Lineage (NCBI taxonomy): Eukaryota > Metazoa > Chordata > Mammalia > Primates > Aotidae > Aotus > Aotus nancymaae. The sequence continues at coordinate 7,701,061 of NW_026988460.1, forward strand.
CCATGCCTGGCTATTTTTTTGTAGCGATGGGGTTTTGCCATGTTGCCCAGGCTGATCTCAAACTCTTGGGCTCCGGCCTTGGCCTCCCAAAGTGCGGGAATTACAGGCATAAGCCACAGCACCTGACCTGCTAGGCATTTTATTCAGGCATTTAATACCCTTAGGGAACAGTATGCATGTCTTTAGAAAACAAAAGCTCGGGGTGTTAAGTAACTTGGCCAACTTCTCAGTTAGTTAGTGCAAGTTTGGTACTTGAACCATGTGGCATCTGATTTTAAGTCTTGTTTATTTTCTACTCTCTTACACTACCTTCATTTTTACCTTGAAGCTTCATTGTAGTGTGCAGCTTTAAGCTCAATGAGAGGAAATATGAGACCTGAATTTCCAAAAGGGGAGAACTAGTGAAGCAAGAATTGAGGTCATCAATAATCATGGACCAAGGGAAGCACAGGGCAAGCCAATGAAGGCAGTGTGTCATAGGTGGGGAGTGAGGAGGGCGTGGCCTGAGAACTGGGCTGCTCTGTGTGTATACTCAAGTCGTGATAGTGTGCGTTGGAAATACATCTGCACATGCTGGAACAATAGCTATGTCTGGCTCTTTCTTTCGTCTCTTGTCTTTGACATAAATGGTAGAAAAATTAGCATTTTCTTGCTCTTTTAAATTCTCTAAATTAAAGCTTATAAAGAATAACCTTGAACGCTTAATTCAGCCCTGAGTTGGGGATTATTTGATCTACATGATGTTGGCCTAGATAATGTTTCAAAATTTCCCTACAATTTCAATTACTTGCCAACGCATTTAAAAACTTTTCATGAAAGTGTAATATACATACAGAAATGTGCATATATAAGTGCCTAGTTCAATGAGTTTTCACAAAGTTAATACATCTGTGTAATTAGCACAAAGATCAAAACCCATTACCAGCACCCCAAAGTTCTACTTGTACTGTTTACATAAGAGTAATCAATATTTTGACTTCTAATTGCATTGATCAGAATACTTGCCAACATTAAAAAACCAGAAGGTTTAATATAAAAATCTGAGATTTCTGGTTTTGCTTGAAAAACTGAAGCATGTAGGCACATTGGACTCTTGTTCTCACAGGGTACTGATCAGCTGGAGCTAAGGAGAGACTACCCTCTTTAACAAGGCACAGCCTTTCTAGTTTGCCACAGTCCCTACCACTCCCTGTTACCCCCAATAGTCAGCCTTAGTGACAAATATATTTAATCAATGCACTTGCAGTTAATAGATTAAAAAGAATTAAGACTTAAGTAAAACATTTCTTATACTTGTGTGCTTCCCTTGTTTACATTATATGCCTGACCACCATGTACATTTGAGTTTGAGATCCCTTCTTGATGCCTGAGGATTCCCAATCTAATTATCAACCTCAGAAAGTATCTCTGATAAAACTCACGACACAATACTGTCACACAACACTTTTGACACCAGATGTGTGTGTTTTTCCCACACTAAGCAATTCTTTGCAGACACCAACTGGGGGACTGTCCTATAATTCAATCGGATTCTGACACTATCTACTTGGAGATAGCATCAGATTTCATGGGTTGAGGACTCAGTCTCATAAGACTGCCCCAACTTCAGACACCAGTCAAAAGCCCCAGGTTGTCACCTATGTTGCTGATTAAACAGCTATAAATTTGAGGCTCCTAGAACTCCTTCCTTGGGTTCGATCATTTGCTAGAATGGCTCATATAATTCAGGAAGACACTTGTGTTTACTGTTGTATTATAAGAGATACAACTCAGGAATGATCAGATGGAAGAGATGTGTAGGGCAAAGTATGGGGCAAGGGACATGGGCTTTCCATGCCCTCTCTGTTTACACCCTTCTCCTAGCACCTCCGTGTGTTCAGAAACCGTAATGCTCACAAAATCTTATTTTTAAATAATTTTTATGCAGCTATATCTCCAGCCCTGTCCTTCTCAGAGGTGAGTGGGTGGGACTGAATGTTCCAACCCTCTAATCACTTAGGCTTTCTGATGAGCAGCCCTCTCCTGAGACTCTCTAGGGACCTTTCTCTAAGACAACTCATTAGCATAAACTCAGGTGTAGAAAGAAAGGGGCTGGTTATGAATAACAAAAGACCTTCCCATTACTGGGGAAATTCCAAGGATTTTAGCTACTCTGTACCAGGACAAAGAGTTGGGGAAAAAGACCTAATGTATTTCATATTACACCATAGTATAGTATCTCAAATATTTCTTAAGAATAGAAATTATAATGATCCTTACCCTCACAGCTTGGCTTTTGGGATGCTAAGTAAGTGGTTATGTATATTTGTTAAAGTTAATTCAAAGAGAAGTAGATTCAACTTCGTAACAGGTTTTTTTCTTTTCCTCAGTGTTTTAGTCTATTTTATTTTATTCTAACAGAATTCCTGAGACTGGATAATTTATGATGAACAGAAATTTGCTTCTTAAAGTTCTAAAAAGGCTGGGAAGTCAGACTAAGAGGTGGACACCTGGCAACAGCCTTCTTTCTATGTCATTCCATAGTGGAAGAGCAAAGAGAGGGAGAGAGAAAGGGAGAGAGAGGAGAGGAAAATAGAGAAAGAGAAGGGAGCCAAAGTAGTTCTTTATAAAGAACACACTCTCCCCATAGCAAACCCACTCCAGCCATAACAACATCAACCCATTTGTAAGGGCAGAGTCTTCATGACCTAATCACCTCTTATTAGACCCCATCTCCCAACACTGCTGCATTGGGAATTACATTTCCAACGCCTGCTTTTTAGGGGACACAGTCAAACTGTGAATAGCTAGCACTCAGTTTGGCATAGCTAGGTGTTTTTTGTAGGGAGTTTGGGAGTGGTACGAGCAAACACGGAAGGAAGCTTGAGGATACAGCCTAGGCAAGTACACCAAAATGACTACATCCAGACCTAAGTTCTGGCAGCGACACGTTGCTCTGCTAAAATAGCTATCTCTCCTTGTTTAATTTAACTGCAGATTGTCAATTGAAGAGAAGATATTTTCATGGAATAGGTGTTGCTCTGAAGAATTCCAAGAGTAAGGAAAGTAAACCAGGAATTAGGCAGGAGCATTCCATAGGAGGAAAGGATAAAACAATGACAACAGAAAACAGATTTTTCCCAGTTGGAAGGGTGGGGAGTCTAAGGATGATGGTAAAGGCAAACCTATAAGGAATGCGTGACCCTTTCTTAAGGCCCTACCTCCTCTGTCAAGAGAAACCCCATCACAGTTAAGAAAACCACTTTGATTTCAAGGAAAGGAAGTATTCCATTCGCTGATGAATAACACAGGTATGAAATGATCTTTTAAGGTGATATGGGTTGAACAAAGTTAAAGGTTTTGATTAATGATTCTAGGCTAATATGAGGAAGGTACAGGTCAAATTTTGTCAATGAGGACAGATTTATCCATTTAAAAAGTTTCCAAGTACTGAGAAATTAAATTTGGCTGGATATCTTCAACAAATGGTGTTGGGGGAACTCGATATCCACACGCAAAAGAATGAAAATGAAGCCTTATCTTACACCACATGTAAAAATCAACTCAAAATAGGTTAAAGCTTAAATGTAAGACCTGAAACTTTACAACCGAGGAGAAAACTATAAAATCTAGGGGAAAACCTAAGGGAGAAACTTCTTGACGTTAGTTTTGACAATGATTTCTTGGCTATGACACCAAAAGCACAGGCAATAAAAGCAAAATTGACAAGTGGGATGAAATCAAGCTGAAAAGCTTCTGCAAAAGGAAATAATTAACAGAGTGAGAAGGCAAACTATAGAATGGGAGAAGATATTTGTAAATTATATGTCTGATGAGGAGCTTCTATCCAAAATATATAAGCAACTTCTTTAACTCAATAGCAGAAAAAAAATGCAATTTAGTGAATGAGCAAAGGACCTGAATAGATATTTCTCCAAAAAAAAAAGACATACAAATGGCTAATGGGTGTATGAAAAGATGCTCAATACCACTAAACATCAGAAAAACACAAATCAAATCCACAGAGATATCACTTTATACCTGTTAGAATGACTATCTGAAAAAAACAAGATAATAAGTTTTGTCAAGTTTGTGGAGAAATTTGTTGGTGAGAATATAAAATGGAGCAGCAACTATGGAAAATGGTATGGAGGCTCTTCAAAAAATTAAAAATAGAAATACCATATGGTCCAGCAATCCCACTTCCATATATTTATCCAAAAGTGTTCAATTAGTATCTCAGCCCTCTTCTGTTCATTGCAGCACTATACACAGTCACCAAGATGAAGAAACAATTTCAATGTCCATCTAGGGATGAATACATAAAGAAAATGTGGTATACGCACACAATGGAATATCATTCATCCTTAGAAAAGGGAATTCTGCTGTATGTGACAATATGGATGGAGCTTGAAGCCATTATGCTAAGTTTAAAAACTCAGTCACAGGAGGGCAAATACTGCATGATACCACTTAAGTGAGGTGTCTAAAATAACCGAACACAGAAGCCAAGTGTAGAATGGTGGGTGTTTGCTATTCAGTGGGTATAAATTTCTGTTATGCATGATGTATAAGTTCTAGGGATCTGCCATACAACATTGTGCCTGTAGTTAACAATATTCTACACTTAAAAATTTGTTAAAAGGGTAGATCTCATGTTCAATGTCCTGATCACGTGAAAACAAAAGTTTGCTTAGTGTTATAGCCTCTCGCTCCATCCTTGTTGCTGCAAAGGGCATTTTCTTGTTCTTGTTCATGGTTGCATAGCTTTCCATGGTGTATATGTACCAGGTTTTCTTTATCTAGGCTGCCATTAATGGGCATTCAGGTGGGTTTCATGTCTTTGCTATTGTGAATAGTGCTGTGATTAGTGGATAGTACTATTGTGAATAGTGCATGAATATCTACATGCAACCAATTCTATTCAACATGGTACTGGAAGTCTCAGCCAGAGCAATCAGGCAAGAGAAAGCCTAGATATACCATTTGTTCTTAAGGAAACAGAAAATGTGAGAGTAGAATAATCATCCTTTCTGGCTCAGCAATATACTCATCAGCTTGTGTGACACTGTAATGACAAAAGCCATACCTAGCACCACAATGGAACCTTTCCTACGTGCGCCAAACTCTGTGCTAGGCACCCAGCTGATGTGACTCATGGAATTTCAAAATGACCCTGTGGGGTTGTCCTGAGATTTCCTGTTTTTGCAGATGAGGAAATGGAGGATAAAAGGAGTCAAGCAATGTATTCAAGTTGCTAAGCTAGCATTTCTAAAGAGAGCTGTTTAATGCCAAAATTTGATTTTAAAAACCACGCCCTATTGCATCACCATTAAGATGAGGATTTGGACTTGACCCTTGGTGCCAGTTTCCCTTTCTAAGTGGGCTGATAAAGAGATAGAGATTGAGTATCAAGTGGGCGTGCACTGTGCCTAATGAGGGTTCTCTTTTGTCAAATGGCATCACATGGAAAGTATGAAGTGTTGTCACACAAATAATTGGCCACCCAGGAGGGAGGGAGTAGGAGAGCGCTTTTGCTTGTCAGAGTCCTGGATGGACTCTTCTAGATCTCTTGGTAACTTTTTACCAGGAAGTATCTTGAGTACATTTTCTATTTCAGAAAGATTGCTGCTAAAATTATCTAGGTTAAGAATGTGACAGAATTCTGGCCCCAGAGCATTTGGTATGGAAATAAACAGCAGAGCTGATTATCTCTACTCAAGCTTAAATAAAACCATATGAAGAGCTCAGCCGGATTCCTCCCCCACCATCCCCACCTCACCTCTTATGAAAGACCAGCAATTCTTGGAACATCTATTACAACAGGGCTTTTTTTTTTTTTTCCCTCCTTTCTCTTTTCCCCTTCTGAAAAAGGCCATTGTAATCCCAGCTGTGTGCTGCATGTTAGCGTATGCCTCCAACTCTTTCCCAAATGTTTTCAGGCTAGAGAAATCCCAAACACATTTCCACCAAGCCTCCTCCTTCTGAAATTTTGAAAGTGTGGACATTTTCGGAAATGTAATCGGGATGATTAGGATTCATTTGTGCTTTGCTCATCAAAGTTCTATTTTGCAAGAGCCATTTGATGTCAAGTAAGTTTTTTTAGTCCCCTCTACCCTCCTTCCCAAGTCTTTTATCTTAGAACCAGGAAGTCGCATTTTGCCAGCCGACTATGAACTAACTAACCACAAAAAGTTGGAAATTGGTTCAAAGCACAGGATTCATGAGGCTTGAATATGTTCTAACCTTGGCAGAAGGCGTTCCTCACTCATTTGGGGGTAACGTGTCCACAGGGGGCTGGTGGGGGAAGCTGTGTTACTGCGGACATGGCTGGTGGGTTGTTCTCACAGTCTGAGGTCTGTGTGAGGAAAGTAGCCTTGTTCTGGAAGGCCCTTAGTTTCATTTTCCACTCAGATGCAGTTATGGAAAGTTGTGAAAAGAATCATTCTCTCTGCTCCCTCTCCCGGTGTTTAGGCATAAGAAGGTTACACTAGAAAAAGATGAGCTAACCCAAATTGAGTGCCTACTGTATACACTCAAAATCTAGTTTGTGATTCTCTCTTCTTAGTTTTACCTCCTTCCATGTAACCTTCCTTGATCCTTAATCTTTATCTTTCCACCACATAAAACAGCTCAAATTTCCTAAAATAGCTTGTTTTTTGTCTTTCTCTCTGTTTATACACGATTGAAAGTGGACCTTTTCTTCCTTCCCTTAAGTCTTTCTGAAAACACCTTGACACTCCTCAGACTACTTTTTGAGTATCATATTTTGTGTAAAGGCTTTCATTAAAATCTTATCTGTATTATATCTAATCTAGACCTTCTTTGACATCACTGGAAAGAGTTTATCCTCCCTAATCTGTTTGACCTCCTCTGATAGCACTTTCCAAATGGGTCCTAAACTCCTGAGTTCATTTCACTTTTAGATCAGTGCCATCCAACAGGACTTTCTGCAAGAATGTAAATGTTCTGTATCTACATATCCAAATGTTCCAGATCTGTATAGTGACAGCCACTACTCACCTATGGCTGTCAAGCGCTTGAAATGTGACAGTGCACCTGAGGAAGTGAATTTTTAATTTAAATTTTAATGAATTTAAATTCATGGCTGTATGTGGCTAGTAAATACTCTATTGGAAAGCACAGCTCTAGACTGTGCCCTTCTTCAGGCACTGATTCTTTGTGCTTGACACAATGCCTGGCACATAGTAGGGGCTCAGGAAATATTTACTCAATCCAACTAGTGTATATAGTAATGGCAACAATCCTGCTGGGCAGATATTACTAACTCCAGTACTTTCGTCTTTGTATACCAAAACAAGCCAAACCAAAATGAAATAAAACAACAACAGAAAGTGGTTCAGTGAAGTTCAGTGATAGAATTGGGATGTGAATGACAATTTGTTTAAAATAAATCCTCCGACCTTTCTGTTCCCATGGGCAGTGATTTGGTACCTGTGAGCAAATTTGTATGTAAGTGGTTGCACAGGCAAGATGGGCGGAGACAACATTTTATGGAACAGCTAATTGTCTCCATACAATTAGACATGCAAAGATTTGCTCGTATAAAAGCCAATAGAAAGAAATAAAAAGAGGAAAGCTGGCATGCTGCTAATACAGCTTTAGTACTGTGCGCATATTTAAAGGATATATTGGCTAAATGGATCTCTTCTAAAAGAGAAGAAATGCATCATAAAGAAAAGGTTACAACAGCCAACAAATTGGGCAGCTGGTATGCAATTTGCAATTGTTAACTTTCAAATGTTGATAGCCTTTGAGTTGGCAGATGAAGTATAATGGTGGAGGCAATGCTGCCATCTTCTGGTGATCAGTCACAGTTAACTGACATTTCAGAATGTTAAAAATTCTGGAAACTGGGCAATTGTCTTTTTTATTTACCATTACTTAAACTTATGCATTAAAAATAGTCCCAAAATTATTTTAAATTTGCAAAAGAAAACATTATCATGCCTCAAAATTAGCATTTTTGAAAATTTTGAAATCTAACCATCTGCAGTTTTTCAACTCCTTCTTCTCATTTAGCTAGCTTGTCTGCTGAAACAATCTGATAACATTTTTAGTTGGCTTTCCTCTGATTCACGTTCTATCTCCTGACAAATGATTGCATTACGCTGGATTCTGATGGGACTACACATAATCATGGACCCTGATACAATCTGTGGAGTTCCTTCCTCTCTGGATCAAATCTGTTTTAAGATTTGTGTTGAAGGCTGCACCTGAAGACATGCAGTTGGGCCAAACTTTGGGATTTTGTGATTGCACTGAGTCAGATACTCTTCATTTAAATAAGTCTTTTTTTTTTTTTTTAATTTTACTTTGAGTTCTGGGGTACATGTGCAGAGCATGCAGGTTTGTTGTGTAGGTGAATGTGTGCCATGGTAGTTTGCTGCGCCTATCAACCCGTCACCTAGGTATTAAGTCCCACGTGCATTAGCTATTTGTCCTGACTCTCCCTTTCCTCACTCCCCTGCTTACAGGTCCTGGTTTATGTTGTTCCCCTCCCTGTGTCCATGTGTTCCCATTGTTCAGCTCCTACTTGGGAGAACATGTGGTCTTTGGTTTTCTGTTCCTGTGTTAGTTTGCTGAGCATGATGGCTTCCAAAGAAAACTTTAAGAGACCTACAGTTACAACAAATGAGGGTACATTAATGATATCTGTCAGAAATTAGAACTCATGCTGCCGTCTTGCTCAGCCATGAGTGCTCAAAAAGCAAAATAGGACACGGGATTTTGACATGCTATTCCTTGGGCTTTCCACAAAAGGAACTAGACTTTATCTAGCTAGGGATTTTATAGTGAGAATGACACTGGATACTCTTGTTTCTACATGGGTAGGCTACTGGGAGTGAGATATGAACCTTCAGAAATAGATGAACAAGAGAAAAGAAGCAATTGTATTATCTCTGGTTCATATATTGATTGTATATGCAGATAGGGGCTTCAGTGGACTTGTAGTGACAGTTGGTGGGAAGCCCATCCCATCATCAAACTTTTCCACTTCCCATGTTCCCCTTCCTGCAGGATTCAGCTGCCTCAGTGGGTCATTGCTCAACCTTCAAGCACTTCACCAGTCTTTGATCTAAGCAGTTCTTTGGATATACCTACTAGAGATTAGTTACATTGATGGATACTCACCCATTCATTGATTCAACAATTCATTCAATAAACATTGTTGAACACATACTGTTTGGTATAGTTCTAGGGACATAAAACAGAATGAGAATGCTCCCTGACTACAGAGAATGCATTGCTTCATCTTATATGTACTGTATATCTTTAAAGAACCTTTTTTGTGTGCCGGGTGCTATGCAGAATATTTTATAACTATTATATTAGTGATTCATTTGTTTAATATTTACTCAGGGCTTGATCTGTGTCAGTCATTGTGCTGAATGCAAAGATGAAACGGTACTAAGTTAGATATGGTTCTTGGTCTCATAGATTTCACTGTCTACTGAGGAAAGCAGACAAGTAAACTAGAGATTGCAACATGGTTTGTTTAACTTTTGCGATTCTTGTTGGCCACTCAGCATTTGATTAACTTTCTCTACTGAGAAATCCCTTTCCTTATCAGTCTGATATGGGGACAAAGACCTCCTTCAACTATAAAAGCTAAAAATGCTGGGTATTTCCTCCTAGCATCCCTTGCAGCTGTGTCACAGGCATGTGACACAGGTTTTGCCAATCACATACCATCTTGCTAGACTTTGAGTAGGGGCCTGGTACCTCAAGGAAGGGAGCAGGCGCTTAATTTTTCTGATGGTGACTGTGATGGGTGAGGCAACTTCCTCATCAGAATCTCTCAGAAGCATGGTTTTAGACATTTTTTTTCTGGCAATTTCTTCAGCCTTTCCAGAGATGCTAGAGCCCTCATTACTCTTTTAACAACTCCTTTTCTTTTGGATCTGTCTGAGTCACTTTCTATTGTTAAAAGTAGGTACACGGATGATGCCCACTGTGACGTAGAAAATACTGGGTGTGATCTCATTAGTGTGCAGGAATCACTGCCTTCCTAGATCAAGTGACATCTACACTTGCATCATAAAGACTAGTAAGCATTATCCAGGTTAAATGTACTGGAGGAAGAGGGCTGACAAAGGAAAAGTCCAAGGCAATATTCTGAGATGGGAATTCTTAGGCGTATTTTACATTTGAGAAAATTAAGACCAAGGAGTAATAAATTCTGGACTGACCATAGAGTGCATCGGTTTACCCACTATGTCTCCCTTCCAATTGAGGCACAGAAATATATTTATGCCAGAGGCTTCCAGTATGATTTTTAAAACCTCTTTACTCTGAAACAGACATATACAAAAAAGCATCTAATACATAAACGTAAAGCACAATAATTTTATTATAAAAATAATACCTTATAACTACCACTGAGATTAAAGATGTAGAATGCTCTGGGCGCTGTAGAAGATTCCCTGTGGCCCCCTTCCAATCAATACCCTTCCTTCCTCCCCAGGGGAAACCACCATCCTGACTTCTAACAGCATAGTTTTGTTGCACCTGGCTTTGACCTTTGTATAAAAGGAATCATCTCTTTTATAGTTAATCAATGTGTGATTACTTTCAGTTTATGAAAATTATAAAGTATATCGGTAAGCACATTCTCATACATGTTTCTTGGTGTATGTGTGATAAAATTTGTTGAACATAAACCTAGGAGTGGAATTGCCAGGTCGTAGAGCATACACTGTTCAACTTTAGTAGATTATGCCAAGTAGTTTTCCAAAATTATATCAATTTAAGTTTCCACACATAGTTTTTGGAAGTTTCAATTTCTCCACATCCTCTGCAACATTTGGTGTGGTGAATCTTTTTAACTTTAGCCATTCTGGAGGGTATAGAGCTATCCTGTTATGATTTTAATTTGCATTTCCCTGATAACTAGTGATGTTAAACAACTTACCATATGTTTACTGGCCATTTCCATGGTACTATTTATCAGATGGCCACTTCTTAGCATATATTTCAGGGTATAGCGCTTTATGGATGAATAGATATGGTTTCTGAAGATAGTGTAGTCATTTTTTTCAACTGTCCGAGTTCATGGTTTTTATTATTTCTTTAACATAGACACCCTCTAGATTTGTGGAGTTCTGTTCTTTCTCACAAAGTGGCTCTCTTGGGGCAAACTTTCTATAAGTGGAGTTGGTTTAATAAATGTAAAAAGTCAAGGAGAGACTGCAGGGAAAGCCAACTGAAGACTCTTGGCTGGGTCACTAATGGTCTCTTCGATGTTGTGTGGTGAACATTGGCCTGGCCAATATTTGCATTTTCCCACACATTTACTGGGTAAAAGTCTCAATGGACATGTTACTGTGAATTTATGATACTCTTTGAGGGGTTTGGGTTAGTTCTGTAATAAAAATTCTGGCATATGGAGACGTATGTCTGGTTCCCACACATTTAAGGCTAGAGAGCATATAACTACACTTTCTTAAGGTCAGCTTACTGATGTCTCCAAAGATAAAAGGCACCTTCTGATTGAAGGCTTGCTCTGAAAATATTCTTGGCAAAGGATTTCCAAGTTCCATTCTCTTGAGATGATCAAATTTTGTTTTGTCTGTTGTTTTGACAAACTCACTTTGGCAGGGACAAGGGTGTATTGCAGGCCTTTCTGCTTTAATTTCAAGATTTTATGGTCAGAAGCAAGAAGACAATTGCAATCAATGAAAACTATTCACTGAATATACAGACTAAGGTACAAATATACAATGGCAACCAATAACAGAAATTGTTGTCTCGCTTTTAGGTTTTACTTAGGCTAAGAAGTTTTCAGTCAAGTTATGTCTATAACCCCTATTATTTTTAGCTTTAAGTCATAACAGACTGATAAGTCTCTAGACTATTATACCGATGTTATGATGTCCACAGTTCCCCAAAGATATGAGTATCAATTATCCCCAAACTTTTGAACAAAGCTCTTTTGTATACACCAAGATTTTGGTTGCAAGCAACAGGCAGTGACAATAGTTACCCTAGAGAAGAGATTTGTCTAGGGAATATCAATGGCTTACAGATTCAGAGGGAAGCTGGAGGACGAGACTTGGAAAATGGGCCAGAATTCAGAGAGCTACAGAGAGCTGGACATACAGGACCTTGACCATAGTCACATGGCAGGAAGGCCAGCCTGTCATGATGCTGGCCCCTTTGAAATCTCTCTCTTGGGAAATATATCTTGTGCAGAAGTACATGGAGATGGGTCTCTGTTGAATTCAATTCATCTCATGGCAGCACCTGTGTGAATAAACTCTCCTTCACTCCTATTGTCCAAAGGCTGAAGCTGTCCTGCTTCTTATCCTTCCCTGTGCATTGCTGTTCATCTCTTCCATGGATTCAGTGAGCCACCCAGTATTCTTCCAAGAAATGATTTTGATGGCTGTTGGCCAGAGTTTTCCCTTCCTTACAATCCAAGAACTCTTAACAGAGACACTAATGATGATAGATGTGTTTTAGGCTGTGTTCTGCCATAGAAAGGATGAGAGAGAAAACATCTTTACCCTTAGTAAAGCCAGAAGACTCATGCAGTCCAAAAAGAGGACCTGCAACTGGCCTATTTTATATCTCCATCATATCATTCACTCCTTGCAGTCACACATGAAGACAATGGAAAGCAGAATACTTTGGGCATGGTGGGTCCTCAAAAGGTATTTGTTGAGTTAGGCAATAAATTAAATGCTTGGTTTTGAAACTGGAGTCCTATAGTCCTAGGTATTCCCAGGAGATATGTAAGGGATTACTGGGAAACAGTAAAGAAAGGGTTTCTCTTCTCTGCCTCCACCTTTATTCTGAGCCATTCTGCCAGTCTTGGTTTTATATTCTGAAATTCCATTTAAAATTTGTTCTTCAAATAGTGATTTCAAAATCACTGTGCTAAACCATAATTGTTCATTAATACTTCATTTTATTTCACTTACTATTTTGTTTAGAGAAGAGAAACTGATTCTTACTGGGTTCCTACTGAGTTGCAGGCACTGGACCATACTTTTCACCTATGTAATTCCATTTTATCTTTATAATCATGAAAGTCAAACTACCTGTGGGCCAAATATTCATTCATTATATTTACCAAGTCTTTCTCCTCTACTTCCCCATAAATTATTCCCTAAGTCTGCCTATTTTATTAGCTTCTCAAAGGGCTGGAGTTAGGTTGGGTTGATCCTCATTATGGTTTGTTTCTTTAAAATTTTCTTAAATTTTGCTCATCTTTATTATTTTCTTTATTATCTCTGCTGCTTGCTTGCATTTACTCTGTTGTTCTTTTTTTCAGTTTCTTGAGCTGCACACTTAGCTCATTGGCTTTCAATTTTCATTTTACTTGATATATGTTTTTAAGGTGATACATTGCTCTCCAAGTGGAGCTTTTATGCTATTATACACATGAGGGATTTTTTGGTCAGTTATTTTAAAACATTTTGATTTGCTTTCGTCTTTTACTAATGACTAATAGCAGAGTGTTTGCATTTGGAGAGATGACTGTTTGTTTTTATTGAGTTCTAATTTTATTGTATTCTTGGCAGAGAACATAGTCTGCGTGATCTAAATTCTTTGATATTTGTTGACACTGCTTTGTTACTTCATGTATGCTGAATTTGAAAAATATCTATGTTGCATATCCCTTTAAAGAAGATTAAAAGTATTATATTGTTGGCTGGGCATGGTGGCTCATGCCTTTAATCTGAGCACTTTGGGAGGCCAAGGTAGGTGGATCACCTGAGGTCAAGAGTTCGAGACCAGCCTGACCAACATGGAGAAACCCCGTCTCTACTAAAATTACAAAATTAGCCAGGTGTAGTGGTACATGCCTGTCATCCTAGCTACTCTGGAGGCTGAGGCAGGAGAATCGCTTGAACCTAGGAGGCGGAGGTTTCAGTGAGCCGAGATGGAGCCATTGCACTCCAGCCTGGACAACAAGAGTGAAACTCCATCTCAAGAAATAAAAAAGTATTACATTGTTGGGTAAAGGGTTCTAAACAGTAACTAGTTCAAACTTTTTAACTGTGTTCATAGCGTTTTAGTTCTTATTAATATTTAGCTTTTGATAAGCACTTTCTGAGGCAGGTGTGTTAAATCCCTCTCAACAATTGTAGAATAAATAATTCCTCTTTTTCATTCTATCAGTTTTTGACTTATACATCTGGAAATTCTGTTAGGTTCATATAGGTTCAGAATAGTTACATTTTTCATTACATAACATCCATGTGTATTCTTAATGATTCTTTTATTTAGCCTTGTCTATATTCTGTGATATTCACATTTTTTTTTACAACAGCTTTCTTTAGATTTGTGTTGGCCTTGCATATAATTTTTATACTGCTTTAGTTTAGACTTCTCTATGTCATTATGTTTTACATGTGTCTCTTGTAAACTGTGAATTTTATTTTATTTTTCTAAATCAAAACCTGAGAACCTCTGTCTTTTAACTGGCAAATTTTATTCATTTATATTATTGTGATTATTAATATATTTGGATTTATTTCTGTAACCTTTCTTTGAATTTTTCTTTGACTTTTTTTTATCTTTTTTTCTCCGCTGGATTCTATTACACAGGTTAAGAGTATATAGGCTTAGAGTGGAAGTAAGATTTGTGCTCAGTTCTTCATGTCGTTGGGACAAGAGGTCCCCTAACTGAAGCATGTGTCAGTCTATACAGCAGGGGCAGGATAAGTGGCTCCTCCCCAGTGACACTCATATTTCTCTGCACAACCTTTTCAATCTGCCACAGCAGAGTTATTTTTTTTTTTTAGCTATTTCTTTATTCATTCATTCATTTATTCATTTTCCTAATATTGACTAAAGGCCAACTATATACCATGCTCAGTATTAGGGACTAGATAATCAGTGTGGAATAAAATAGATGTGGCTTCTGTCCTCCCATGGCTTATAGTTTAGGAGGAAAGGCAGTGTATATATATGTACAATATTACATATTTTATTATGAGTTATAAAATAAATAATTTAAGTGCAGTGAAAGAAAACAACGGAATGGGGTTTACTCTGACCTGGTGGCTTGGCTTTTTCAGAAAGATAAATTTAAGTTAAAGCATATTTCTGAGTATTGTGGTACACACCTGAAGTCTCAGCCACCAGAGAGGCTGAGGCAGGAGGATTGCTTAAGCTTCGGAGTTTGAGACCAGCATGAGCAGCATGGTGAGATTCCATTTCTAAAGTACGTATAAATAAATAAACAAACAAATGGAGGGTGGGGGATGTAGTAGAGAAGTAGAGTTGGTCATTGTCCTCTTCTTTATGTTATTTTCTTCTTCCTTAGCAACTGTATTGGTCTACTTTCACACTGCTATAAAGATACTACCGGAGACTGGGTGATTTATAAACCAAGGAGGTTTAATTGACTCACAGTTCTGCATGGCTAGGGAGGCCTCAGGAAGCTTACAATTGTGGCAGAAGGAGAAGCCAGCACCTTTTTCACAAGGCAGCGGGATAAGTGAATGTATGAAGGAGGAACTGTCAAATACCTATAAAATCATCAGATCTCATGAGAACTCACTCACTATCATGAGAACAGCATGGGAGAACCTCCCCCATGATCCAATCATCTAATTCCCTTGACACATGGAAATCACAATTCAAGATGAGATTTGAGCGTGGACACAGAGCCAAACTGTGTTAGCAACAAATTATATCTGGGCCTAGAGACAACTCAGAATCAACATTTATATCTGATCATCTTTCTTATAGCAGGGTATGACCATGTGACTAGACTCTGGTCATTGGGATATAAATGGAAGTGGTGTATGCAACATCTGGGAGGTGTCTTTAGTGGGAAAGCCATAACCTTTTTTCCTTCCAGTTGCCTAGAATGAAGCCATGACAGCTAGAGCTAGAGCAGACATCTTGGATCATGGTATGAACTTGGGAATAGCAGCAATGAATGGTGAAGCAACAGTCTATGGAAAAGTGAAATCCTCATATTACCTATACAGACTTTTTCAAGAAAAATATATATTTCTCATTTTTTTTATCTTCTATTATTTTGAACTCCTAGAGCATTCCATGTCCAGGGAACAAAATTTTGTAGGGCAGTGACTCTCAAAGGTTAGCACTCAAAAAAAAGGAAAAGAAAAAAGAAAAATCACCTAGCAAGCTGGTTGAAACACAGACTTCTGGATCCCACCCCAGAAATTCTGATGTGGTAGTCAGGGTAGAACCTCAGAATCTGCATTTGCTATCACCTTTCAGATTATGCAGAAGATGGTTGGATCACACCTTGAGAAGCAATGGTTTAGGGGTCTGAGGAAGAAGAGTTGTACACATTTGAAAAATGGAACCAAGGTTAGTTTTAAAGAACAGTGAGTAGCAAGGGATAAGAATGGCAAAGTGGTTGGGGGCCAGATTGTGAAGGACACTGTAGGCCTGATAAAGGAATAGCTTTCTCCTCTAAGTGTGGTGGAAACCATTTGAAGAATATTGAGCAGGGATAAGATCTGATTTACATTATCAAAGATCACTCACTATTACATGGAAATGGACTGCAAAGAACTAGGATGCTCTATCAATAGTCACGGCCAGAAACGCTGGTAACTTGGTCCAGTGTAGTAGCAGTGGAAATGGATTCAAGATTAACTTTGAAAGTAAGAATAGCAAGTACTTTGCTGGTGGTTTCAGAGTGCAGAAGAAAGAATGAGGAGGAACCAGAGTTGATTCCCAGGTTTTTGTCTTAAGCAAAAGGGCGGAACCTTCCCAAGATATGCTGAGCAGATTCCTGTGTGACAGACCGCAAACCAGAGTTAGGGATGGTAGTCCACCACTCCCATTTCTGGCAAGTAGCACTTTCTGAAGATGCCAATGGTTCATATTATCCCTCCACCCCAAGATATTTATTGCAATTTCCCAACAGGCCTCTGGGATAGGTCAACTCCACCCCACTTCACATCTCTTCATAAGTACTTGTGCTTCAGATGTGGTTCAGAATTATTTTGTCTGAGAGAGAGAGAGAGAGGGAGAGAGAGAGAGAGAGAGAAGTTGTCTTCCTTTGGCAGGGTGCATTATGATTTTTCAGTCACTCTGAAAATTCTTAGACACAGTGAGCTCTTAGAATCCTACAGTTCTGGAGGTGTCTGGGTGTCTTGGCAAATGTGTACAAATGACCTGTCTTCCAGCACTTTTCAATGATAATTCACCTCACTATGGAATAACTTTTACAAGAAGAATTATTATGCTTTCTTTGACCTTAACTCCTATAATTTCTTGTTGCACCTAAAATAATGTCCTGAATCCTTAACAAGGACCTGCAGTTTTTCCTTCAGTCTCATTTTAGCTACTTGTCCTGATTTTCTTTCTGTATTAGCTCTACTTAAGTTATCTCAGTTTTACCCACTCAATTTGCTTTCGTCTGCCATGAATCTCCCTCCCTCCTTCCCTCCCTCCCTCCCTCACTCCCTTCCTTCCTTCCTTCCTTCTTTTCTCTCTCTTTCTTTCTTTCTTTCTCTTTCTTTGTTTCTATTCACATATACTGTCCCCTACTTCAAAAGAACAAGTAGGGACATTCTCTACAAGATACTCACCCATTCTGTGGTTAGTTTTTCAGCTTCCTAGATTAAAGCTAACTGCCTCTATCTTCAGATTGTAAAATTCCTCTAGCTGGGAGGTTTTCTGCTCTGTATACTTTTATAACATTTTGTAAGCATTAATGATATGCTACAGCATTTTGTAGAGTACTATAACAGAGAATTATATATTAAAGAAAAATTAAGGCCATCGAGCCTGTAATCAGGCCTCAGGAGAACTGCTGAATATCTCAAGTGCGCTTTAGATTTCTGTAAAATTTGACTTGACATTTATGTGGGATTCCAAATAGCTTTTAGCTCTCTCATCCTAATAGTCACCCAACTTATATACTCTGGTTTTCCATTTTGTAGGAGAAATCAGCAAAAAAATTTACAGATCAAGTCAGAACTGGTAGAATCAAGAACACACGTTACTCTCTAGGTCTGTTTATAAAGTAAAGAGAGATATTTTTATTTACCAAATATCCCAAAATTATGGACACAATTAAAATGTAAATATTAACAATTTCCCACATTCATCACAAAGAAAGAGCTTAAAGGAGTTAATTTGTAGGCTGGGCGCTGTGGCTCACACCTGTAATCCCAGCACTTTGGGAGGCCAAGACGGGTGGATCACCTGAGGTCAGGAGTTTAAGACTAGCCTGACCAACATGGTGAAACCCCATTTCTACTAAAACTGCAAAATCAGCCGGCCATGTATCCCAGCTACTCAGGAGGCTGAGGCAGGAGAACTGCTTGAACCTGGGAGGTAGAGGTTGTGCTGAGCCTAGATTGAGCCATTGCACTCCAGCCTGGGCAACAAGAGCTTAACATCATCTCAAAAAAAAAAAAAAAAAAAAAAGAAGTTAATGTGTTAAAAGGCTAGCAAGTGACAAGTCCTCTGATTGGCCCTTTATAGATGTTTTTATTCATACTCTCAACATTCCTGAGGAACAGACTATCTCCATGTAGAAGGTGAGAAAACAGGCTTAGAAATTAGAAATTAGGCAACTTGCTCCAAGCATTTATATACAGAAAACAGTGAGACTGAGACTATACCTAGATCTGTTTTATCATGTGCGCTCTTACTAAGACATGAATGATTCTGACCAGTTCTCTTCTCTCAAGGAGTTTAAATTCTAGTGGGAGATGGGTGGTAAACACATTGACAAGATGATTTCATGGAGAGGGAGAAATATAAAAGTGACAAAGAAAGGAAGACTATAGATTGAAGCCTAACCACTTTATATTAATTATAAAAATTTTTCAAAATTTTCTTTGTTATGGGAAAATTCAAACATACAAAGTAGAGAGAACAGCAAAATAAACCCCATATAACCACAGCCTCCTTTAAGAATGTCATCTCGCGGTCATTCTTATTCCCTCAATCTTCCCACCAACTCTGATGATTTCAGCTGGAAATCTTTCATTATGTATTTGCAAAAAATTACTAACCATTTCTTTTCTTTTTATACAAAACCATACCACCATGATCACATCTAAAGACAAGTTAATAATTTGTGGTATTATTTTAGATTTAGGGTTTGAGGAAGGGCCTATTGGAAGAGGTTATGTTCTGATGATAGCTGAGTTTAAAAAATGCCCAGCCATGATAACACAAGGGGATGGCACCAAATTTTAATTTGGACAACACCAAAATTTCAAAGTTTATTATCTGTAAAAGAAAACAGGGGGTTTGTCAAAATCAATTCTGGTTATTCCCTGTAAAATGTAAGCTTACAGAAAATTTGTTTCTAAGGAACAGATAATCTATGCTTTTGGTCCAAGGTATGTTGAATTTTTTCCTTCTATTTCAGGGAACAGATGGATGGAGCTGAATCTCTGAAGGTGTGTACTTGCCCCAAATGTGCAGGATAAATAAACACAGAAGTTACCAACAAAAGACCCAGTCAATGCTAGTGTCAGAGGTGTGTGAACCAGAACAACTCCATCTTGAATAAGAGCTGAGTAAAACGAGGCTGAAATCTACTGGGCTGCATTGCCAGATGGATAAGGCATTCTTGGTCACAGGATGAGATAGGAGGTCGGCACAAGACACAGGTCATAAAGGCCTTGTTGATAAAACAGTTTGCAGTGAAGAAGCCTGCTAAATCCCACCAAAACCAAGATGGTGATGAGAGTGACCTCTGGTCGTCCTCACTGCTACACTCCCATCAGTGACACGAGAGTTTACAAATACCATGGTGACATCAGGAAGTTACCCTATATGGTTGAAAAAGGGGAGGCACGAATAATCCATCCCTTGTTTAGCATATCATCAAGAAATAACCATAAAAATGGGTAACCAGCAGCCTGGGGGTGGCTCTGCATTAGGAGTAGCCATTCTTTTATTCCTCCACTTTCCTTACAAGCTTGCTTTCACTTTACAGACTCGCCCTGAATTCTTTCTTGTGTGAGATCCAAGAACCCTCTCTTAGGGTCTGGATCATGATCCCTTTCCTGGATCAGGACAGGGCCAGCCTAGAGCCACAGAGTCTTCTCTGTAGAATCGCTACACCCTCCAGTGCCTGTTGAGTGAGGTTCCATAGTTGGCCTGACTATAGATCCTGCCGCCTGGCTTTTTCATTATTTCTTTTTTGAAAATCCACATAACCAAACTGTTTTGGAACCAAGAGATGAAAATACTCCGAAAAACCGTTGAATTGCCTCATCCCACTCTGAGAAGTATCTCTGTGCTTGCTTGTTCCTTTCCTGGATGAAGATCAGCTGAACATAGCGGCAGCATTAATGTTCCTAGCTGGCATTTCAGTCCAACGTCTCCAGGCAGGCACTTGGCCAGTCCCTCCTCTGCCCATTTGAAATTCAAATCCCTTGAATAAGCCTCAGTGCCACCTTTGTTCAAAAACCCCAAAAGCCCCAGTCCATGTCGATCTGCCTTTAAATTATAAAGGGACATATGACTGCATAGGAAGGTAAACTGTGTTGAAATAACATCCAGGGCGGTTGTTAAATAAATTCAGGAAAACCAAGGCATTCACTGTTTAGCTGAGACTGTGTCCTCAACTCACCTCCCAGACAAGAAGTGGGCAAAGAAGCCACATGCTGGGAGCCCATACTCTTGAACTCTGGCTCAGTTTTTAGGATCTTCAATGGCTGTTTGTACTTAAAAATAATGTAATTTACCAACTTTTTGCAGTATCAGAGCGCCTGTTCCAGGCATCTGGAGAGGTGTTCTTAAAGTCTTAGCTTAGGAAAACTTCAGTTAAGATAAGAGAACCTTGGGTCCATTTTCTTTTTAGGCAATTCATGTGCTGTATGACCTTGGAAAAATCACTTGACCACCCTGAATTTTATTTTCCACATCTGCAAAATGGGGATATTCAGATGTAGATCATAGGGTTGTTGTGAGGGTCAAATAAGAGGCATGGGAAGATGCCTTGAGAGCTAAAAGTTCCAATGTAATGTAAGCTTTTTTAAAAAATGAAGACTCTAAGCGTGATGCAGCTGCACTTTGGGACTGATGACGGATTTGTTTGAAGCCTGTGGCTCAGTTCGATTTAAAAGGAATTTACCAGCTACCTCCTCTTCATTTAGCATGCTTTTCCCTGGTGCCAAAGAACTTGTAGGGGTGGAGTGGGGGTAGGGGTGGTGGGGAGATGAGAAACACAGAAATAAAAATGACTACACAGCAGTACACTGAACCAAGTGTCCTCAAGCAAGGTTAGCTTCTCCAAGCTGAGTTTCCTTAGTAATAAAATTGGTGACAATAACAAGGCATTTCTGTCGGCATTAGAAGAGATAGGAGGGGCAGAGCATTGAGCATAGTGTCTAGCACACAGGAAACTCCGTAAGTTTATATGCTTTTTAAAAGACAATTTAAATTTCTTTTCCTCAATAAAGGCAGTCAAGTTCTTATATTCTTTCCTCTCTATCAGCTTTTAAAAAAAAGGAGGTTTTTTTTTTTTTTTTTTTTTTTTTTTAATGTCTGTAATAGGAGCCAGGAAGGTTTCTGAACAGGAGTAACTGTGTAAAATTAACCTGGCAGCAGTTTTGGGAGGGAATGAATGAAGGTCAGGCAGTAGTTAGGAGACCTATTAAGATGATATTTTAATCATTTACAAGAGGCAGGCCTGGAAACTGTGATAAAGAAAAATGATAAATGTGGCTGGGCGTGATGGCTCAAGCCTGTAATCCCGGCACTTTGGGAGGCCGAGGTGGGCAGTTCACGAGGTCAAGAGATTGAGACCATCCTGGCCAACATGGTGAAATGCCATCTCTACTAAAAATACAAAAATTAGCCGGGTGTGGTGGCACGCGCCTATGGTCCCAGCTACCAGGGAGGCTGAGGCGGAAGAATCACTTGAACCCGGGAGGCGGAGGTTGCAGTGAGCCGAGATTACGCCACTGCACTCCAGCCTGGCAACAGAGCAAGATTCCGTATCAAAAAGAAAAAAATAAAAGATAAATGAAGGAGTAAAGGCTCAGAAGAGGCAAGAAGGACTAGGATGAAGAACATGGAACTTGGCGGCATGTATCCATCACTCATTCTGTCCATCTCCTTTCTGTGGACTAAGGCCCATGGCACCATTCGGTCATGGCAGTCTTTCCCCCTGAGCAAGCGCGGTAGGAGTTACTGCCATTGGCTGCGGCTTGGCACAACCTATGTGTTCTCTTTAGAGATGGAGGAGCTTATCTTCAAAGGGAGGAGCGTAACTTTTCCAGGAGTAGGAGCTAAGGAAGAGAGGGAGGGTGAATCTAGTAATGGAATCTCAAGATGGAAATTACCAGATAATCTCAACTGCCTCTTCAGTATAGGAATCTGATTTATGATTTAAGTGCACAAAATAGCAACGAGGCAGTGGGGGATGAGGAGCAGAGGGAAGATTTAGACTGCTCTCCATAAAATAATGACACATTTATTGTGCAATTATTATGTGCTAGGTCCTCTGTTAGATGCTTTAAATGCTTCTCTTGTTTATTCTTACTATAACCTAATGAAGTTAGTCATACTATTATCTGCATTTTGTAGATGAGGAAACTGAGGGCAAGTGGTCCCAAATGACGTAGGAGTAGATTTAAAGACAGGCAGTATGGCTCTAAAGCCTAAGCACTATGCTAAACTGAGTGTTTTGAATATATTAAGAAAACAAGAAATGGAAAAGACCCAATGAATTAGAAAGTGTGATGAATTTTGCATTCATACCCAGGGCTTACTTTAATTAATTTTTGAAACTATATTTTAATGGCAATCAAAATTGAGGAAAACTGGAACCACTTCTTTCACACAAACAAGGGACAAAAAGCTGTAAAGATGCTCTTGTTTGATAAGAAAGAAGAATTCTGTTTGTGTCTAACAGAGAACTGATTGTAAATGTTACAATGAAAACTCTTTTCAGTAAAAATGTCCTCTGTAAATTACCTGCTGATTGTTGGCACATGGTAAGAATAATAGAGTCAATGTCTGTGTGTGTGTGTGTGTGTGTGAACCTGTTTGTATTAGGTCGTTATGCTAAACACAACTAAAAGTTACATAAAGAATAGTCTAACCAGAAGACAGCTAAGCAATTGCTTACAATGGTTTGGTTATCATATTACACTCCTTTGATTTTTATTTTTGCTTTCAAGTTTCATTCTAACAAACCATTTAGTGGAGCTGCAGAGTGGAGCTTATTTATTCCTCATAGATAGAGGGACATTCACATGTGATTTTTTAATATATAAATGTGTCACATGTCCAAGAGAAACCCACTCCCAGGGTAAGATTGCTCTACACCCACTTCTCTGTTAAATAAGACTATTTACTGATAGATGGTGGCTTTCAAAAACATTCCTTTTCCCATTTAACAGTGCATAACATTCATGAAGTCAAATATTTATTTCTTATATGTTACACTCCTGTTAGAATTAATTTTTTTTGTTTCATGTTTCTTATCAGTGTCAATTATAATCAATTACTTGTAGAAAAAGATGGAAGTTCTAATTTATTATATGACGACACACAGTAGATACAGCCTTTCTGTTTAGAATTGAACAAAACCTCTGTATTAGTATTTTGTGAGTGCCAAGGGAAGGCTCTAGGGATAGACCTTAAATAAATAAAGCATTTTTTTTCTTAGCCTCCTTTTCTAAATACTTTAACTTTTAGAAATAATATTGGCTAGCCAATGAAAACACTTCTCTGATAAAAGCTAAGAATTTAAGATAAAAAACAGCTGGGCAGGTTTTTTCTATACAAAAGGAAACAACTTTGAACTATATAGACAATGTTGTTTAAACCCAAACAGATGTGGTTTAATCTTGTTTTTGATCCTCTTGTAGATTTTTCTCAAAATGCCTGCCTATGCATAGAAATGATGACTTTCAGATGTTTGAACATAATTTGTCTCTGTTAGAATATCACCTTGGTACATAGATCATGTACACCAAATACTCCAAGGCTTTGAACAGGGACAGCAGGGTACCAGAGAAAATTTATGCTGGTCTTTTGGTTTGGCCCAACAAGTCTGTAAGAAACTAAAGGGGAAGAAAAAAGCAATGGTGTCCACACAATGTCATTGTCAAAACAAGAAAGTCACATGTGTTCTCCACGACTTCACTAAATCATGGTGATAGTTTCAGATCCTCACACTTAGAAATGCTTTTAAGATGAATCATATCACATGAATGCTCTAAAAATAACACACATGGTAGATTTGTTCACCCTTCTGTGTCCCCACTGATTATTATCCACTTATCCTGCAATATCCTCATGCATTGGAGATTTCCCATCCTAACACCAGGAGAAGAAACCACTGGAGAGAAACGATTTTAAAACAAGAAATGTCATCAGTCAGACTGTGAAGCCACCTACTAAAATATACTCAAATCCACTTTCAACTTCAAAGCCTATTAGAGTTGTTACCTCAGGCAGCAGCCAAAAGGTTGAAGGAAGAGTTGTGCAGCCAGAAATGTGATACAGATTTTTCCTTTTCTTCTCTTTCCTCCCCCTACCTGAATTAGTACTACGGTGAATGGAGGGGAAAGGGTCTAGTGGAACAACATGTGGAGAGACTTATGATTTCTAATGGGAATCAAAAGGAAGGAGAACTCTAAGACAGAGGACACTGGCAATTAACACTCAGACCATCAAATGACCTTGAGGAAGTCCATGGACAGCATTGTTCCAATTTAGCTTTTCCTTCAAGGTGCCTCCTCTTTAGTTTATATAATTTTCTCCATGGTTGTAGCCCTTGAGAATATGTAAAAGGCCACATCTGGAGTGGGAGGAAATGAGATGCATATATTTGTTGGCAAAATTTTGAAAAAGAAGTGTGTGTGGTGGGGATATGTGGGGGGCAGAAGAAGAGGAGAGATGGGGGTGAGGTAGACTGAGGGTGGTGGATTTGTGCTTGAATCACTGGGAAACCAGCCTAATGGCTCCAATCAAAACACTGAAGAAGGATCCAATTCATAAGTGGTCAAACATTTTCTAGAACTCTGTTGGCTCTCTAGCAACAAACTATTGTTCTGTGTAATGTCTTGCCCCATCAAAACCCCCCTCAGGGCATACATGTAATGTGAGTTCATCCCTCGCCACAATCTAATCTACAACAATAATCGGGCATTATATGTGAATGCTTATTATTTCAGAAATGCAGATTTGTTTATACGGTGGAGTCTCTAAGTCCTCTGCACTATCCATTTGTGCTGTCTGTCTGGATGTGTTTCCCGATCTTTGTGTGAGGAAGTTGCCCCTGCTCAACATGACTCAGAAAGAAAATAGTAGACTCATTGGAGTGTTGTCATAATGTGCCAGGGGCATCATGAATGATGTCTCCCACCAAGAATGGCAGTAGCTGCCAAAGGATGCAGGAGGCAGGCACTGGCCCGATTACAGAGCAGTGAGTCAGTTTCAGGAGGCTGTGTGGAAATCCAGCTGATTCCTGGGGTAGTGGGGAGAGGGGAAGATTGAAGAAGGAACAAGGAGAAGCAGAGGATGCTGCCTTCATAGGAGGATGCTTGGGTCCTGAGCACAGTAGGAAAGGAACTAAAGGCCATGGCACTCCCTTTGGTGAGAGAGAAAGGAGAATAGGAGAATGACAGTGTTACATGGGACACACTAGAAGGCAGCTGAGAAAGATGGAGAAAAGTCCTCAGATTAGGGAGCTACAGAACTCGCGTCTAGCACTGGATCTCTAACTGTGTGACTTAGACAAATTATTTCTACGTTTCTTATAGATCTTGTGTAAAATAAAATGGCCTGATGTCTTCTAAAGGTCCTTCCAACTAGAAAATTATTTGAGCATAACAGTCCTATATGATACTGCTTCTGAGTCTATAAATGCACACATTTAACTCAGACTATGTCAACTGCATGCCTGTCAGAAAGAGAAAGAGTAGGTGGAGTGGGAAGGGGAAGAGAGAGAGCCCAAGATCAAGACAGAATAAACACATAAATGAAGCAGTGATGATAACTCTAGCCCATCTTCACATCTGTGAAGCGACTTAGCCAGAGTGACTTAGAAGAGACATGATCCTTCACCCCTCACATTTCATCTCAGTACCTATTGTAGGAACGTCTCACCCTCTTGAAAAGCACTCTGGTGTTTAAACATATTACTATTAAACACTATAGTGGTTTAAATATTTATTACTATTTTTGGTACAACATAGTTTAGAACACAAGTCGAATATTTCATTGGGTATTCAACCAAAGAATCACTATTCTATCGTGATTAGGGAAGAAAACCTGTTTGAGTTGGGTTTAGAGAAAAATGGCACATTGGTCTTTGAAGTAATTATCTTCCTAAATAATCTTCAATGGCAATTCATAATATATGTGATTTTTTTCTTACCTCATGTGCTGACTCCAAAAGTATAGAATACTACACCTACTACTTTTTGCTGTTGTGGGAATCTCTGTTTCAATTTAGGGAGTGTATTAAAGAGAGCCACTAAGCCATGAGGAAGTGGATGAGAGACAGTCATCATTCTTACAGTCTCTGTAGAAAAGTGATGATTAATAAAAATAACTAATTTGTGTCAAGGGCCTTTGTGCCATGTACCATGTGGAACATTTTACACATATTCTCATCTTTTCCACAACAATCTCATAGTTCACTGAGCAACTAGCTTACTTTATTGCTCACCTACTACATGACAGAAACTCTCCTAGGCTCCAGGGAGATAGCAGCAAACGAAATAAAATAAAGCTTCTGTTCTCATGATGTTGAATTCTGATGAGAGAGAGATGATAAACAAATAGATATGATATCAAGTGGTGATAAGCCCTACGGAGAAAAATGAAGCAGGATAAGGACATAGAAAATGCCAGAGGGAGGCTTACATCTGTAATCCCAGCACTGTGGGAGGTTGAGGCAGGATGATCGCTTGAGCCCAGGAGTTTGAAACCAGCTTGGGCAACATAGCAAGACCCTGTCTCTACAAAAATTTAAAAGGTTAGCTGGACATGGTGGCATGCACTTATAGTCCCACCTGCTTGGGAGGCTGCCTTGGAAAGATTGCTTGAGCCAGGGAAGTTGTGGCTATAGTGAACTGTGATCACACCACTGCACTCCAGACTGGGTGGCACAGCAAGACCTGTCTCAAAAATAGTTATACATATATATATATAATATTAAAAATGTAATATATATAATTATGTAAAAAGAGAGAGAATGCCAGAAGGAAAGGTGGGCAGAGAGATCTCTCTGGTAAGGTCAAGGAAGCAAGGGAATTAGTCCTATGCCCAGGCCAAGAAAACGCTAGGATTGCCCTGTCTACAGATGGGGAAACCAAGCTCCCCAAAGCTTTTCACTTAATAAAACATGACGATCTTACTACATCTCAACACAGCCTCTGCTTCACATATATCCAGATGCAGGTCAGAAGAGGGCTGTGACTACATGAGATTAGCAACTCTGGTTGAAACACCAAAAGTGCACAAGTCTCCTAACACACCATGGCTTTGTCTGTGTAAAGATCAATCTGGTTGATTTTTTCCTATTACATTGAATTACAGAATGGCAAGTTGCATTAGTATTACAGAGAAAAGGTGGAAGTTTTTCTGATTGTTTTCTCCCTTTTTCTTACTCCAGGAACAAAAAGTCAATGCAGCATGGTTTCAGACAGTGCTCACAGAGGGTCAGGGGACTCCTCAAAGAGGATACAGGGACTTCTTTGTCAGATGACAGTGAGTTCAGTGGTCAGAGCTCCAGGCTGACAACCCCTACTTTAACCAGAGCAGCAGTGACTCTATACTACACACTGTGGCTCTGAAAATGAGATTTCTGGGACCAGCACAAAGGTTTAAAATAGTGTACATGGTATGGCTCCTTGTGAAGAGTAAACAAAGATGTTTTTTGAGGCATCTTAAAAAGCTGGCTTTAAATGCAAAATTTCCTTACAAGTTTCCAATGGAATAAAAATCATAGGTGGTAGCTTGTATGTTTTGAAAAACAAATGTTGTGTGCAAGTATGCTATTGGATGAGAAAGGACTTTTAGGCAATTCTAATCAAAGATTTGAAGAAACAATGAAAGATCACTGTCTGACTATGCTTTTCTCTCTCATCTTTCCTGGTGGATATAATGGATATGTCATCTTCTATTTAAATACACAAATACGGATGCGTATGTATAGCCTAGATGTATAGAGTTTTTTTTTTTAAGATCAGTTTTTAAAAATATAAACATCAATTATTAAAAAACCTGGAGACAACAGATGCTGGAGAGGATGTGGAGAAAATAGAAACGCTTTTACATTGTTGGTGGGAGTGTAAATTAGTTCAACCATTGTGGAAGATAGTGTGGCAATTCCTCAAGGATCTAGAAATAGAAATTCCATTTGACCCAGCAATCCCATTACTGGTATATACCCAAAGGATTATAAATCATACTATTATGAAGACACATGCACATGTATGTTCATTGCAGCACTGTTTACAATAGCAAAGACATGGAACCAACCCAAATGCCCATCAATGATAGACCAGATAGAGAAAACGTGGCACATATACACCATGGAATACTATGCAGCCATAAAAAAGGACAAGTTTCCTTTGCAGGGACATGGATGAAGCTGGAAACCATCTTTCTCAGCAAACTGACACAAGAACAGAAAACCTAACACCGCATGTTCTCACAGAAGTGGGTGTTGAACAATGAGAACACATGGACACAGGGAAGGGAACATCACACACTGGGGCCTGTTGCGGGTTGGGGAGGATAGGGGAGGGATAGCGGGGGGGATTGGGGAGGGATAACATTAGGAGAAATGTCTAATATAGGTGATGGGGGGATGGATGCAGCAAATCACCATGGCACGTGTATACCTATGTAACAATCCTGCAAGACCTGCATATGTACCCCAGAACTTAAAGTATAAAGAAAAAATTGAGTGAGGAGGTACTTCTCTGACTCCAAACATTTCAGGAAATATCTAATTTTCATACTGATTAAATGAGAAGTCTTACCCATTAGATGAATAATAAAAGGAAGAACTGTAAAGAGGCATTGAAAGCCAGAATTTCTTGTCCAACGCAGTTAATAAGAAAATCATTTCCTCATAATTTCACTGTTTGTTGCAGTTTGGTTTTGAAAAATGGTGAATATTCAGGGCATATAGATAGATGATGTTGGCTGTGGTGATTGTGGTTGTGGGTGTATGTGTTTGTTTGTGTGTTTGGGGGTTGCTGAGAAAAAGGGCCTTTGTCTCCCAGTTTTTTTTTTTCCTAAAGGCCCAATAAAGCAGGAAACAGCAATTGTTCTCCAATTTGCATCTGCTCTTTTCTCCTGTGAGTGACAGCCCCTCACTGCTTTTTGGCAGGTCACATGGCTGCCAATTAGAAATATTAGAAATGTTTCTGAGTAGCTAAGTGATGCTTTGTGACTAAGCTATCACCAACGGAGCAAGAATGGAAGTGACAGGCAGACCTGCTGAGCCACCTCGTTAAATGCAATTTGTTTCCTCCCTATTTTCTCTCTTTCCTCCTCCCTATGAGCAGGAACTTGGATGTATAGTGTGAGCCATTCTTACCCAGGTGGGTGAGAAACACACTAGAGGGTGACAGAACAACATGAGAGAAGGAAGAAGGAAGAAGCATTCACCCAGGGATGCTTGGGTAATTTCATGGAGAGGAGCTGCCTACAACCTACACCACATGTCTACCTCTGAGATATTTCAGGAAAGAGAAATGAATCTCTGTTTTGTTTGGGTTACTGTATTTTTGTTGTTGCTATTGTGTTTTTTCTTTGTTTTAGCAGCTTATACTCACATCAATAACTTTTTGGATATGAGGAAAAATTAAAAGTTGACCTAGACCCAGAATACTGAATTTTTGAATCCCATTCTTAACCAGCCATCTACTGTCCTTGCAGATGCACAAGGAAATTGTATATGTAAGTGAGGATTTCGTCTTAAACTCTAGTTCTCCACTGAGCTCCACCGGATCATGCAGAGCAAATGTTGCAAACTTGGTCACCAACAGGGGCTGGGGAGGTAAGTGCAAAGAAGCACAACTTACCGAGCAGAGATTGGCGTAGTGGAGATTGTGTGATCCAGCTAAAGGACTGTTTGTTCTGGGACATGGGTCTCAGTATTCTTGATATTTGTACCTGTTTAAAAGAAAATGGAAATTCAGAGTTTTAAAAAAGTTAAATCCATAGATTTTAAATTA
Organism: Aotus nancymaae; assembly: GCF_030222135.1. Lineage (NCBI taxonomy): Eukaryota > Metazoa > Chordata > Mammalia > Primates > Aotidae > Aotus > Aotus nancymaae. Next base: position 7,731,192 of record NW_026988460.1, read on the forward strand.
ACAAGCTAATTTTCACAATATTTTAAAGTAAAAATACTATGTGCACTGTGATACTTAATTTTATATGTCAACTTGTCTGGGCCTCAGGGGTCCAAATACCTGGTTAAAATACCTGGGTGTGGCCGGGTGCGGTGGCTCTTGCCTGAAATCCCAGCACTTTGGGAGGCTAAGGCTGGTGGATCACAACATCAGGAGATTGAGACCATCCTGGCCAACATGGTGAAACCCCATCTCTACTAAAAATACAAAAAATTAGCTGAGTGTGGTGGCATGCGCCTGTAGTCCCAGCTACTTGGGAGGCTGAGGCAGCAGAATCACTTGAACCTGGGAGGTGGAGATCGTGCCATTGCACTCCAGCTTGGGTGAGAGTGAGACTCTGTCTCAAAAAAAAAAAAAAATATATATATATATATATATATGTATATATATCATATATATATATGATATATATATTATTTATATTTTATTTATAGTTCTCTTTCTTAGTAGTTTTAAAAATATATATATATTACATATATACATATATCTGGGTGTGTCTGTGATGGTGTTTCTGGAAGAGATAAGCATTTGAATTGGTGGACTAACAAAGTAGATGACCCTCTCCAGTGTTGGGTGGGCATCATCTAACCCTTTGAGGGCCTGAATAGAGCATGAAGGTGGAAGAAGTTTGAATTAACTCTGCCTAACTTCTTGAGTTGGGATATTTATCTTCTCCTGCCTTCGATGCTCCTAGTTCTCAGCCCTTCAGATCTAGACTGGAATTTATATCCTTGGCTTGGATTTGGATCAAAATCCTGAAAGACACAATTTCAAATGCCATAATCCTGAATGTTAAAATTCCAAAAGATCAAAATCCCAAAAGTCGAAATCTTGAAAGATCAAAATTCCCAATGTCCAAAATCCTGAAATTCACAGTCCCAAAGATTAAAATCCCAAATGTTGAAATCCTGAAAGCCAAATTCTGGGGAAAGGATTAGTGCATTTTCAGTTGTATGCAGGATAGTTACATCATGTTAGACATAACTATTATCTTGTTATTATCTTTATTTGCATTTGGTGAAAAAGTCAGATGAGTGGATTAGCCACTGCATACAGCAACAAAGAAAATTTTAGTTTAAAAATGCATCATTTACCTTCCTGCTGATTTCAGGATGTTTTAATGAATTAAAGCTGATTGCCTAAAGAAGCCAGCAAAGCTTACTGACTGGTTCAAAAATTATGTGCACAGTAGGGTAAGAAGATGTAATGTTCACAATGGTGTTGCTGTTCGATCACCAGCACTGTTTCTGTCAAACTTGCGTTCTGTAAATGAGTGCATGTGAAATGGATTTCTGTGAATCCTAAACAACACAGAAGCATGGCACAGAAGCTAGAAAGCTTTAATAAGAAATGCTCATATCAATATACATAGAATCATAGAGGAATTTTGAAAAGAGCAATGCCACGTAGAAAATGACTATAAACATATTATCTGAAGAGAACCACTCTTTAAAGAAAAAATCAACTATTCATTGTGATGAAAGACTTCAAAATATAGTTAATGACCATGAAAGTCTGCCAGTTCTTATGGACTATCTCCATGCAATTGCCCACAATCTCTGTAATAATATACATTTTCATATGTCAAATTTTATTTTTAGTTCTCTTTCTTAGTAGTTTTTTTTAAAAAAACATTTTGAGTTGTATTATTTTCTACAACTTGCTGTGTATTTTATCTTTGTATCATTTTCAATACTGGAGGTGTAAATTGTTCAGGAACTTTTAGAGAGTACTAATTCTTTTTATGCATTTTCAAATTTGATTCCATGAAGTACGTTATCACAATGTGAACTGTGCTTAAACATTATACTGCACATAAAAATGCTGAAACTTCCTCAATAAATAAAGAGATGTCCTTTCAGTACATCTACATTGTGAACGATAGAATTTCTCAAGATCTTGGCTTTTTGGGGGATGGTGTAAATGGTGGTTTTTGAATGGTCCCATCAAAAGTCTTAGGTGGTTTGTTGTGGTATTTCAGATGACCTCAGTTATAAAGCTGGGTGCGCACAATAATCAACCACAGTGATATGTGTTTATACATTTCCCTTTTTGACCTCTTTATGAATACAGCACGTCTGCATATGACTGTTATACCCATGTGACTGTTGTTAGCATATCTGAGTGTGTATGCTTGCAAATATATGTATATTATTGCTTATTTTACTATATAAAGTGGCCTAGGAAGTATTTGTTCATGTTTTTATGTTTCTCAGATAAATCCCCTTTTAAAAGTGTAAATAAACATTTTAGAGAGTTTTAAAATTATTTTTTCTAGAATTATAAGCTGGAGATTTTGATCTCTTGGGATTTCAGCATTTAGGATTCTGGTGATGGGGCTTGTGCCTTTGGTATTATGATTGACTCTCCATTGGCTCTCTTGTTCTCAGGCCTTGGAACTACACCAAGAGCTTGCCTGGGTCTCCAGCTTTCAGGTGGCAGAATATGGGACTTCTATGCCCCCATAATTGCATGAGCCAATAATTTATAATCTTTTATCTTTCTATCAATCATCTATCTATCTATCTATCTCCTATTGATTCTGTTTCTCTAGACAATCCTAATATATGTACCAACAAAAATATTTCTGCATAATAAGGCTCTAAGGCCTAAGAGAAATTTCCTGTTGCTTGGGCTAAAAATTAATCTAGGATCTATTACCAAAGTTAGGTGGTTGGTAGACTCTTTTGAGTCACTCTGTGAAGTCCCACACCAAAATCTGGACATCTAATCTGATGACTCTTTTGGTAAGATAAATCTGTTTTCGGCCAAATGTATATAGGCAGCAAAATGATGCAAGTCCAAAAAGAGAGAAAATTAGCCTAAGGTCTTGAGCAGACACAGTATGGGCCATTTGATCAAACCTTTCTTGGCCAAGGTAGAAGTTCTGGAGCCTATTTTCCTTGCCATTGAAATCAGTTAGGTTTTCCTGGTTCCAAGCAAAATAACTTGCCAACAAGCAAAATTAACAATTTACTGGAAAGTCACAAACATCTGGGAATTTGGGAAGAGGAGGAACCAATGAAACTTTTGGAATCTTTTTTTCTTTCCTTTTTTTTTTTTTTGCCAATGAGAAGACTCAGCATCAAGTACCTTTGACCCTGTCTTTACATCTTAGTGGGAGTTCCATACCCACAACTAATAGCTGCTAAATGGCTTGAATAATGTCTCAATAAGGGACCAGGTAATACCATGATACACATGGTCAATGGACTAGGATGAAGCCATCAGAAAGAATGTGGTAGATCTGTTTGCTACTTGGGGGAGTGGAGCACCATTGTTATCAGCCACACAGAATGGGACAGGGAAGTTCTACAAACAAAAACCACAGCGCTCCTTCTAAAACAAGGGGAAATTATTCTTGATTAGGCCAAAACAATAGATATTCATCATCGTAACAGTTTCCATGTGGGGGTTCCCTTCTGGCATTTCTTGGGAAAATGATATATTTTTTCTGAATCCCACATCCTGAGAAAATGGGTTTTAGAAATTAGAAAAATGGGGAGGGGAAGTATTGCAATTCTCCTGTGAGAATAAAAGATTAACATTCAACTTAAAGACATTACTTCTCAAAGGAATGCAGTAATGTCAAAAAGAAAGCAAGAGCAGGAAAAGCTGGCATGCAGAGTTGAGGGTCAAATCAACATTTCCAGTAACTGGGAAAGGGCAAGAAGGGGAGAGGCAATCACAATCTCACCATTTTTGCATGTAGCTGTGGCCATGTAATAAATATACGTTCATGACCCTGTCTGTCGCTAATGGTAAATTCTTACAATTAAAGTGAATGCTAAGGTTCTTGACATGTTATCCTCTCTACTAAGCCTATAGGTGGTGTTCCAAGAAATAACAAGTTTTGAAAGCAAAATAAGTTTTTCAATTGATCTCTACACATGGTTTTGTGTAGAGCTGTTAATCTTACAAGATTAGAATGTTTCATGATTTAAAAGCCACCCAATAATGTTCACATTTTCTAGTACTTATATATTCAATGTAGGCTACGGTTCTTTGTAAATAGTCTTACTAAACTTAGGTATCTTACTTACTGAACAATTTTTTGATCTTCCTAATGGGCTAGTATATGAGGAATATGGGAAGTATTTTAATCACAATTTATGATTTGGGGTATTCTGGAGAATTCTGTTCTTATTTCCAAATCCCTAACATTAATATCTGTCTAGAGTTTGGAAACTACACCAGTCACTGGGATGAGAGAGTGTTCAAAGACAAAGCAAGGGAGGGAAATAAAGAAGTAGAGCTGGCCGAGCCTTCATAAGAGGGAGAGCTGAGGCAGGTCTTACACTGTTAACCCTGAGAAGCAGAGAGAGAACTTTATGAAGGAAAACCAAAGGAGAGGCACATCAGCAGATCAGACCCCTCTTTTAGGGAGATGTGAGGGAGGAATAGGGACTGTGTGTGTGTGTGTGGGAGGGTGGAGAGAGAGAGAGAGAGCGAGAGCGAGAGAGAGAGAGAGAGACAGGCAGACAGAGAGACAGAGAGAGGCAGGAAAGTATAGAAGGAAAGGAAGAAAGCAGAAATAAGCTCTAAGGGGCCAAGGAAACCCATTAGAAATTCAACTTTTTTTTTAGTATTTAAGATTAGATAATTGTCTAAATGTGACTGTGAGAGCTCAGTCTGGGCTGACCAGGCAAGGACCAAGTGGACCCCAGGAGGACCCCCCAACGACCCTCATTGGGAGGGGATGCACATGCACATGGGTTTCTTATGGGGTTGGAGTATCCCTTCTGTCAGGGAATGGCTGTAATTCCCATTTGGTTTCAAGGTCTCCAGGACCTTGAGGTGGACCAGCTGGTGTCCCTAGACAATTGCTACAAACAGTGGGAATATATTATGGAATTTGTCCCCCAAACTCCACTGGAGATCCAAAAGGACTCACCTACTAGGACAAGGACCAGCTGAATGAGTGTTTAGAAAGAGATCTGTCTTATCATTGACTTGGATGACAATACAGAAGACATGCTTGACACGAACTGTACAAGTGTAAGAAGTGAAGAGCCTTCAAGGTTTAGACTGAGAGGAGACTCAGTGTAAATAAATATACAGGGATGCAAAAAATCTAATATGACATATGATGAACAAAACTCACAAGAACAAAAATTTCTTGTGAGTATTAAATGAGATACTGCATGTGGTGTCAGGAATGCACTAAGTACTCAAAAAGTGTTAACTACCATTAATACTCTTGTTGCTGTTTGCTATTGTTAACATGATGGTGAACAAAAGGGAGAAGAATGGTGAGTGCTCCAGGGCCTGCGGCCTTGCTCTGCCCTCCTATTTCTCTCTTTTCTTTTCTTCCACACTCTCCCTTAACACTGTTTCAGTGTTGCTGGGGCTGGTCAAAATGGAGTTAGGAACTGAGGGGAGATGGGGATCAGTAGTCAATCTTAAATTCCTTATACCTACTAGGCCTATGCCAAAATCTTTCTATGGGTCATATGACTGAACACTCACAACACCTCCAAAAGTTAGAAATTATGGCTTCCTTATTTTCCAGACAACAAACCAAGGCTCAGAAAGTGACTCTTCTAATGTTATAGAGCTAAGAGAAGGCAAAACTGGGATTTAAAGCTAGATCCTTTCATTTTTTTCATGGCATTCTCTATGTAACTAGAAACCCCACTGTAGCAGCTGCAATTTTCTGAGTCTGCAGCAGGGATGGTGGGGGGGTTTGAGGGTGGAAATGAGGGGGTGCATAAAACAGTTCTGGGGGATTCTGGATTGGGGGAGGAGAAGAAGGAAGATTCAACAGACATAAGTATATGTCTATGTTGTATTTCCAACCAATTCAAAATGTCTGTTCCCCTAAGGGTGGCTCAACAATAGTATCTTCGCTTTTTAGTTCCAGAAAAATGGTTGGGTTTTAGACTTCTAAATTTGCCCGCAGTCCCTGATGGGTCAGACGAAACACTTTCAATTTGAAGTGGCTGTACAAGGAAAATTGAGATGTGAAATTCATCGGTAAGTTTTTATTTTCCTTTCACCTCAAAGCTCTCATACTCAATTTAGGATAAAAAAAATTACAGGATGGAAAAAAGCTCTCCCTTTGGAGATAAAAATAGCACATGCTGCATCACTTCTAAGAGCAAGCCAGCAGCTGGAACAAATTATTTATGTCTTATCTCTGGCCCTTTTCTAAGTTTGTTGGTCACCTTTTCGTTTAATTTCTTTTGCCATTATGATTGAAAGCTCTCACATTTATGGCATTCATTATTTCAGTAGCACCTGCTTGTATGGATTTCTTTTTCTCAGCTTTAAAGTTTAGCCAAGTCATACCAAATAGCAGTTTTAGAAACTCATTACCTGCTTCTGAACTCTTTACTCTGAAAACAATAGCTATAATTTTAGGAGAAAAAGATCCTGACTAGTCAATGACTTTACTTATACTGCAAAATTTTCACAGATTATATTGTTCTGTATTCAGCTACCAGTTCCCAAAACTATGTAGAAAAATAATCGAGTCTGGAGATCTATCTTTGTTTTCTCTTCTCTTCTCTCTTATTTGAAAGTAAATAATATTTTAGGGGACATAGGGAAGAACATATATTTAAAATGTGATTTTTTTTTCACTCACAGAGAAATTTTCTGGTACCCAGTGGACTTGGGATAGGCAAAGACCTTATTATTAACTAAAATTTGAGAACTCTTTAGTTTGGTAACTTTGAAGTGGTTCTTTGTTGTGGTTTGAATTCTAGGACGGGAGCAAAAGCTGTCAACAACCTTGGAGAATTACTGAGCTTTTCCTGCATTTGTTCCTCACCAATACAAGAAATTGCTCTCTTCAGCGTAAGGACTAGTGGAGCTTACTTAAAAAAAAAAAATAAGGACAGAATGATGTTTCTCTTCCTTTGAACTATCTTATCCTTGGGAAGAAGGAATAACTTCTAAATGGGACTTTGCCTATCTATGGTGATTGAAAATTGTTGATGCTGAGAAAACGGGCAAGGAGAGATGACAAAATATTGAAGGAAGAATTGGGAAAGGTCTGTTTCCCACCATCCACACATTCAGATTAGAAGGCTAACAATTATTTATGAGGTGGTCAATTCATGAATTATCAATACAGAGTGATGGCTTTGCTAGTGAAAATCTTTTCTTAGTGCTATGTTTATTTTAGCAAACATTTGCTTCCCACACTACATTAAGAGTGAACATTTAAAAGAACTGTACCAAAATATTTTTGTCAGTGTGTTTGTCATTGAGAATTTGAGAGGAAATAGCACTGTCCTCATGCAGTGAAAGCTCTCACTTGCAGCATAGAAAAAGCCAGAGAGGTAGGGCCAGATCCGTATCTGCACTTGCATAGGTCAGAATAGGGGGGTCTGATTGGCAGGGCCCCTAGCCCTGTGAGAACCTTGTTGTTAGGAACAAATCAGGGCAAAGAAGCTCCCACTTTTCTGGGTTGTTCAAGTTCAAATTACCTTTGGGGAGTGGAAAGCCAGTCTCACTGACTGGAGAGTGGAATCTTTCAGGCAGAATGAGTCTCATGAGGTCAACCTGGCCAGCATCCTGCTTTTGGGCAGGATATACATAAAGGACACTGGAAAAGTAACTGTCCTATGGCAGACATCCCTTGAAAAGGCAATAGTTAACTGTAATAAAATAACAGTTCAGGGCTGAATTTACATTGAAATTAACAAATGTAATTTTGAATCTCTCATTAAGGCTGTCCAATATTTGAGTTAGAAATAAAATAAAAGAATGCTTCAGTTACAAACTTCTTGTTTATAATGTAAAAACTAAAAATTATAAATTTCTGATTCCTGTTTTACCTTTTTGATACAAAATTCAATGACCTAGAGCCATAAAATGCATTTTAAAATTTTGTTCCTTTCCTTTTTAGTTGACCACCTAAGACTAAAATTCATCTTTCTGGGGTTAAAAGTAGTTCACATTTGGCATGCCTAATAACTTCTTTCAAACGTATGGTTTTCATTAATTTTCAACACACTTGATCATTAGAATAAGTACTCTTGCTTTGCAATTTATGTTCATTAAAAATAAAAGCATAAAAGCTAAATTAAATATGTTGATTGTACAGTTTGAGGATCACCTGCAGGCAATAACGCCCTTTGTTTACAGAATAGTTTACTTTTTTTCAGAGCATTTTAGATAGTCTTACAAAAGCACTAATTTCTCTAAGAATATGCATTTGAAAGAATATTCATCTATCAAAGGACAAAATGAGGTTATTAAAATAGCTTTGTTAACTGCAATGATTGTGACATCAAAAACTAGGGCTTGAATTTCTTTTTTGAAAGTGGAGAAAATTAATTTTCTTTGAATGCAATGTTTACCCGATTCAGGCAACAGCTGCTTCATTTCCAGCTTTCTAATCTTTTCTTTATAAAACTAAATAACCTGATGACAACCCTTACACTTAAAAATTCTTAGGAGATAATTCCTTGTCTTGTGAATTTTGATAGAACAGCAAAATAGGCTAAACACAATAGAAAAGGCATGTGTAGAAATGTTCCACAATAGTCATGAATGTGGGCTCTGACATTGGGTAGGCCTGAACTGTATGCCCTGGCACTGCCACTTACTACTAGCTGTGAGACTTTGGGGCAAGCCACAACAATTTTTGTACCTCCTTTTCTTTACCTGTAAAATGGGGGATAGCAGTACTTGTTCATAATTGTTGGGTGAATTGAATAACAGGATGCATGAAAATATTTTAGAATAGGGCCTGGCTTAAAAATATATTAACATTTTGTTGTATTCACTTATTAATAATAATTATTTTCCCTTTAGCAATCATTTTTCCTTTACTCATCTATCAAAACCTTTATTTATTATTTTATAGGTACCCTGACTGCTTTCTAAATAATTTTAGTTAGTTTAAAAGAATACAAGAGATATAATAAGACCCAAACCAATTAATATTAAAGACAAAAATCTGAAAGAGAAATGCAACAATTCTGATGAGAATTCCTGGTTGAAGAAAGACACAGCAATGAACACATAACTTAGCTCTGAGATTCTTACCAGCCAGGGCAAAGAGGGAAACACAATGGATTCAACAATGATTAAATTGTCATCTAGATGAAAATATTCCAGTTTGTTTTAATTATCAATAGCAGCACAAAAAGCTACCCCAAAACTTGTGGTTTAAACTATAATGATTTATATTTTTTCATGATTCTGTGGGTTAGCTGAGTGATTGTTCTGCTGATCTTACTTAGGTGTCATATGTAACTTAGGATCATATATGTAGTTGACAGATCACTAGAGGCTGAGATCAGCTGGGGATGTTTATCTCGGTATCTTATTTCCTTTCCATGTGGTGAACTTGAGCTTTCTAATAGCATGGCAGTCTCAAGTTAGTGTTCAATGAGGGAGAGTTCCAACAGGACAATCCTTAATATACAAGTGCTTATCAAGTCTCTGCTCATGTGATATGTCTCATAATTAAATCAAATCATATGACCAATTTCAGAGTAACTCAAAGTTGGAATCCCTGAAGTCATGGGTTATGGGGTCCACAGTCCACTACAGTTTCTTAGGACAGGCCCAGTTAGAAATAATCTGGAACTCATTGGCCCCTATAACCACTTCTTTTTCTTTTTCTTTTTTTCTTGAGATGGAGTCTCCCTCTGTCATCTAGGCTGGAGTGAAGTGATGCAATCTTAGCTCACTGCAACCTCCACCTCCAGGTTCAAGTGATTTCCTGCCTCAGCCTCTTGAGTAGCTTGGATTACAGGCATCTGTCGCCACACCCAGCTAATTTTTATATTTTTAGTAGAGACAGGGTTTCGCCACGTTGGCCAGGCTCGTCACGAACTCCTGATCTCAGGTGATCTGCCCTCCTCAGCCTCCTAAAGTGCTGAGATTACAGGTGTGAGTCACCGTGCCAGGCCTCCTATAATCATTTTTATTATTTGCTTTGTATAAACAGCTGTCTTTATGCTTTATATACTTTTAATTATTAAATCTTGCTTCTGTGTGTTATATTCTTCTTCCCTTTCCCCCCTCTATAGTGAGACCACCAGTCTGTGGCTTATCAGCCCCTATCAGCCAGAAACTACAAAGGTTTTATTACCCTTCTGCCTCTAGCAGCCCTGAAACAATTTTCTCTGCCTTTTTGCTGATGACTCCCCAGACCTCCTTTACTAAAACTGAAGTTCAGCAATAGTCCTGTGCAGGCTGTCGATGGATGCAAACATTTCAGCAAATCTCCTTGAGCTGTGATGAATCACCATTCTTGTAGTTGTAGGAGGTGTGAATTAGACCAACTGAAGAAACATTCAAAGTGCAGATTTTGGGTCTATTATAGCCTTACAGAGGGATCATATGGGACATTCCATAAGCAAAAATAAAGATTGCCGTTTTAATTATACTCTTGCCCTTCTTTTCCCTCCTAACACTTATTTTTCTTTTAGCATTTTACATATCCTTGCCTATTTTACCTCCGAGTACATGAGTATGGGCAACAGAGTGGGAGCTACAACCAAACAGCCTTGGATTCAATTCTTTCCAACTCTTTTGATTAGGGTGTGACTTTGGAAAAATCATGTTGCCTCTCTGAGCTTGTTTCATCATTGGTTAAATGGAAATAATACTTCCTACCTCATATTTTCTTTGTAAAAACTAAATGTGACAATACAGGTAAAGTGCAGTGCCTAAAACATAGTAAGATTCCATTATTGCTATGATTGTACTTTCTGGATGCGTAAGAATAAACCTAATGCAGAAGAAAGCAGATTGACAGATAGGGAAGCTATTCAATCTCTGATATCAGTGTTTGAGCCTTTGGATCCAGCTGTGCCTGAAGCCCTGTTCTCCTTGCTGAACTTCTCAGTTACTAACATTAATGGGTTACTTTTTTGGTTTAAGCCAGCTGGGGTTAGATGTCTGCCACTTACAACAGACAGGTTCTGGCATATGTGGGACCCAAACCTACTCTGTGTCAGTTTCATCCTACGAATATGTTTAAAATCCAGATTCTTGATCCTACCATTAGAGATTCTGATTTTATTGGCTTGGAATAGGGCCCAGGAATATGCATTTCTAGGTACTAAAGATGACTCAGATGTCACCAGCCTACACATCCACTTTAGGAAACTACTGCCTTATATTAAGAGTCTTTTTATTTGACGGTCCCTTCAGGACTTTGTAAGGTACCTTGCAAATAGAAGGAACATTAGCCCATTACATATTTGTTGAATTGAACACACATTTCAAGAATATGAGCAATGAGACAGCCCATATTCCTTTTCCTTTTAAAGTATTATTTTTAATAGACAACAGTTGTATACTTTTATGGGTTACAATGTAATGTTTCAATACACGTATACATTGTGGAATGATCAAAGTAGCCTAATTAGCATATTTATCACCTCAAATATTTAGCTTTTGTTTGTGAGAACATTCAAAATTCTCTTTTTTTTTTAGCTATTTTGAACTATTCAATAATTATTCTTGACAGGACGATTATATGAAGCTGGCAGGACAGCTAAAACGAATCAGATTACGTCCAGAAATTTCTATGTACCTTTGGATATGATTGCATCTTGGAGTAGCTACCTTGAATTAATGTAGTACAAGTTTTAAATGCCATTTAGTTTTCTCTTTCTAGCTTTAAAGTTTTGGTTATGACTCATTCATCCCATGACCTTGGACCTGTTTCCTGACATAATGGAATTCTGCATTTTATTGTTTGTTTCAAATTAAGACCTCTTTGCTACATATAAAGATTTCATGTTACAGTTGCCCTTTAAGATAAATTTTATTCCCACTGAATGATTGTTTAATACAAATTTCAGTCTCATTCCAACCACATCAAGGAGTTCCCAGGGAACAGTTTCATACACTCAGGATCCTGATAAATGGGGTGGGAATCCTCTTTATTAAAGACAGGCTGTAAAAGGTGCTATTGATGAAAGTATTAACAGCATATGCTATCAAAGTGGGAGAAAAATCAGAGTCCACCTGAAACAGAACTTTGCTTCATTTATTTGATGATCAAATGGGTAATTTCATGCTCTTGGCTCCACAGATATTACAACTGCTCCCTCTGAAGGCCTATCTGGATGTATTTTTAAGGGTTATAGACTGAAGCTGAGAACGTGACCACAGGAGATTTATTCTAAAGACTTTCCATGGAAACCACTCATCTGCACTGAGAGGGAGGCAGCTTGGATGTGAGTTTGGAAAGATTATTTTTAAAAGCAGCAATACATTTGGTGGTTTGAATTACAAAGCTGAAGGAGGCCAAAGATAACTAAATTAGAACCATTGGAATTAAATTGGAACCCAGAAATTCACAAACCAGAGGAACACAACCAAGTATGTCTACTCACATATCAGGTCTCCCTCTGATTAGATGCACAATAGTGTACAAGGGTAAGAGGTGCTATCTCATTTTAAACATCACGATAAAACCTGTAGCCCCATCTTTTTACATGGAACACAGTCAACGATAACATCAAAACCATGAGTACTTCTAGTAGAAGAAGACATGCTAAGAATCTCCAGCAGGGAGAAAAATATCCCATTCCTCTTGATAAATTGACATTGATAAAATGACATTTTTAGATGGATGACAACTTTGGCATTATAAAGCCCAGATTTCTTAGCCTTGATTTCATGGACCTGTTGTGGGGAGAGGTTGTCAGGGGTTGAGGTTTATAGCATCATCGGAAACCATGAAATATGTAAATAAGATTGCATGTTTGTGTGTATATGAGATTTTATTGTGCAGGAGTACCTGAGAAAGATAAAGAACCATCAGTTTTCTCCCACGGATTCATTTTACAGATGGAAGTATTAAGGACCAGGCTGACATCCCCAGTGTCCCACAGCAAGTAACTAACAGGACTGGCTCTAAATCTTTGAATTATGGCTGATGGATGGGGGCCTGCTTGCAAACTTGAGGCAGAGGGTCAGGGGCTATACATTGAAAACCTTGGAGTGAACGTAACATGTGGTTCAGTTTTGTTTGATCTGCATAGTTTTTTATCCACTAGGAAAAGTCACACAAATATAAATTCTCCTGACAAATTTCAAGATTTACCAACGGGAGTCAGCATTTCCTGGGCATTTTCTCACCAGTTTGATCCAGTCTCTTCCACTTTCTACTATCATGTGCTTAGCTGCTTTCCTTAGTTACCTGTCCTACCTGATGATCTCTGTAACACTTGAGCTTATGATTCTGAGTGTAGGGAGTTCTAACACCTGCTGGTTCTCTTGGGAGGTTTACAAAGCTACTTTGGGTTTGGTTTTGTGTCAGTCAGGGTAGATGGCTTTGTTTGTAGTTTATATTAAAAATAACCTTGATATTGTCTGGCTCTATGTCCCCACCCAAATCTCATCTTGAATTGTAATCCCCAGGTGTTGAGGGAGGGAACTGTAATCCCATATCATGAGAGGGAGGTGATTGGATCATGGACGCAGTTACCCCCTGCTGTTCTCATGCTAATGAGTCTCATGAGATCTGATAGTTTTAGAAGGCAATTTTCCCTGCTCTTGCTGGCTCTTCTCTCTGTTGTCACTATGTGAAGAAGGTCCTTGCTTCCCCTTCACCTTCTGCCATGACTGTTAGTTTCCTGAGGTCTCCCCAGCCATGTGGAACTCTAAGTCAATTAAGCCTCTTTACTTTACAAACTACCCAGCCTCAGGTGTTTCTTCATAGCAGCGTGAGAATGGACTAATACAACTCCCAAATTACAATGGCTTAAAATAACAGATATTCTTCCTCATGAAACTTGCCCATCAGGATTGCTGTTATAGTCAGTCATTCGGGGATCCAGACTGATGGAGCAGCTGCCATCTCAAACGCTGCTGTCAACAGCCCTGGATGGTATGAAACTGACAAATGCTCGGGCCCCAAAGTGACACATGTTCCATGTGCTCAGAGCTCATTGGTCGCTACCAGTCACATGGCCTCATCCAACCTTAAGGGCTTGGAGGTGCGACCCTATCATGTGTGCAGAAGGTAGAGGCTGAGGAATACTTAGTGAGAACTACTGATTCCTTTTGTCAGCCTTATGGAAACTGAGTGGTGGGATGTAATTCCTGCACGTATGAGATTGCCTTGGGTCACCTGTGAACATCTTATCTACAGTAAAAAAGCACTCTGTGTGTGAGGAACATGGAAGCAGCAAAGTCCATGTGAAGTTCAGGATGTTCCGTGGAGATAGAAGCCTGGCATCTGGCCTGGATTGGAGTCCCAGATTTCTCACTGTGTGATATTGGGCAAACGCTCTGTATATTTGAGTCTCGGTTTTCTTATCTATAACTTTTAGTCCCAATATCAGCTGTCTTTGTCAGCATAGCAGCCTAAACTGACTAAGTACTATAAGCTGGGTGACTTATAGATGACAGAAATTTCTCACAGCTGTGGAGGCTGGAAGTCTGAGATCAGGGTGCCAGCATGATTGAGTTCTAGCAAGAGCCCTCTTCCAGGTTACAGACTGCCAACTTCCCATTGTATTCTTCTTTTGAAGAAAGAGGGTAAAAAGCTCCCTGGGGTCTCTTTTATAAGGAAACTAATCTCAGTCATGAAGGCCTCACCCTTGTGACCCCATCACCTCCCAAAGGCTCCATCTCCTCATACCATCTCATGGAGGTTAGAGTTTCAACATACGAATTTGGAGGAGACACACACATTCAGTCAATTGCATCATCTTCTGAGTTTTTAGAGATAATTACATTAAATGAATTCAGAGAGTAGGTATAAAGCCCAACATTGTATCTCCATCAGTGGTAGTTGCTATTTTTGAAGGTGCTACATTGTAGTAGCTATAAGAATGGGTTTACATGTGGCTATAAGACTTTGGGGAAGTCATCAAATTTTCTGTGTCTTAATTTAGTGATCTTAAAAATGAACACTTACTATGCCTGTGTCTTAAAATCATGATGATGATTCAATTAGGTTTTGTATGAAAAGCACCTCATAAAAATTAAGCATCTGATAAATATGGCATATTAGTATTTTTAAAATATGATGTAGAGGCCAAGTGCAGTGGCTCACACCTGTAATTTCAGCACTTTCAGAGGCCAAGGCAGGCAGATCATGAGGTCAGGAGATCGAGACAATCCTGGCCATGGTGAAACCCTGTCTTTACTAAAATACAAAAAAAAATTAGCTGGTCGTGGTGGTGCACGCCAGTAGTCCCAGCTACTCAGAAGGCTGAGGCAGGGGAATAGCTTGAATCCAGGAGACAGAGGTTGCAGTGAGCCGAGATTGTGCCACTGCACTCCAGCCTGGCAAAAGAGTAAGACTCCATCTCAAAAAAAAAAAAAAAAATGATGTAGATTAGTATGCAGATACACAAATTCATTTATTTTAAAAAGTTTAAAAAAAAACGACTAACAATTCTAGCCCAAAGAGGTCTAGAAAGCTCTCTGGGGGCCCTTTTATAAAGAAAATAATCCCACTGATCTCATTAGTCTCATCAACTCTGCTAACCAATATTGCTATCATTTGATTGGAGCCTATTTCTGTCTTAAAATGTTTTTACTTTACAATCTTCTTCGGTATAAGACTCTCTGTGGTTGAGACTACAAGCCTTCCTGGTGTTTTCTGAGGAGGATGAACTCTATTCTAAGAATTTGGCAGCTCTGCTGGTATTTGATCCATGTGGTACATTGTGCAGCAGACAGAAATTTATAACACAGTTCAGGGAGCTGCTGCCAGTACTCATTAGTGCCAAGCTGCTTAGGCAAAAATGAGGGGAACATTTTGTCTTATCTACTCAAATCCTTCCCTAAGAACCCAATGAACAAATTGATCCTAGGGAATCAAGCAATCAAGCAGATTACTATTGCCACAAATATCCCAGACAAGCGTAAGAGAAATAGAAGATATTACAGGACAAAAGAAAAAAAAAATCAAGAAAAGACTGGTTATCTGTACCTGAAACTTGAATCTCAGTTTTCCAAATATCAAAGTCTTTAAGGAAGACACCAAAGGACAAGCAAGCACACTTTTTGGAAGACTACCAAGAGCTTTGTTATTTTATTTAACTCTCCTGACACTAGTCCGAGAGATGGTTTTACTTGCTCCCCTTTTATAGATGGGGAAAGTGAGGCCCAGAGAGGTTAAGCAATTGTCCAAGGTCACAAGAGACACATGGCGAATCTTAACTTTAAACCAGACCTAACTGGCTCCTTCTACTATAGCATATTGACATGGTTTGGCTGTGTCCCCATTCAAATCTCAACTTGAATTGTATCTCCCAGAATTCTCATGTGTTGTGGGAGGGACCTAGGAGGAGGTAATTGAATAATGGGAGTTGGTCTTTCCTGTGCTATTCTCATGATAGTGAATAAGTCTCATGAGATCTGATGGGTTTATCAGCAGTTTCTGCTTTTGTTTCTTCCTTGTTCTCTCTTGCTGCCACCATATAAGAAGTGCCTTTCACCTCCCTCTGTGAGTCTGAGGTCTCTCCAGCCATGTGGAACTGTAAGTCCAATTAAACCTCTCTTTCATCCCAGTGTCAGGTATGTTTGTATCAGCAGCATGAAAATGGACTAATACAGTAAATTGGTACCAGTAGAGTGGGGCATTGCTGAAAAGATTCCTGAAAATGTGGAAGCAACTTTGGAACTGGGTAACAGGCAGAGGCTGGAACAGAAGAAGACAGGAAAATGTGGGCAAGTTTGGAACCTCTTAGAGACTTGTTGAATGTTTTTGCCCAAAATGCTGATAGTGATATGGGCAATAAGGTCCAGGCGGAGGTGATCTCAGAAGGAGATGAGGAACTTGTTGGGAACTGGAGCAAAGGTGACTCTTATAATGCTTTAGCAAAGAGACCGGGGGCATTTTGCCCCTGTCCAAGGGATTTGTGGAACTTTGAACTTGAGAAAGATGATTTAGGGTATCTGGCAGAAGAAATTTTTAAGCAGTAAAGCATTCAAGAGGTGACATGTGTTCTTTTAAAGGTATTCAGTTTTGTAAGGAAAGCAACACATAAAAGTTTGGAAAATTTGCAGCCTGACTATGTACAGAAAAGAAAAACCCATTTTCTGGGGGAGAAATTCAAGCCAATTGCTGAAATGTGCTTAAGTAGTGTGGAACCTAATATTAATCTCCAAGACCATGGGGAAAATGTCTCCACATCCAGGCCACATCAAAGACCTTCATGGCAGCTGCTCCCATCACAGGTCCAGAGGCCCAGGAGGAAAAAGTGGTTTTGTCAGCTGGGCCCAGGGTCCCCATGCTATATGCAGCCTGGGGACTTGGTGCCATGTCCCAGCTGCTCCAGCTTGGCTGAAAGGGGCCAACGTACAACTTGGGCTGTGGCTTCAGGGGGTGGAAGCCCCAAGCCTTAGCAACTTCCATGTGGTGTTGAGCCTGTGGGTGCATGGAGGTCAAGAATTGAGGTTTGGAAACCTCCATCTAGATTTCAGAAGATGTATGGAAACACCTGGATGCCCAGGCAAAATTTTTCTGTGGGGCCCTCATGGAGAACCTCTGCTAGGGCAGTGCAGAAGGGAAATGTGGGATCTGAGCCCGCACACAGAGTCCCTACTGGGGCACTGCCTAGTTGAGCTATGAGAAGAGGGCCACCGTCCTCCAGACTCCAGAATGGTAGATCCACTGACAGCCTGCACCCTGCACAGGGTGGAAAAGCCACAGACTCTCAAGGCCAGCCAGTGAAAGCAGCTGGGAGGGAGGCTGTACCCTGCAAAGCCACAGGGGCGGAGTTGCCCAAAACCATGAGAACCCACCTCTTGTGTCAGTGTGACCTGGATGTCTGACCTGGAGTCAAGGAAGATCATTCTGGAGCTTTAAAGTTTGACTGTCTCGCTGGATTTTGGACTTGCACAGGCCCTGTAACCCCTTTGTTTTGGCAATTTTCTCCCATTTGGAATGGCCGTATTTACCCAATACCTGTACCCCCATTGTATCTAGGAAGTAACTAACTTGCTTTTGATTTTACAGGCTCATAGGTGGAAGAGAATTGAATTATCTCAGATGAGACTTTGGACTGTGGATTTTTGTGTTAAAGATGAAATGAATTAAGACTTTGGGGGACTGTTGGGAAGGCATGATTGGTTTTGAGATGTGAGGACATGAGATTTGGAGGGGCCAGGGACTGAATGACATGGTTTGGCTGTGTTCTCATTCTAATCTCAACTTGAATTATATCTCCCAGAATTCTCATGTGTTGTGGGAGGGACCTAAGAGGAGGTAACTGAATCATGGGGTCTGGTCTTTCCCGTGCTATTCTCATGATAGTGAAAAAGTCTCACAAATATGATAGGTTTATCAAGAGTTTCTGCTTTTGCTTCTTCATTCTCTCTTGCTGCTACCACATAAGAAGGGTCTTTTACCTCCCGCCATGCTTTTGAGGCCTCCCCAGCCATGTGGAACTGTGAGTCCAATTAAACCTCTTTTTCTTCCCAGTCTCAGGTATATCTTTATCAGTAGTGTGAAAACAGACTACACGTGTAATTTCTCCTGCCAGGGGAAATGTTAGCTCCAAAATATCAGCTTTAGAGTCCCTTCAAGATGTGGCCTAGAAAGGTTAATACTTAGAGAAATAAAATAATTAGCTGAAAATTTCAGGGTTGGTTAGTTAGGGTACTGGCTCAAAAGCCTACATTCTCTTCCTGGTTCCTGGTTCCATACAGCCCTTCAAATCAGGTAGGGCTGAGTGCAAATAGTGGTTTTTAGACTCCTTCAGGTTTTTCCAATCACTTGAAATTTTAGGGACGCATTCAGGAATTTCCCCAACCGGCTTTAGGGCAAAAAGGTAAGTGCCAAGCCTAGCCAGTTTCTGCTGGCTTTGGAATAAAGAACTGTAGTGAAAGGCTGCATTCTAATCTCCCACATAGGGGCCATGCCATGCTGTTCCTACGCTGCTGAGTAGATTTGCATTTTGAACGAATCTGTTGGCCAAAGATCACTTTAATTTTTCATCTGTCTTTTGCAGGCAACTTTCCACTCTCCTGTGCTGACTGAAATGAAGTATGACCCAGTGCTGCCCAGGCAAGCTGCTTCTAGTGAATAGGAAGTGAGCAACACTGGATTCCAGGCCAGGGGGAGAGAGGTGAGAGGTGAGGTCAGCACATCTGGTTTCTGCTCTCAGACTTCTTTACAGTTGAGGGAAAGGTGCACTTTTTAAAAGGACAGTTAAACGGGCCTCCAAGAGACCCTAAGAAATCACAGGTGTTTGCTACCTGGGGTATGTCAGGCTTCTTCAGCATCAATCTGGCAGAGGCTCCCAGGACTTGTGAGGGACAGAGCAGTTTTACCATGTGATTGGGAACTTGTTTTAGAGACGTCAAGAGGGTTCTCAACTGAAGTTTTTTGGGGGATGGGGAAGGAGGGTGATTTCTAGGACAGAGGAAATATGCTGTTGGTAGAATATAGGATTGCACTTCTCTTGATATGTCTTGGAAATTGTCTTGGAAAATTTCCTTAGGTTTTGGAAGCCTCATAACCCTCCAGAGTTTCAATTTCAGAGGCTAAGTCTTTGAGTGTCCTAACAAGAAGTATAAACAGTACAGTCTGCTGGTGATAAAAACAACGGCGATAGTGAGGAGAGGAGGATGTTGAGGGAAATGTTTCTTCTTGGCTCATGATAGTTCCTTTCTGTGAAAGGGTGCAATCAACAGAAACGGTGGGGGCTTCTGTGGCATCGCTATCTCTACCTTAGCAAGGAGAGACTTATCTATTTGGAAAATTTCAGAAGAAAAACTAGCTCTTCCTTTTTGTCTTCTCAGGTATTAACTCATCAGCAGAAATGTGAGTTCTTCCCAGCTTCTCCATGCTGTAAATCTTACCTGGCACCACTACCTGGGTTGTTTGTGTTAACCTAACTGGCACAGGGTTGAGAGTGGGAGTACCTGAAACCATCGAATCCACTTCCCTGCAAATATAAACCACAGCTCCATCCTAGCCTTTATCTGTCATACAGGTTAGAGTCGCACTTTCCAATCTGCAACTCTTGTTTCTTGTTTCTCTGTGAAGAATTTGGGTGTGGACAGGCATTTTTATTGTGTCCCTGTGATGGTTAATTTTATGTGTCAAATTGGTGAGGCTATGGCACCTAGTTGTTTCATCCAAGGCCAGTTTATATGTTGCTATGAAAATATTTTTAGATGTGATTAACATTTAAATCAGTTGACTTTAAGTAGAACAGATTTGTGTCCATAGTGTGGGTGGGCCTCATTCAATCAGTTGAAGGATTTCAGAGCAAAGACTGAGATTTCCCAAGGAAGCAGCAATTTTGACTCAAGACTGCAATGTACAAACCCTGCCCGAGTTTCCAGCCTATAGATTCAAGACGGAAACACCAACACAACTGAATTTCCAGCCTGCCAGCTTGCCCTATGGATATAGACTGCTTAGCCCCCACAGCTGCATAAGCTAATTCCTTGAAATAAATCTCTCTCTCATATATATCTCCTAATGGTTCTGTTTCTCAGAAGAACTCTGACTAATACAGTCCCTCATGACCCCAACACATAATGACTCATAACTGTGGCTGATATCGCTGAGTCCTCATCTAATCCTCACAATTACTTATAAGGTAGGCAGTAGCATTCCTCCCATTTTAAAGATGGGGGAACTTAGATGTAAAACAGTTAAGGAACTTGCTCAAGGCTGTGCGACTAGTAAGTGGAGATGTAGCATTTGAATTCAAATTTTCCTGAAACTATAACTAATGTGTTTAACTCTTATACCATGCAGCCTCCAGACCAGAAAAGGAAGTATAGTGCATAATTAAGTTGACTACACCCATGTGATCATAGTCAAGAGAGGAAAGTCTTTGTCTATTAGTCTTATGCTGAGTTTTATATTTTTAGTGTCTCTCTGTTTCAGTGCTGGATGAAAGAATTACATGTTAAAGCTGCTAGTAATAACCCAGTGGTTACTCCTCTGGCCTGCCTCATTGGAGCTTCCAGCACTTGGTTTGGCATGTGATCTATGGCTCTCAGTGTTCTTTTTGTATTTGTTGCTCTAATATTTAGCATAATCAGCAACTCCCAAGGAGGGCTATAGGGAGCACACATACCAGCAAGGATAGTGGCATGATTTAAAAGATTCATCATTGATAAAATTCACCTTTGAGGATTTATTCATACATTCATCTGTCTCTTCATGTATTTATCTGATAGTCGACCAGAAATGTTTATTGAGATGTTATTCTGTGCATGTATTTTTATTTCATTCATGCATTTATTCAGAAATGAAATGCTTATTACATACTCTGTCTTGCTAGGTGGATCTCCCAAATTCACCCTCGTTTTATACCTTGCCTCCAACTTCTCTTCCACCTACCTCTTGGAAATGTACCTAACTTGTTTCTACTCCTTCAGAGCCTTGTTCTATATTGTCCATGACAATATTTAATTTGATAAATTAATACACAGAAATGGATTAATGGAATTGAATGGCATTGTGGTTAACACATACTTTGAGATTTTTAAAAAGCATGTTATCTTGATGCAGAAGTAATAACTTTTATGATGGACAATTTATGCAATATATTATGGGTGGTTTTGGTCTGATGAGCCTTTCCAGTGTCCATTCAATCTCACTACCCATGCTGAGGGTAGCACTAACATTTTGTCAGAAGCCAACAATATGTCATCTTGCATGACATTTTACTTGTTCATAGGATGATTTTATCATGAAATAAAAAGAACCAAATAAGTATTTACGTTAAGAAACTATTTATATAAGATAAAGATAATGATTCAAAGAGGCCAACAGACTTCAAAGCATCTCCTCTCTGGTTTTGTAAAAATATTACCTTACTCATGTAACAGGGACCGAAGCTGCCAAATCAATAGCCATTTTCCTGAACCAACATTTTGATTAGGATGTATTCCCACCAACATTTTGGTTAGAATGTCTAGCTAAAAGACTACATTTTCCATGCTCCATGTATCTAGCTGGTAGGGTGTTTCTGCTAGGAAGGTTCTACAAGTAGTGCTGACTTGGTTACTTGTTTTTCCCTCTTCTTCCTCCCTGGAAAGCATACATAAAGGCTGTAGCTTCAGCAGCCATTTTGGAACATGAAGCAACATTAAAAATTGAAGGCAAGTAATAGTATTGTAGAGTGAAAAGATAGGGAGAGCTTGGGTCCTTGGTGAGTAGGGAACTATTCCCTCCATATTGGACTACCTAGGTCTAGAATTCTTTTATGTAAAGAAAATATACATTTCTGCCACATTTCAACTACTTCCATTTTTGTTTCTGTGTATGTGTTCTATGCACCTGAATCTAACGGCAACTAACATATCCCCCAAGTTTATCATTAAAATCTATAAACCATATTATTCCAATAATAATGTTTCATTAATGGAGCCAGTCTAGTATCTTGAGTTTAATCACAGCTGACTGTTCCAGCTGGTTAGTGTGAAAGGAAAACAAGTTTCTAGACATTTTGAGTCCTGGCTCTATGTCTCTTCCTTTGAATATGTATCTTTAGTTTTCTTTGTTGCCTTATTATTGCTACTCATGAACTGTTCAATGTACTTTTAAGGAAGTCACCATTCAGAGAATCTAACTTTCACTTTAAGTGAAAAGCTCCTTTCTTTTTCTCTTCCTTCCCCTTCTCCCCCTGCCCCACCCAGCTCCCGAATTTGAGTAAAATTATGTCCAATGTAACTTATTGTGATTTCCCCCCTTTTTCTAAACCATATCTATGTTGGAGAATTGAACACCTGTAAAACATTGGTTATTCTCACTTGTCCTAATCAGGAATTCAATAAAAAGGCATTCTGAAATCTTGGAAATGCTGAGGTTTTTCTGAACTTAAACTGATCTGTTAAACCAGTTAGTTGAGCAAGGCCGGATGAGCCCTCAGGAAAAATCATGAAAACAAAATTAAATCGAATACAAAAAGCAATTTGCCAGCAGTGAACCTAATTCACAATTTGCCTCCTCTGGAGAAGAGTATTAGGCCTTGGCCACATGCCAATGAGAGCTCCATGTGATAATCTATAGAATCGCACAATTCCTCTTTGGACAGTAATGAAAGGAAAAATAACATTTGTTCTGCCAAAGTATGTGGACTTGCTGACATTTGCTGAAATACAGATATCATCTGAGTGAACAGGATGTTTTCCTGAAGGTGCTTTGGAGAGCCAGTAGGTTACACATCTTTTCCACACATACATAAGGCAGCTTGAATTTCTGGTAATTGTGAGGGCTTGACCCTTGCAACTATTTCCAATAGACCCCTGGTGGCTTTTGAACTTTGTCAAGATCATCTCATGATATAGGCAACCTGGTAAGAAACTTGCCTTAGTGATTTTCAGTAATGTTTGTCTATTTCTCCCCACTCCTCATTGGAATGATGATTTAAGGGAGATAGAATCTGGAATTAGCGGTGGAGAGGGGAGTCAGCACACTTTAAATCAACTATACCTGTCATTTAAATTGCCTGATTTTAGATTGAACAAAGGAAACGTGCTGGGAAAGTCTGGGGGAAAAGATACTACATTTTATATTCTCTGATGGAGCAAATGGGGGAAGATTTTAAAATGATGGAGATTAACACCTATTCACATTGGATACTTTCATGGCAGAAGGCGCCAGGGATGGATTTGTAGAAGGCAAAATACATTAAACTTGACAGCTAATGGGAAGTCTGGATAGTCTTGCCTAGATGATATACTGTATTTCAGGCATTTCTGGGCATTTCATTGTTGGAAGATTCAGATCTAAAGTAGGCTTGAAGGGATGAAAAGGAGATAGTTTCCAGCTAAGAATACAGTAGACATTGAGTATAATTAAGGTGAAACAGAGATGAGTAGTACTAAACATATGGTAAAAGCATCTCAGGATGAAATATGGTGAAGCACTCAGAAGCAGAAAACATGAGCAGAAATGGACAAATTATTCAGTAACACAGTCGATAAGGACTTGGCCAACAGGCCTCAAAATAGGAGGATCAAAAATAATCTTAAGGAATTAGAATATGTGTTTCAGTTAATATCTACCCCATATATTTTAGGGATAGATACATTGGTGTGCATGTATTCCATTGTGTTTGTATTCCGTTATGTATGTGGAAAATTATGACTGACAATACAACTGCAGAAGGTTTCATGTAAAGATAGATTAGATTTGATAGCTTCAAATTCATTTTTAAAAATTGTTTCATTCATTAATAAGTTGAAGGACCCAATTTAGACTCCTTATTTATAGTATTATAAGGAAAACAGTAGCCCTTTCTAATATGGCAACAAGTGTTTAAAGATCATGTATAATTGGGGGTGGGGTCAGTTGTAGGGAAAGAAATTATAAGTAATTGAAAATACTATGCTAGAAAGGGCCTTTGGTATCACAATGATATAAAGTCTTAAGAGTTAAACTGGAATGTAGCAGTCACACAGCCAGATTTGGGTGGGTAGTTTGGTTAGTGTAGTTGTCATTGAATCCAATCTAATAGTTATCAAATTAAATACAATGCAGATTGATGAATACACATATGGTGCTCACTGTATGCCACATATTGTGTTAGTTGTTGTGAAGTCAAAAATGAATGTCAGAGTTCCTGTTTCTAAGAAACTTACAGTCCACTGAAGTCACAGGAAAGATGTGGAAGATATTATAGGTAGTAAACTGTGGAAAGTGACAGGGCAGAATGTACGTAAGGAGACATATGCATTTATAGAACATGTACAAAGTACAGAAATAACATCATAAGAGAATAGTAACATTGTCTTGTGAGTGTGATTTTTCTTAGCTTGAAGGGGTGGGGGAAATGGGAAATTTTAGGAATGAATTTCTACCTGAGATTTTTAAAGATGAAAAGGAGCAAGTCAGAGACATTCAAGGATGGTGATATGGGTTGGTTATGTCCTCACCCAAATCTCATCTTGAATTGTAGCTCCTACAATTCCCAAATGTCATGGGAGGGACCCAGTGGAAGGTTATTGAATAATAGGGGTGGGGTCTTCCCTGTGCTGTTCTCCTGATTGTGAATAAGATCTCATGAGATCTGATGGTTTTATAAAGGGCAGTTTCATAAAGGGCAGTCTCATGAGTTTTATAAAGGTTTTATAAACGGCAGTCTCATGAGATCTGATGGTTTTATAAAGGGCAGTTCCCCTGCACACTCTCTCTTGCCTGCTGCCATGTAATACGTGCCTACACTGCTCCTTCACCTCTCACTGTGATTGTGAGGCCTCCCCAGCCTTGTGGAACTGTGAGTCCATTAAATCTCTTTCCTTTATAAATTACCCAGTCTCAGGTATGTTGTTATTAGCAGTGTGAGAATGGACCAATACAGATGCACAACAGGAAAATAACTGGAGAATATTGATTTAAACATTTGCTTTCTTCAAGGAAAGAAAATAGAGCCAGATCATCCATTCATCTCTCTTCTAGATCCAGTATTAAGAATCTAGAATGTCATGACTGATGCCAATTTTGGTTTTGCATATTCATCTTGTTCATTTTCACCATTTTTGATAGAATTGAACTGAAAAATGCATTCGATGCTAAAAGTTAATAACTTTTGGGATCATCTTTGACTTCTTTATATCATTTATTCATTTATTTTGAAAAATATTGAGAATCTACTCTGTGACAGCCTGTTAGATACTATTTTAGGCATATAGAATACATCAAGAAAAAGAGACTGATGTCTTTGCTCCCATGGAACTTAATGCTCTAAGAGGGACAGAGACAATAACTAAAATACATCAGAAATACGTGAATATAAAAATTTGTCAAAAGACAATAAATCCCAAGGGAAAAAAATCAGAGCATATTACATGTGGGTGGATATATGTCCCAGTTTGCCCAAGGTAGCCCTGGTTTATTTCTATTGTGCCAGCATCACTATTAGCAGCATCCTCTTTAAATCTAAAACATATCCTGGTTTACTTTAGATGCTATATAAATTCATAACCACAGTTAATGGAAATTAGGTATGTATGTGTGCACATTCCAGGCCACATACAATAATTGAACATGCTGATCCAGCCGAGTCTCATTGAGGAGGGACTTGAGCAAAGACCTGAAGAAAGTGAGAGAGTGAGCCACATAGGTATCTCAATGATAACTGCTCCAGGCAGAGAAACAGAGAAACAATTAGGGCAATGTTCTAACGTTTCTAAGGAATGTGGGGCTGGGGGTGTATGGTGCAGGTTTCATGTAGCAGGAGTGAATTAATGAGGGGCAAGCTGTAGGAGATGAGGCCAGGGAAGGCAGGAGTAGGGAGCAGAGAGTGCAGAGCTCTAGGTCATCAGAAAGGAGATGAGTTTTTCTCTGAGTCTGATGGGAAGCCATTGGGGGTTTCTATATAGGAAGGACATAATCTGACTTCATTATAAAAGCATCATTTTGTGGAGTCTATTCTTTGTGAAGTATACACTCTAAGGTGTAAAAGTAAAGGCAGAATGTATAGGTAGGAGGCCCCACAGTACACTAAGCAAGAGATGCTTATGGCTTGGAACAGGGTGGTAGCACTGGAAGGGCTGAGAAGCAGTCAGATTCTGGAGATGTTACCAGCCAACAGAATCTCCTGCTGAACAGGATATGAGGGGATGAGCTCCTCATATATTGCAGCAGTAACAAAAGATTACTTCCAGGACTAGTTCAACAATTTGGTGTTTTGCTTTAACTGAGCATTTAAAAAAGAAGCACTTCTCCCACCTTGCTTCAAAGCCTTGCCTCCTATATTAGTCCATTTTCACGCTGCTGTTAAAGATATACCTGAGACTGGGCAATTTACAAAAGAAAGAAGTTTATTGGATTTACAATTCCACGTAGCTGGGGAGGCCTCACAATCATAGTGAAGGTGAAAGGCTTGTATCACATGGTGACAGACAAGAGAAGAGAGCTTGTGCAAGGAAACTCCCATTTTAAAAACCATCAGATCTTATGAGACTCATTCATTATTGTGAGATCAGCATGGGAAAGACATGCCCCTGTGATTCAACTACTTCCCATCAGGTTCCTTCCATGACACATGGGGATTCAAGATGAGATTTGGGTGGGGACACAGCCAAACCATATCACCTCACCTTTAAAAGCATCTGCAAAATGATGAACCCCGTTAAAGTTTAGTTGGATACATAGCTGCTTCTGTCTGGTAAACAGTACAAATATTTCCAATGTGGATAGTTCTGATGAATTGCAATGTGGTGTATGTAAGAAAGAGAATTTTGCTAAACATGGGGCTTTCCAAACAGTAGCAAATAGGTAACGAATGTGTTTAATGATATGTTTACCTTCTGAAATGTTGGAAAGTGTTGATGGTGGGACATCCACATAGTAAGTAGAGCCAGAGTCTGCAGCTCTGCCTGTGTGGCTAACTGTGCAACTGTCATCACATCCCTCGACCCTCTGAGATGAATACCCTTCGTTGTAAATGGAGCATTATACTGTGATTATAGTTCTGTTTTTGTGTTTACTGTGCTTTCAGCTCTGGCATTCTGTGACTCTGAATAGCTTAGAGGAACAAGGCTACAGATAGACATACAGGATCTTAAGCTTTCATAGCACTTTGTGAGATTGTTATGGTTATCTCAGTCCTCTTATTTACATACTGCAAATTGCAGTCTAGGACTGATATCTTTTCTAACAATGCATTATTCCCATGGGTCATAACTTAGAGCGGCTCTTATGATGCTGATTAAGAACACAGGCATGTTTTTAAATTGGATAAAATACCGCCTACATCCTAGGAATATTGTGTCATTTAAAAAAAAATAGTGATAATTAATAACAATTATTATAACCAATGTTTGAAAATTTACTAGGAGTAAGGTACTATGTTAATGTCTTATGTAAAATCTTTTATTTAATTCTAAGCACAAAACAAGCAAGACTCTATGGGTAGGTCCTCTTCATATTTGTTTTAGAGAGGAGAAAGCAGAGCCAGAGAACTGAACAACTTGCCCAAAGTAAGACAACTTGCAAGTGGCAGTGTCAGGATTAGAACCCAGGCAGTTGTCCTCCAGACCCTGCATCATCCCAATCACCATACTTTACCCCTCTCAGTGCACAGAGAGGGTTAGTCCAGCATCTGACAATTGTGAGAACTCAACAAATGGAAACTGATGTGATGCCATATATTATTGCAGTGGGAATTCAATACCTGCTGGGTAACGAATTAATCTGTGAATCATCTACACTGAGGCACTGAGTGATAATTGAAATCAGGAAGAAATGAGCTCATGCAGGGGAGAGGGCAGAGAAGGGCTGAGGATTGAAATTTGGAGGATGGATAACCATATGCTCTAATGCACGCTTGGATGGTGTTCAACCTTGAAGTG
Source organism: Aotus nancymaae (assembly GCF_030222135.1). Taxonomy (NCBI): domain Eukaryota; kingdom Metazoa; phylum Chordata; class Mammalia; order Primates; family Aotidae; genus Aotus; species Aotus nancymaae. The sequence continues at coordinate 7,759,446 of NW_026988460.1, forward strand.
ACTGTTCTTATAACCTGCAGCAGAAACAAATGTTTCCTTCCAGGTCTGGTTGAGTGACTCTTGGATTTTGGTTCTAACTCTTTAAAACTGTTTCTCCCACTTTGCTTCAAAGACATGTCTTCCCTTTCAAAACATTTGCAAAATAATAAATCCTACCTCCAAAGAGTCTACTGAAGTTTAGTTGCAAACATAACCACTTCTGTCTGGTAAAGATTAACAATGTTTCCGATATGGATAGTTCTGATTAATTGCTGTTGAAACTCCTGAGCTGAATGTCAAAGCTGGAAAATGAACTCTTAAATGCACTCAAAAGACGAGACCCCTGTGTATCCTTGAACATAATCCAATCAAAGAGATTACAAAGGAAAACACAAGAGACAGTATTAAATTCATGGTGACATGAAAGTTTCTTGCTCCGTTTTTGAAAAACTACCAGGTCATTGCTTACTAAGAGACTTTTCTCTGATATTGACCCTGCCTGATAAGTAAAAAATAAATAAAAATAAAAATAAACATCTTTGTAAAACATTATTCTTGATTTCTCTTGTTAAACATATATTAGTCCTACAAAATTCTGGTTTGCAAATCCTGATGCTCAAAGTCATTTTAAAAGAACCAAGGGGAAAGGAACACTCAGTCAAGAAAATAGAAGTGCCTAATTGTCTATAATGTGGATTTGTAGATAAAAGAAGTGTTAGTTGGTAATGTCCATCGGTGAATTGGCATCCTATCAAGGCTTGGCGTTTGACCTTTTTAGAGCTGTCTCCAAGGAATGACAGTGCACAGGGAATTTTATGAGTTTTATTGGATGGTCATATTATATCTGAAAAGCTTGATGACCTTGGAAAAGTCACTTAATATTTCAGGTTTGTTTCATTCTTGAATAAAATGAGGATACCACCACCACTCTTGCTCACAACAAAGTTGTGTGCAAGTTGAAATGAGGTAATAAGTAGACATGTAACTTCTTTGTGAACTACAAAGCATGGTGTATGTGTAAGATACCATTACTATTGTTTTTATAAAGCTTCTCCTTTCTTCCTCATCTGATTTGGTTAGCTCCTGATGCCATGGGTAGCAATTATATGGGAAACATGGGGGAGAGAATTGCAGAGGTGTTTGATGTCTTGACTCTGGAAGTCTACTTTAAGTTCATGATCATTGATTATTAAAAGGGATGCATCAGTGTGCAACACTTTCAATAAATGTCAGCTATAAAATTTTTCTTTATGATACAGTCCATGTTTTGTATCTACTCTATTTGTCAACTATGTGGAAAATAAGATACGATGTCAGGTGAGAACTCCTCTGTTCTCACACAGTCACGATAAATAACAGCCTAGCAGCAATAGCTCTTGTAAAAATGAGAAAACATGTCTGATTAATGTTTACATGAGTAGAATTGATACATAAAATGGATATTTTATTTTTTTATTATTATTTTTTTAGAGACAAGGTTTCACTATGTTGCCCAGACTGGTCTCAGACTACTGAGCTCAAGTGATCCTCCCACCTCTTCCTCTCAAAGTGTTGGGTTTACAGGTGTGAGCCACCATGCCTGGCCTAAAATGGATATTTTAACATAATATTGATTGATAAACACATTTAATTCAAATATATTTCTTAGGGAAAAATGTATACCTGAAAAACTGTGTATATATATACATGCTGTTCTCATGATGGGAGTGAGTTCTCACAAGATCTGATAGTTTAAAAGTGTGACACTTTTCACCTCACTGTCTCCCTCTCCTGCCACCATGTAAGATGTGCCTTGCTTCCCCTTCCCTTTCTGCCATGATTATAAGTTTCCTGAGGACTCCCAAGCAAAGAGTAACTGTGTTAGTCACTTAAACCTCTTTCCTTTATAAATTATCGTCTTGTGTAGTTCTTTATAGTAGTGTGAAATGAAGTAATACGCCACCTCGTATGGCTTGACCTTGCTGGAGAACAATACTTAACAGCATTTTGGATATCAGTCTTGGCCATGGGAGTTGCTTCTTCAATGAAATGTGAGTAGAAGCGACCTGTGCTATTTTGGAGCAGAAACTAAGTTATGGCCTTGTTTGGTAATCACTCTTACGCCTTTTGCTACTCCTTCAGCCAGGATCAGAAACGAAGACAACTTGAAAAAGAGCTGATGTTGACTTCCATTGTCATGTTATATGAGTGAGAAATAAGCCTTTATTTTTTTGAACCACTAAGATTTCAGGGTTGTTACTGCAGCAAAACTAAAGAGACCTAACTAATGCAGTATGTTTATTTTATTCTGTTCTCCTCTTTCCTGTTTTATCTATGATCAACACTTAAAAATGGATGCTGAGAGGAAAGTTTTGCCAGAAGATTATCTTAGTATTGATGCCTCTGACAATGAAGTTTATAGCTGAGTGGCTGGGAAAGAGGAATCCTCTTTTTTGTGTTTAGCATAAAAACACTCATCTACCAGGCTGAGATGAATGCAGGGCATGAGGTGGGTGATGGATTAGGAACTGTGATTATATGCTTTGGCAGAAAGAAATACAATTTTATATTAGCCATGGTGACCTCTGTGGTCTATTTACAGTTTGATTCTGCTATTTCTCTTTGCTTTCTTTTTTGGGGGGGCTATCTTGATATATTTTTATTTTTTTCTCTCCTATTGGCTTTAAATTACACATTTGTTTTTAATCCTTTCTGTTGTAAGATTTCAACATGGATCCTTGATTTATGATAGTCTATCTTAAATTAGTACTTTTATCACTTCCCAAACGAAGCTAGAAATTTAAGAGAACCTAACTCTGTTTATCCTCACTCTCCCCTTTGAGTTATGAATGACACTTATTTTATTAGACTTTATAAACTACAAAAGACACTAGTAGGATTAATATTGTAACAGTAAATGTTCTTTGATTCTTATTCTAATTTTTTACCTGTATGGTGCTCTTCCTTTCTCACTACTATTTCATGCTTCCATCTGGAATTATTTCCTTTAGCCAAAGAACTTCCATTTGTAATTTCTGGAAATAGAATTCTGTTGGTGATAAATTCTCAGTGCTTTTGTCTTGATTTTATACTAATATCTGAAGGATAATTTTCTTGGATATAGAATTCTAGCATGATTTTTTTCCCTTCAGTACATAGAAGGTACCATTCTGTTTTCTTCTGGATTTCATAGTTTCTGTTAAAAATTCAGCTCTTAGACTTACTGCTTCTTCTTAGAAAATAGTGATTACTTTTTCTCTGGATGCTTTTAAGATTTTCCATTTTCTTTTGCTTTTCAAGAGTTTGAACATAATATACCTAGCCATGGTTTTCTATATTTGTCCTGCATGGAAATCATTGAACTCACAGAATCTGTGAGTTGATATCTTTAGTATAAGGACAGTATAAATGTTTTGTAACTGTCTCTGAGATTCAAGTTCCCATGCAAACAATACATCTGTCTCAAAATTTGAGAAGTATAAAACAAAACGATAAATGGAACTTTAATCAAATATTTAAAAGTTTGCTCTTTAAAGGACACCTTGAATAAATGCAAAAAGAAACCCCAAACTCAGATGGAGTACATACAGTAATATATTTATATATGTGTGTGTATAACATATATATTTTTATGGTTTTTGCTAAAAATTCAGCCCTTAGACTTATTGCTTCTCCTTTGAAAAAGAGTCCATTTTCTCTGGATGCCTTTAAGATTTTCTAATTTATTTTACCTTCTATTTTTCGTGTGTGTGTGTGTGTGTGTGTGTGTGTGTGTGTGTGTGTGTGTGTATGTGTACACACTACATATATAAAATATATCTGACAAAAAATTTGTGTTCAGTGTATATAAAGAACAACTGAATGTTAAGAAGACAAATAACCCAACTTATAGAAACAAGGAAAGGGGAGAAGATGAAAAAGTTCTCAATATCCTTATTCATTATCAAAAATACAAGTTAAAATTGCAATGAGATATCTCTACATGTCCACCCGAATGACAAAAATTAAAGTTTAACACCACAAAATGTTGGTAATTATTTTGAGTTACTTGAATTCTCATACGTAATTAGTGGGACTATAAAGTAGTACTACCACTTTAGAAAAAGTTCTGATAGTTTCTTCTAGATGTAAATTTAAAATACTCAAGGGTATATGTGAATAATCATAAAAGTATATTAAAAATCCAACATATAATCCTTGTGTAGATCAAGTCTCTCATTTATTCATTCACCTGAGCATGGATGTTTGGGTTGATTTTGGTTTGGGCCTTTATGTTTCGAGCTGCTGTGGACATTCATGTTTGCTTTGTATGGACATACAACGAGCATATGGAGAAAAACTCATACATTGTCGCTGGGAGGATAACTTGCACAGTCACAATGATAATCCATTTCTAAAAGTGGGACAAGTGGAAGCATTGTGGAGATACCACAAAAACTGACTGGTATTCTGTGCTTTATGGTCTGAGGTCTGAGGCACCTTTGGAGTAAAACCTAGATATTAGCCTCTGCCTTCCCTTTGTGGGTGCCTCTTGGAGCAATAATAAAGATAGATACCTGGAGTGGATCTCCTCTTCTATGCTAGGTGTTGACACTGTGATTGCTGAGTCAGGAATGCTCAGCTTGCCTCAGCATTGACCCTGGCCATCTCTCTCTAGTGTATTTGGAGATGTGAGGAGACAGCATTTGTCCCAGGTTTATTCTAAGGTTTCCCCTCAGTTCAGCTTGTGCCTCTGTGCTCTCCCTTCTCACTGGGTCCTACTCACTCAAGACTGTGTTGATAGTAGATGTTACTGGTCCTTCCGTGATATGAAACAGCTTCCCACCATTCATAGCTAACAAATAACCTACAAACTGAACATTAGCTCTTTATTTCATATAAGTGGCTTCAACTAACACCATGGCTTCCATTGCACCTCTGTGCCACCTGCCATGTTCCCCATCACCATTTTTAAAAAATCCATTACCAGGCCCTCCTTGCTGTTTGGCTTGTATTAACTCTCCAGTTTCTGCTTTTTGAAGTAGAAACGTTTAGTGTTATTTGTCTCAGTCTTCTAGCTTTCCAACCATGCCCCACAGGCACTAATACATGTATTCACTCAAAAAACATTTGAGTCCCTTCTAAGAACCTGGCACTGTGGAAAAGTGAGTAAAACTGTACTGAGTCTTTACCGTGATGGAGCTTAGTTTTATTAGGGAAACAAATGTTAAAGAGAGAGTAATACTAAAAAAAATGCCAAAGTGAAACAATGTAAAGTGTGGGGGAAAGGGGGAAGGAGAGGTAGAACTTTGTGGGGTTGTGGGATAGAGGATGGGAGGAGGCAGATTGGCTTCTGGGAGGAAATGATGATCATGTAGAGTTTAAGACCTAAAGAGTAAGAGGGAGGTGCTGTTAGCTGGTACCTACACTCACTGACATTCCCTGTGTAGGCACAAGAGGCTGGGGATGGAACAAATTTAAACCTGGTTCTCTCTTTACATACCTATATAAAATAACTTCATATATGAAACTATTGTTGAAGACAAGCAGGCCTTATTTTGAACTACCCACTATAGTGAGGATTAATAATGACCACTATTTCTGGCTTTATGGTTCCCCTGTGGGAGTTAAAGACATTGAAGAGACACAGATCCTCATAAATGAGCAAAGCACTTTAGCTCTATAGCCTGGGAATATTATTGTCAAAATACACTTTGAAAAAAGAGTTTAACAGTAATTCTCTTTCAAGTTCCATGGTATAATTGGTCCTCCATCTCGCTTCCTCCCCCATACCACTTAACCCTCTGAAACAACTTAGTTATTTTGGCCTTAAAATAAAAGAAATAGAGGTAGTCATTTTAACAAAGTTGAACATTTCTTAATAGGCTCAAATAATCTATTTATTAAAGAATAGATTTACCTAACTTTATATTATTTTAAAAATGATGTTATAATATAGGGATTAGAGAAAAATAGCCAAGAAAAATTATTGCAGGAAGGTTGGGAATTCCCAATATATTTGGGGTTTCTGGGTAACATAAAAATAGAGGAAATGAGTCGACTATTTATGATGATGTTAGTGGGACTCAATGGTTCATCAGACTGTGTAATTAATTTTAATATGACATTTGCTAATTACCTTACACATCAGCCTAGGATTAACCTAGACTGAATAGGGCAGAGTAAGTCCTCATTTACTTTTAGAGGTCGTTAAATATTTGATTCCTTCCCGGCAGGTACTTGAAGGTCTTGACTTATTTCTTACTCAGCTATGTTTCACTTTTGGGTGCCTTTCAGATGTCAAAGGTTAAGCTTAAGCCTCTATGTTACCCCACAGTGAGGGCAGCCATTATGCATGATACCACATAGCCAAAGCTTAATATATGACCAAATTTTGTTAAGATAAAATTGAAATAATATGTTGTACTTAAATATTGTGGAAATAAACATAGACCAAATCAGAACAAGCAGACTATTTATCCAGAGCTTGCTGTAGCATAGGAGTGAGCCACTATCACTTGCATTTGGCGGAGACTGAAAGGCTGGCAGAAAATTGGAAAAACTTTATAGTAGGAAACAAGGGAAGGCTTCAAGTGTGTCCTGATCGGAAGCTGTTGGCACAGGGAATCTGTAGGTGAGCTAAGAGGTGGTGCATCCTATCTAATTGGTTAGGGGTGCACATTCGGATTTCTCTGGTTCATTGTAAGCAGGGATGACAATTAGGGAAGCTGTCAGTTACTAATCAAGTCATGGCTGTTTGGAGCCAATTGATAACAGGGGTTGTTTGGCTTCCTGGATTGTAATGACATAGCAGTTTGGCTTCCTACAAGTCTGACTTAGAACAGCCTGGCTTCCTGGACTGCTGCTGCAGATTGCAAGTCAAAGTTCTATTATTATACATGGCCTAGACATTTTTCCATTGGTATATTCAGCCTCTTAGTATTTTTACTGTGCTCCGCCTTACAAGTTTCGCAGCACAGCTATACTCGGGGTATGTGTTTTCTTTACACAATACGGGCACTGGGATTTGCTATATGTCTGGCTGTTGCAAGTTTCCAAAGTAACTTCTTATCACACAATTCAAAGTATCAAAGTATTCTAGAAAGTAGGATAAGAATGTTTGCACTACCAAACTCAGTTATTTAATCATATGTGGGCACGGGCAGAAATAGCTAATTCAACTACAGTAAGATATACGGTAATAGGATAAGAAAGACTGAGACCTTAAAACTGAGCTGGGCACTGGTTGGACAAGGCATGCCAGGGGTGAGGGGAGAGGGAAAGAAGGTTCAGGAATCCAACTCCAATAAAGATCTGGGATAAAGTCTGTTTTAGAAGCAGAGAACACAATTATTATATTTAGTACCATTTAATATACTTTCATTTCATGCTAAGTGCTGTGAGAAGCATCTTTTTTTCCCACTATCTTGTGTAAGCATCATTAAAATCCTATAAAGTCAATATTAAGACTATTCCTTTATACAGTTGGGAAAATTAAGACTCAGAAAAATTAAGTGTGTTGCTCAAGTTCACATAGCTAGTGAGGTACAGAACTGGTACTTGGGAGCAGCAGCTGACCTGAGTCAGATTTGGGTTCAGCTCCCCGCTCCACCCCCTCAACTTCTGTTCTTGGTGGCTCACCCCACAACCTCCAGCTGTGTCTCTCTTGGCTGGAAGGCATGATTTAATAGTAAAGCAGCTCAAATTGTGAGAATTAAATGATTGTGCCTTTTTCTCCAGATTTCTTCTCCCTTGAGTAGAAAGACACCATGTCCATTGCCTAACCAGACATACAACCAGGGCAAGAATTGCCAGTTTCTCCCTAATTTCATACATTCTTCCTCTCTCTACATGAATGTCTCAAAACCTCCTTTCTCACTTGGATGGTGGAGTGTGATGAAGTCCTTGGGGAGAGGACATGGGAAGGGATTGGACTGTTGAGGAAAGTATTTGGCATCTGACTTTGACTCCCTTCTCCTCTCAAGTAGTCAGTTTTAGTGAATTAGAAATAGCAGGTGGAGGTTTTTTATTTTGATAAGGACTTTTTTGGGCAACTATTGGTAAGCCTTTAGAGCATGTTGTTGGAACCAGCTCCAGAGTGTGAAGTACTTTAGTGCCTGTTTTCAGCTTTGGGATTTTCTTTAATTGATATAATGAAGTTAGGCACACAGAAGTTTATGTAGTGGTGGGCAGAGGGGAGTGGTACCCTCCTTAATTTGAAAGCCTTCATAAAGAGATGATACCTGCATGTATGAAGTATAGTTAAGCAGCAAAGGAAGCCTGGGGAAAGAAAACACATGTGCAGTGTAAGGAAGAGAAGGAACTGAAGTGAGCTGAAGTGAGCAGTAAAATAAGCAGAGAAATTGCCCAGATTATAAGTCATCTAGTGCTATTAAAGTCAGAAATACAAGGTGGGTGGTAATAGAAGGCTAAAGGTCCTTTAACACCCCACACCTAAAATCAGGATTATTTTTAAAGAAGGATGGGTGAGAATGCAGAAAGATCAAATGATCCTAAGTTTTGTTAAAGGAAGCTGCAGAGATTAGCATCAAAGCTCCAAGCTTCTCAGTGACCATCATCTTTGTACCCAAACTATAAAACATTCACCTAGGCAAATTTAAGCAGAGTGCAAATTCTTAAATAGAAACTTATTTCCAGATGCTACGTGAAGATCAATAATCACTATCCCCTTTGCTGTTTAACAAACAGACACATATTAAACAGTCCATAAACACTTTTGACTTTGTAAACTTGGAAGTTTTTTTTGGTCATTTGATTGTAAGTGAAGGCAGTGACCATACCCAATGTGTTCGTCATTGTAAATCTAAACCATTACCAAGTACAATATTTTGTAATAATGGATATTTGCAACAAGAAAAATAGTTCAACGAGTAAATAATGATTCTTCTTTACTCCTCCAAAGGAAAAATTCTTGATGATATCATTTGATTATTGATGTTTCAAAACTATAACATCAAAAAATATAACATCAAAAATACAACATATAAGCATGTAATTTTTTTAAGGGGGATTATACTTCATTTATTTATTCACCTATTGACGGAGTTTGTGTTGTTTCCAGTTTAGGGCTATTAGGATAAAGCTTTGTGAACATTCACATACAAGTTTCGTGTAGACACGCTTTCATTTCTCTTGGGCAAATGTCTTAGGAGTAGAATTGCTTGGCCCCAGGCCAGTCTTGTGTTTGGTGGTGTTCGTTTTTAAATTTTAGCCATTCTGGTGGACTTGTAGTGTTACTCATTGTGGTTTTACTTGATAAATAACAGTGTTGAGCACTTATTCAAGTGCGTATTGGTCATTTGTATATCTGTTCAAAACATTTCCCCATCAAAAAAAAATGGAGTTTGTCCTCTTAGTTGTCTTTATAGATTAAAATAAATTTTAAAATTTTGATTAAAGCCCAGTTAATTAAGTTATTTCAAAATATTCAATTTTTGAGATTAGCTTGTAGTTTTGATAGCAGGAGCTAGCTTGAAGGCAGTTGTAAAATGTTTATGTCAACTTTTGGATCTCTCAAATTTTAGGTAATACGGTGAATGCTTTTGCTTCCAGATAGGATGATATAACTCATAGGAGTTCAACACTGCCAGTGTAAAAACTAGAAAAAACTAGATAAGTTACCAAAGTCATATAGTTAAAGATACTGGGGGGTAAGAAGTAACGAAGACTAGATAACTTGGAATTCTGGGGTGGGGGAAACTTTCAGACATGAGTTGACCAGTAATTTATTCTCCTAGGATATTTGCTGATTTGGGCTGCAGACAGGATATGGCTTAATCCAAACAGAATGATTCTCCTAGAGGAAATAATGAATTTGAGGATTTTTATAGGTGCTTGATCCTGGTGGATGGATTGAAAATTTTTGGAGATTGGCTGGTTTTCCCCATGAGACAGTTTGTTTTGGAGTATACATGGGATGCTGGGTGACTAGACAAAAGGCTAAAGAGATAATGACAAAGAATGCTTCAAAATTGGTGAAAGACCTCAACTCAAAGACTCCATAAGGATTCCATCAGCAAATCCTGTACTGGATAAATAGAAACCACCACTTTGAGACCTAGTATCATTAAACTGTTGAAAACAAAAGGACAAGAAAAAAATCTTAAAAGCATCTAGAGAGAAAAAGACATGGTACTTCCAAGGAATAAATAAGAATAATAACAGACGACTTTCAAATAGAAAGTATGAATAGAAACTATTCAATATAAACAGTAGAAACTATCTGAAAAATAAGGAGGAGAAGTTGATATAATCCCATTGTTCAGCCATATTTCCAATTTGGCAACATTTCTGAAGTTTAGATGCTCATACCTATCATCTGAGCAATTCCGTCTCCTTTCTTACACACACCTGTGAGAACAAAATATTGTAAACCTAAATGTCCATTAATAGAAGAATGAACAAATAGCATAGATTACATAATCATTCAACATTGAGAAATCTGACCAACTGACAAAAATAGAAGTCCGATATACCCTACATATAGTTTTAAAATATCAGAATAAAAGTTAATGTTTATTAATATAAATACTTACTAAAATTGTAAAAACATACATGGATCAGAGAGGAATTCACAAGAGGAGCTCAATTACATCTTTTCTAATTCTTCAATGAAGAAATGAAATAACAGTGTTGACTGGAGAATGCACAGGTATTCCTTTTAATTTTATTTGTTCTTACCAGTATGTTTGAAATATCTCACAGTAACACCTTTTAAAAATAATCAAGAACCTTCAGGACTTGGAGAAAATTGAACATGCAGTGTTTTCAGGAATCTTTCTTTTTTTTTTTTAATCTTATGGTGGAAGGAAATGATGTAATTTAGGGCCTTTCTAGTTCTTTTCTATGCCATCCCCAGCCCAGAGAGGTGCCTGTTCAGTGAAGCTATCCATATAAGTAGACTTGGCTATGAAAATGGAAAATAGAATTTATGAAATACTCAGCTGGCAAGAAAAAAATCCACGTTCAAAAGAGCTCTCTTAAAAACTTAGGGTTTTATTTATTTATTTACATCATTCCCCATTTGTGTTGTTTTATCATTTTGGCCTTTGTTCTTAAAGAAAACAATTTCTCCTAATATTGGGTGACATTTCTACAAAGCTTATCAGCCAATGCCTTCTTTACTCAGAAATTTTAGGTGTTACAATAAAAGGCGGCTGCTTGCCAGGTGTCATAAAACCTGTTCTCAGTTGTGCTATTTTTTTCCAGATGCCTTCACTTAACCTGACTACATGGGTTTGTTCATCCTGATGGACGGCACCCTCTGACATCTGTTGACTGCAATGATTACCTAAAGTTATGGTCTAAGCCAAACCCTACATCAAAAAATGAGTAACTTGTATTCATGAAAGCATTTTTAGTTCTTGCACAAATGGCCAACAAGCTGTTCTGTTCAAGAGTGGTGTGTATAAACTCAAAGGGGAAAGGACATTTAAAATTTTTAAAAAGCCACCACTGGAATAAAAGTTTTGATAAGTATGAGGGAGGAACATGAATTGAAATGCTTTATAGATCAAGTGGCTTTTGTATTAATGTTACGTGTGAATGACTCCCACAATGCTCTTTTTATTAATAGGGCTTCCAAAATTTAAATTATTTCTTCTCAAAGTTTTAAGTGAAAGAGTAGCTAAAGTATATGTTTTAAATGGGACAGAGAGCAGTTTTATCACTCATTTCTTATGATTACTCAGTGACCAAGATTAGATAAATATTTTAATGATATAAACAGAAAAGCAGATCAGATTATACTGTATTTATCACACCTCTCAGGAAAAAAAAATAGACTAGATAGTCTATTTCTCCTTTTCTAATCTTTTTATCTGCCTGAGAAGAAAAAATTTATAGTGAAAATTTATGGGTAAAGACATAAAGCTGCAACATAAGTAGATGGTATGGTAGTTTGACTTTCTTTCATTTTAAATCAAGCTCAGATCACTTGAATTCAGAAAAATAGTAAATTGTATTTTTTAAAGTTTTGCTATTGACACTGTCACACATACCTCTGAATACTCTTATTTCCTTGTAGCACAATGACAAGCATGTACTTACTATGTCTTATTACTGGGATTGAAATGGATGACCTTTTTTGTTATTATGAAAAGATCAATACAAAATGTCATCAGAAGTCTTTTAGAGAGGCATACTGTATTACTGGGCAAGCTAAGTTCTTCTTCCCATTAACAAATTAGTAGTTGGACAATAAACACAGGGAAAAGTAATCAGTGGACTTAAGCCAAAGGTAGACTATACCCAAAGCAACAATGAACCCTGTAAATAATATCTTCAATTGCTGATACCACATGAAGCAAAGATGGAGGAAAATGACCACTCTTAATCACTGCTAAAGGACACAAAATTATAAATAAAAAATTTGGCAGAGGAATGTGAAAAGAGCCTGAGTAAATGAAGGACCCTGAAGGTTAAGTTTCATTACTCTCGGCCGGGCGTGGTGGCTCACATCTGTAATCCAAGCACTTTGGAGGCCAAGGTGGGCAGATCACCTGAGGTCGGGAGTTCAAGACCAGCCTGACCAACATGGTGAAATCCGTCTAATTCTTGGTTGCATTAAAAATAAGTATTTTAATAAATATATAAAACTATATATTCACAGATCACTTTGATAGCATTGATTATTATACTGAATGATTTGGACCAATTTAAGTATCAATTGATGGAAGATGGATTAAATAAATTATTGTACAGCCATCCAATAGATTATATGGTTATGAAAAGTAGTAATGCAGACCTATATTTTAATGAGGTTTATGACAAACTGTTAAATATATAAAATCTAGTCTATAAAATATAAAGTATAAAAATAAGTAAAATGGGATTCAATTCTTGTAAATATTTATTCTTTGTGCAAAATGATAGGAATAATGACTCATAATTTATATAGTTCAGTGGAGAAATGGCCTAAGTAACTAGAATAAAATCTGTGTAGAATTAGATATCTATATGGCAGCATATAGTGACTCTTGACCAGCACTTCACTCCAAGCACACACAAACATACAAAGAGCCTCAATTCTAGATTGATTATGGGTCCAAATGTGAAAGATAAAACTTTTTATAAGAAAAAGATAAAAATTTTAGAAAAATAAAACAAGAGAATATTCCTGGACCTAGAGTAGGTCTAAAACACAAAATGTGTTCTTATAAAAAGAAAAGTAATTTGAATTATATTTAAATAATGTCTATCCAAAAATACCACTTAAGTGTGAAAAAGTAGAAGATATTTATAGTACATAATTAAGAGAAAAGTTTAGGAACCAGATATATAACTTCAACAAATTAATAAGAGAAAATTCACATTACCTAATAGAAAAATGGGCAATAGACTTGAACAGGCAGCTAAAAAGAGTTACCCAAAGGTTAATAGACGTAAGGCATTTTCCCCAGGAGCCCAATAGCCTGTGTCTCCACATCGCTGGAATACTGACATTATCCTACCACATCCACACAAAAGGTTGCAGGGGTACAACCTCAGTTGGACTCAGCAATGCAGCCATATACCTGGCACCTGAGCCCACATAGCACCTGGCACCTCAGGGTGGTTTAGCACATCAGGGAGGCCACCTCAAAGACAGAGGGAGCCAATGTATACACTCCAGGGTCTGACAGCTGAGAGCCTCAAGCCTGTCTTAACTGACAACCTCACACACTCTGCCACTAAGCATTCACACACCACCCTCAAGGGTCCAAGGGCCAGCTTGCCTGGGGCCTATAACCAACAGTCTTGCCCACTCCAGTGGTGGAGCTGCTGAGTACCCATCTGTCCCCAACCAGGAGTCTAATAACTGATCCGCTGCCAGCAACCCCACCCAGCATTGGAGCTTCTGTGCATCTCTCCCATATGAAAAGGGCCTGAGGTCCACTTGTCTGGAGTCTAATACTGCTGGAAACTACACTCCTGTGCCCAGTCAGAACGAAAGTCAAAGCATACTACCTGACAAATACTATAGGGCACATATACAGGAAAAGGTATTTTCCTGTATATGAAGCTACTTCATAAAATTAAAAGAAGTGACTGTTCATCACATGAGAAACGTGACAAAGCAAGGACACATGACATCTCCAAAGGAACACAATTCTCTAGCAAGAGATCCCAAAGAAAATAAAATCTATGAAATTCCAGAAAAAGAATTCAAAATGATCTTAAGGAAACTCAGTGAAATATAGGTAGACAATTAAATGAAATCAGAAAAACCATTCAGGATCTGAATGAGAACTCCAACAAAGAGATAGCTATTATTAAAAAAAGAATTAAACAGAAATCTTGAAACTGAAGATTTCAATGAATAATATTTTTAAATAGAATAAAGAGCTTCAACAATAGGCAGAATCAAAAATTTCTAAACTTGAAGACAGATCTTTTGAAATAACAGAGTCAGATGAAGAAAAGGAAGAAGAAGAGAAAGAGAAAGAGGAAGAGGAATAATAAGAAGAGAAAATTGAAGAAAGCCAACAGGACTTCTGGGACTTCATTAAGAGAACAAGTATTCACATTTGCATTTGAATTAAAGAAGAGATGGGAAAATGTATAGAAATCTTATTTAATGAAATAGTACCTGAAAACTTCTCATGTCTTGGGAGAGGTATGAACATCTAGAGCTATGAAGCTCAAAAATCCCTTTGAATCCTCTTTGAGGCACATTAGAGACAAACTGTCAAAAGTCAAAGACAAAGAGAGAACTGTAAAAACAGCAAGAGAAAAGCATTAAATCATATATAAGGGAATCCCCATCCGACTAATAGCAGATGTCTCTGCAGAAACTTTACAAGCTAAGAGAGAATGTGGTGATATACTCGAAGCACTGAAGAAAAACCCTGGCAGCCAAGAATACTATACACAACAAAACCATTCTTTTTTTAAAAAAGAGAAATAGTCTTTCTTTTCTATACAAAAAAGCATCAAACCCTAAAGGTAAACAGAAAGAAAGGGAGAAAGGAACATAGAATATTTACAACAGTCAGAAAACAGTTAACAAAATGACAGGAGTAAGTCCACACCTATCAATAACAACCTTAAATGTAAGTAGTTTAAATTCACTATTAAATGATACAGACTGGCTGAATGGATTAAAAACAATAACTGCCTACAAGAAACTTATTTCACCAGTAAAAACACTCATAGACTAAAAGTAAAGAGCTAGACAAAGATGTTCCATGCAAACCAAAACCAAAAATAGCAGGAAAAGCTATCCTACTATCAGATAAAATAGACTTTAAGTTAAAAAACATAAAAAGAGACAGAGTCTCCTTTATATAATGAAATGTCATTATAGAAAAAAAAAGCAATCAGTTCAGCAAGAAAATACAATAACTGTAAATATATATGTACCCAAAACTAGAGCACCCATATATACATATAAAGCAAATATTAGAGCTAAAGGAAGAGATATGCCCCAATATATTAATGACTGAAGACTTCAACACTCTATTCTCAGCAATGGACAAGTGATCTAGACAGAAAATAAGCACCTGACTTAAACTGCAATATAGATCAAATAAATCTAACTGATATTTACAGAATATTTTATCCAGCTGCTGAATGCATATTCTTTTTGTCAGCAAATGGAATGTTCTCTAGGATAGATAATATATTAGGCCAATAAGCAAGTCTCAATTTTTTTTCAAAAAATTAAAATGGTATCAAATACCCTTTTAGATTACAATAAAACTAGAAATCAGTAAGAGGAACTTTGAAAACTGTACAAATATGTAGAAATTATACAACAGGCCTCTGAATAACCAATATGTAAGTAAAAAAATTAAGAAGGAAATTTTAAAAACACGAAATACCAAAACCTATAGGATACAACAAAAGCAGTACGAAGAGGGAATACTGTAGTAATAAATACATAAATCAAAAAAGTAGAAAGATTTCAAATAAACAGCCTAACGATGCATCTCAAAGACCTAGAAAAGAAAGAACAAACCAGACCCCAAATTAGAAGGAAAGAAATAATTAAGATCAGAACAGAAGTAAATGAAATAGATACTTAAAAAAATTACAAAAGATCAATGAAACAAAAAGTTGGTTTTTAAAAAATAAACAAAATCAAAAAAACATTTGCTAGACTAATAAAAGACAGAAGAGTCAAAAACAAACAAACAAAATAATCAGAAATGAAAAAGGAGACTTTACAATTGATACCACAGAACTATAAATGATCATTAGAAACTACTATAAACAACTATATACCAATGAATTGGAAAATCTAGCAGAAACAGATGAATTTCTATACACATATAACCTACCAAGAATAAACCAAGAAGAAATAGAAGACATAAACAGACCAATAACAAGTAATGAGATTGAATCAGTAACAAAAAAATCTTCCAACAAAGAAAAGCCTAGGATCAGATGGCTTTACTGCTGAATTCTATCAAACTTTTGAAGAACTAAAACCAATTCTATTTAAAGTATTCTAAAATAATAAAGAAAGAAGATTCTTCCAAATTCATTTTATGAGGCCAGCATTATTCTAAGATCAAAACCAGAAAAAGGTACAACAGAAAAACAAAACTACAGGGCATTATTCCTGATAAGCATAGGTACAAAAATCCTCAGCAAAATGCTGGCAAACCAAACCCAATAGGACAATAAAAAGATTATACATCATGATCAAATGGGATTTATCCTAGGGCTGTAAAAATGATTCAACATACACAAATCAATAAATGTGATAAGTCACATCAACAGAATAAAGGGCAAAAACTATATAATCATCTCAACAGGTACAGAAAAAACATTTCATAAAATTTGACATCCCTTTGTGATTAAAAACTCTCAAAAAATTAGGTATGGAAGGAATGTACCTCAAAAAAATAAAGACCATGTATCACAAAACCACAGCTAACATCCTACTGAATGGGAAAAGTTGAAAGTTTTACATGTAGGAACTGGAATAAGACAAGGATGCCCACTTCCACCTTATTTAATGTGTTACTGGAAGTCATAGCTAGGGCAATTAGGCAAGAGAAGAGATAAAGGGCATTCAAATTGGGAAAGAGAAAGTCAGGTTGTCCCTGTCAGCAGAAGAGGTGATTTTATATAGAGAAAAACCAGAAGACTTTACCAAAATCTCGAACTGATAAATAAATTGAGTAAAATTACAGGATACAAAAATCAATACACAAAAATCAGAATCAGTAGTATTTCTATACAGCAAAACTAGCTGCAAAAAAATTGTGAAAGCAATTTTATTTAAAATGGCTACAAAAAAGAATACAAAGAATACCTAGAAATAAATGTAACCAAGGAGGTGAAATATCTCTACAATAAAAACTGTAAAATACTGATGAAAGAAATGGAAGAAGATACGAAAAAATTAAAAAGCATTCCATGTTCATTGATTGGAAGAATGAATATTGTCAAAGTAACCATATTACGCAAAGCGATCTACAGATTCAATGCAATCTCTATCAAAATTCCAACGATATTCTTCACAGCAAAACAATCCTAGAATTTTTAGGGAACCACAACAGATGCTGAATAGCTGAAGCAATTCTAAGCAAACAAAACAAAAACCCAAAACAATAAGCAAGCAAAAGCAACAAACAATGCTGGAGACATTACACTGACTGAATTCAAAATATACTATAAAGCCATAATTATCAGAAATTATGGAACCAATAAAGATTGGAACCAAAATTATGGTACCAATGGAACAGAATAAAGAACCCATAAATAAATCCATTTAATTACAGCCAACTGATTTTTGATAAGGTATCAAGAACGTAAACTGGGGAAAGGATACCCTCTTCAACATATGATGCTGGGGAAACTGAATATCCACATGCAAAATAATGAAACTAGAGCTCTGTCTCTCACTATATATAAAAATCGACTTAAGATAAATTAAACACTTTAATTTCAAACACTATAAAACTATCAGAAGAAAACAGAGAATATATTTTAGGACATTGACCTGGGCAAAGATTTCATGGTTAAGACTTCAAAAGCATAGGCAACAAAAGCAAACATGGACAAATGCAATCATATCAAACTAAAAACCTTTTGCACAGCAATCAGTCAACAGAGCCAAGAGACAACCTGCATGATGGAAGAAAATATTTGCAAATTCTTCTTCTGACAAGGGATTAATATTTAGAATATACAAGGAACTCAAACAACTTACTAGCAAAAAACAAACAATCCTATTTTTAATAAATGGGCAAAGGATCTGAATAGACATTTCTCAAAAGAAGACACACAAATGGCCAACAAATATATGAAAAAATGCTGAACATCACTAATCACCAGGGAAATGCAAATCAAAACCACAGTAAGATAGCATCTTACCCCAGTTAAAATGGCCATATCAAAAAGACAAAAATAACAAATGCCAGCAAGGATGTGAAGAAAAGAGAAATCTTATACGTGGTTGGTGGAAATGTAAAATAGTAAAGCCATTATGGAAAACAGTATGGAGGTTTCTTGAAAAACTAAGAATAAAACTACCATATGATCCAGCAGTCACACAACTGGGTGTCTATTCAATGGAAAGGAAATCAGTATATTAGAAAATCTCTCTGTACCTATGTTTATTGCAGCACTATTCACAATAGCCAGGGTATGAAATCAACCCAAATCTACCAATAGGTGAACAAGTAAAGAAAATGTGGTATATATACACAATGGAATATTATTCAGCCATACAAAAAAATGACATTACATCATTTGTGGAATCATGGATAAGCCTAGAGAATATAATATAGTATGTTCTCACCCATATATGAGAACTAAAAAAGTTGAGCCTGGAGAAGTAGAGTAGTAATTACTCAAGGCTGGGAAGGGTGATGAGAGAGATAAGGAGAGATTGGTTAATAGACAAAAAATTACAGCTAGATAGGTGGAATAAGTTCTGCTGTTCATTAGCACTGTAGGGTACTATCATTCATAATTTATTGTACATTTTCAAATAGCTTGAAGAGAGGATTTTGAATGTTCCAAACACAAACAAATAAATGTTTGAGGTAATGGATAACGTCAATTACTCTGATTTCATCATTACATGTTATATGTATGTATTAAAATATCACTTCTTCCCTCATAAATAGGTACAATTATTTGTGTCAATTAAAATTCAAAACACAAGGAAAGGTTTTCAGTTTCAACAGTCATCAAGAAAATGGCATTAAATCCTAAGAGATTATTTCAGCCCACCAGAAAGGCAATGCTAACAAGGTAGATAATATCAAGTATTGGTAAGGATATGGAACAACCACAAGTTTCATATACTGTTGGTAAAAGTGCAAATAAATACAACCACTTTGAAAACTCTTTAACAATATTTACTAAAGCTAAACATACGCTTACCATATGGTAAGCAAATTCACTCCTATGTCCATAATCAAAATAAATGCCCAGGTTGTGCATTAAAGACTTGTTCTAGAGTGTCCGTAACAATGCAATCCACAGTACCCCCAAACTGGAAACAATCCAAATGTCCATCCATAATAAAATGAATAAAAAGTGCTATGGCTTGTAAAATGGAACCCTACAAAACCATGAAAACAAGCCAATGTAATGGCATGGGAAAATCAAACAAAAACAATATCAAGCAAAGAAGTCATGCACAAAAGAACACCAATTGCTGAGTCTAAGAAGAGTTCAGAAACAGGTGAAATAAATCTCTGGTGTTAGAAGTCACTGGTTACCTTTTGGGGGACAGTAGCTCCTTGGCTTGAGTAGGCCTTCTGGGGTGCTAGTAATGTCTTAGCTCTTGAACTAATTGCTACTTAGGTGGGTATATCTACTTTGTTAAAAAAAAAATTGAGCCCTACATTGATCTATTTTGCACTTTTCTGGTATGTCTGGTATGTCCTTAGAGTTTAAGTTTGTAAGGCTTTGAAATGCTGTGATGAAATACTGCTTCCACAAACCAAAGAATTGTTAGTTCTGAAATAGATGATACAACTTAGATGCTAAAATAAATTAATTCAAGGAAAACAAGTGAAGCTCTTTAAAACACAGCAATGTTTCTTAACTGTTCTAAATTCTTCCCTTTGAGTAGTTTGTCTACAGTGAGGTCTAAATATCTGTTCCCATTGTTGCCTTTTACCAATTGGAAGCTCATGTGATATTTTTTAGCCTTCCTTCTTATTTTATTTCCCATAGATTTTTTTCAAGGAGATATTTAAATGACTTCATAAATTGGAGAATATTTGAAGATTAAAAAATACCAAAGAAACCAAAATAGACTGATGGATCTCACGCCATCCTGGATTTCTTAAATTTCTAGGTTTCTTTACAGTTTTTAAGGATGATGTGCTATATCTCAAATGCACTGCCTAAAACCAGATACTATACTGAGTGATTTGCTGGATTTCATATTGGCTTGTGTAAATATACCAGTGGGCACCAGAGGAGTCATTATGGTCAATCACATCAGGGGTCCAAGCATGGAGGAGTCTGAGAATGCAATTATACAGCAGATAATTCCATCCAGTGGAGAAGGCTAATGATACAAGAACAGAACTGCAGACAGGGATCTGTGGTTTTTAAATGAATAAATAATATTATGTTTCCAAAAATGACCAGCAAAATTTAGCTCTGTGGAGAAACTGATCATGCTAATGTACAGACATGTCAAGACAACCCTTCTTCTTTCCTCAGTATCTTTCAGAATGAGAAATTAGGAAAGAGGCTGGTCATTCAAACTAACTTTTTCTTCTCTAGCCAATTAGAAATATTTAGCTGGGGGAGGCTAAGAAGGAAGGATCACTATAATTGTGCCACTGCACTCTAGCCTGGGCAACCCTATCTCTAAAAAAAAAAAAGAAGAATAAAAAATATCTAGCTGAGTTAATGGCCTATAAGGAGTGGGTCAGTATTTCAGGAGACTGCTGGTCTAGCAAACATTTTAAAGTGAAGACTTCTTTTTTGATAGAAATTATGAGATGGAAAAAAAAAACCTCCATGTAAACATAAACTCACAATTCCTTTATGTAGCTGGTATGACATATTCCTCTCATATACAGGATTGCAATACTGCAGGGATGTCTTCAGTATCTTCAAGGCCTAGGTATTTGGACATGCCATGAAAGTAATTACACTAGCTATTTTTGAAAGCATCTACTATGTTCTTGGTTTCTTAGATATAGATTTTGCTTAATTCTCAAATATCCCTGACACTAATGACAGTAGCAGGAGCAGCTTTGAAAAAGATCGCTCTCTGTTACTGAATGTTTATGACATGCCAGACACTGCACTAAGGATGTAATTTAAAACACTCTCAAGGTGTGATATCCATTTTTCAGAGGAGAATGTATTGGAATCCCATCATCAATGTATTTTACTGATGTGAATTTGACAACAGTCCTTTGGCAAAATGAGAAAGGGAGAAAGAAGCTGAAGGAAGAAGGGAGAAAAAATGATGTTCCAAATTTGCTCTATCTTCTACATAAAGATCTTATGTCCAGGAGTTGGTGTGAAGAAGAGGTAGATGTGCTATTTCTTCTGCCCCTAATCCCTACCACTTTGTTCCTCTCGCTGGGTGAAAAAACCACACTGGTGAGAACAAATCAAATGTTCAAAGATGCGTTCACCTTCCTTCCCAACACACACACACACACACACACACACACACTCCCCTTAAAAGCAAAAAGTCTTCATTTACAATGGAAGAAGCAGAAATTTCTCAATGCTGGGCAAATGAAATTATTTTCATTTTTCAAGAGTAATTTTAAATACCACTGATTTTTGCTTTATGTTTTTATGTTAAAATTTACCATCTACCACCCTTACTCTCCTAGCATAAAGACGACACACCACTCACTGTACTGAGTTTCAGAGTTTGATGCCCCCAAGGTTAGAAAGTGACTAGTGGCACTGAGACCCTATCTGAAATCCACCGACTGACTTAAAACCAATTCCATCTCTAATATGAGATCTTCCTTTGGTGGCACCATAGTCGTGGGCAATGTGAAGGCAGTAGTTCTCCAACTTACTGCCCAACCTCAGAGCTAGTTAAAAGGCATGTACCGAGGTTCACACGCAGAGATTCTGATTCAGTAGGTCTGGGAATGAGTTTCCTTTTTAAAAACAACAACAAGAACAACAAACCAAGCACTCAAGTGAAGTAGGCACTTGGAGTAAAATGGCTTCACTGGCTCGACGTGGTGGCTCTCGCCTGCAATCTTAGCACCTTGGGAGGCTGAGGCAAGAGGATTGCTTGAGGCCAGGAGTTCGAGACCAGTCTGGAGAACATAGCAAGACCCTATCTCTTAAAACAAACAACAAACAAACAAGCAAGCAATGGCTACACTTTGAGGAACATGAACTTAAAGGAACACTCCAGAAGAAGATTCTTTCAATTAAAAAATTGGCTGGGCAAGGTGGCTCACACCTCTAATCCTAGAACTTTGGGAGACCAAGATCAAAGTTATGCTTGAGGTCAGGAGTTTTAGACCAGCCTGGTCAACACAGCGAGACTCCATCTAACAAAAAAATGTTAAAAAGAAAAATAACTCTTGTCATCTAAGAAATATAAAATTGTAACTTTGAATATGCTCCTTCAAACTATAATTGTATCACCTCCCATGGAAATTCTGATTTTTCTTTCCCACATCCTGGGGACTGTGTCTGGTTTGACAATCTCTGTGCTCCAATGTTATTTTGCTAGTAGACCTAAAACAAAATTTCTTCCTAATAATCTTAATGACTGTGCCATTAAGACAATCTTACTAAGAAAACATTCCTTCTGAATTTGTTAAATCCTCCTTGATTAAAAAATTATGAACCTACTCATTAAACAAAAAAGGAAAGTCTCTCTTTTCACCTTTGTTTCCTATAGTACACCAAAAGGTTTGTAAGGGTAGTGGCTAGATGGATGTTTAGAGTCAGGCCAGTAGGAGTTGGAGTCTCTTAACTGCCCTTTAGTAGTTGTATGACCTGGGGCAAGTTACCTAACCTTTCTAAACTTCAGTTTCTTGGTTTGTAGAATATGAATCCTAAGAGGACTTAACTAATTGGCTGGTTATGTGGATTGAATGAACATATGTGTAGGGTTGGCGCACATGTACTGACAACTCCATAATCTTAGCTTTTATTATTGTTACAATGTCGATTGACTTCCTAGAGCTGCTGTAACAAATTGCCATGAACTGTGTGACTTAAAAGAACAGAAATTAATTATCTCAAATTTCTATGTCCAGAAGTCCAAAAATTAAGGTATCAGCACGACCATACTCTCTCCCAAGGCTCTAGAGGAGAATTGTTCCTGGCCTCTTCCAGTTTCTTTTTCTTTTTTGAGATGGAGTCTTGCTGTGTCACCCAGGCTGGAGTACAGTGATGTGATCTTGGTTCACTGCAGCCTCCACCTCCCAGGTTCAAGATATTCTCCTGCCTCAGCCTCCTGAGTAGTGCTGGGACTACATGTGCGCACCACCACACCCAGCTAATTTTTGTATTTTTAGTAGAGGTTTTGCCATGTTGGCCAGGCTGGTCTTGAACTCCTGACCTCAAGTGATCCTCCCCCCAAGGCCTCCCAAAGTGCTGGGATTACAGGTGTGAGTCATCGCACCCAGCCACTTCCAGTTTTCAATAGCTCCAGACTTTCCTTAGTGTTTGGCTGTCTAACTCCAATCTCTGCCTCTGTTTTAAAATTGGCTTCTCTTCTCTCTCTGTTTGTCTTCTCTGTATGTCTTCTGTAAGGACATTTGTCATTGGATTTAGCACCTGCTGGGATAATCCAGGATAATCTAATCTTGAGATCCTTAATTTAATTACACCTGCAAAGATCCATTTTCCAAATAAGGTCACATTAACAGGTTCTGGAGATTAGAATGTGAACATATGTTTCTAGGGGTATATCTGAAAAGATTCATTTTCAAAATAAGGTCACATTAACAGGTTCTGGAGATTAGGATATGAACCTATCTTTTTAGGGGTTTAAACCCAAAAGTATCTGAGTCAGATCTCAATCAATTTAGAAATTTACTTTGTCAAGGTTAAGGACACGCCCAGAAAAAAAGGAATACATGATCACAGAGACAGTCTGTGGTCTGTGTCTTTCTCCAAAGATGATTTTGAGGGCTTCAGTATTTAAAGGGGAAAAGCAGGCTGGAGGGGAAAGAGGGAGGGTATGGCCATATTACGGAATCCACATGTTGCAAGAGAAAAGGAGCAGGTAAGGGAACAGTCAATTGAGTATTTGCCTCATGCTCAGTAAATCATCACTTTACATAAAGATAAAGTGAACCTAGAACAGCTCCCTGTGGAGATATCTTACCTTTCATCTGTAGCTATCTGCTTAGGAACAAAAGGAAAGGCAGTTTCTTGCAGGACTCAGCTTTTAGCTTAGTTTTTTTCCTTTTGGGGTTCCGAGATTTTCTTTTACAAGGGCCACCATTTAACTCACTAAACAGAATATGTTTATAACAGTTTGTGTGTGTGTTTACAAATTACTTTTACATACATTGCACCATATAAATTTTAATTCTTACAACATTCTTGTAAAGGAGGAATATGATGACTACATAAACACCAGTAATCCAACAAGGACTATGAAAACTACTGTGAGAGGTAGAGAGGAGGAAGAAGGCAAGAGATTGCTTCCTATAAGGGGATGCTAAGGAAAGCTTTATGGAAGAACTAAAAGCCTACATGTAACAGGACTTAAAGAATGAGCAGAATTTTGAACCTGAGATTTCTTTTTAACTGGAAAACTAACATTATAGGCTTGCCACGAGCATTAAGACACAAAACCCATGTAAAGCACTTAATCCATAGCCTTGCATATAGTATTTAATACTTATTTTTCATAAGCACTATTAAATATTGCTTTTTCAATACTTCCCAAATAAATGATGCAAATTATGAATAAATAACATTTCTTGTATAGAATATTATGTCCATTATAGTTTAAAATGTTTCCTTCTCTTTTTAAAAGTTACACAGTGATTTTGGTAAATCTTTCTGAAAGTTATCAATCGTTTTATAAGAAAGATTTAAAGAAGTCATTTATGCTAGAATATTCTGCCACCTGCAGGTAACCAGGGCTGCTACAATTCTCACACAACCTAGTTGCTTTTGTTAACATTAAGTAGATTTTTATGCAGGGGCCCTGCTCAGACTCTGGCAGGGCTCAATAAATACTTGTTGCTTAAGGTATTATTGTCAGCAGCTGTTAGTCAAAGCGCTTCTTTAGACACGAAGAGACAGTCATGTTTTACCCTCATGCTCCTTATTAATAAAATTTCAGAAAAAGCACATAATTTTTTCAGCTTTTAATAGATCATTTGATCATATAACTTAGCGATTGTCAAAGTGTTATTCCTGGATCAGTAGCAATGCCTGGGACCTTTTCAGAAATGCAAATAGTTGAACTCCCCAGAATTGCAAATCAGAAGCTTTGGGGGTGGGGTCCAGAGCGCTGTGATTTAACAGGCTGGCCAGGTGGTTCTGATCTGTCCTAAAGCTTGAGAATCATTGATCTGGATCTGGATGTTGGAAGTGGGGGCTTCTATAGAGCAAGTGAATGGGGGATAAGGTGAAGCCTGCGTGCTTACCGTAGTGTAAGGAGAAAGAGAAACCAGTGAGAAAAGCCTGGCCCAACTGCATGGCTTCATAAGTTAGCATGTCAAAAACATTTCATTTTGATAAACATAGATTTTATGTATTGGCAACATTATGACTTGAGTACTTCTTTCTTTCCAGCTAGAGAATTAGACTTTTTTTTCTATCAAGACTTTAAAATTAGGGAAATGTTGCCCTAGATTGTTTTCTACTTTGTTACATTAACATCATTTATGAGATTAAGCTAAATCTCTTAGGTAACTAAAATTTTACTCACATGCATAGCTAGAACCCAAACTGCAAACCTTTTAGAGTTCCAGAGACATTATTCCATCTTACCTCATTTAAAATGAGTACAGGATTATAATAAAAGTAGGTCATTATTATCACCAAATATCCTAATGCACAGTAGGATGGGAGAATATTCTTATTTGCAAATATGGATTTGAAATCAAGGCATGCCCTTCTTTATGCCGAGTTCTCAGGATTTATTTTATGGTATGAAGTAACATTTTGGGGCTTTTAAATTTCTTTGGCTAAGAAGCATCATGGAGAGGGTAGAAATGCACTAGGAGATATGAACAGCTAGTGAAAAGCATAATCTGGATCATGACAGGGAAAAGAAAATGGAGCATCATAAGAACAATTCTCCCACTTAGCAACAAATGCTGTGAGGCTAGGGGAAAGAGAACTCAGCCTAGCAACACTTACTTGTTTCCTCCTAAGAAAGTCTGGAGAGGACCGTGAACGAAGTCAGAATTTCATCTTCACCCTTGACTTGCTGCCTGAAGGACTGCAGCACATTTCTTAAGCTCCTTAAGCCTCAGTTTCCTTATTTGTTAAGACGTGGATAACAACGCACTCTATTGCAAGAGGTGCTAGTAAGAGTTTAATAAGAAACTGGTTCTCAAACTCGGCTGTATACTGGAATCACCTGGGGATCTTTAGAAACTACTGCCATGAAGTAATCCAGGCAGAAAAGCACCTAGCATAATGCTTGTCCTGTAAGAAGAGTGTGACCCGCAGTAGCAATTCTTATTGCTGCAAGTGGGGTAATAGGTTGAATGGTTGTTGCAAGCCAGGATGCACGGTAAAGTTACCTGGAGAACATTGATATGCAGGCCCCACTTGAGGCATTCTGATGTGCTTGATCTGGAATGGGGACCTGAGTGTTTGCTCCAAGTCTCTAGGTGACTGATGTGGAACCAAGTCAGAGAATAAAATTTTGTCTATTTATTGAAAGATGAATAAAATAAGGGTCTTCCCCTTAATGTGTCCATAATCTCACAAGACAAAAAAACAAGATGAACTGTAATCACAATAGCCTAAGACTTGAGCACTTAACTATGTGCTGGATCTATGCTAAACACTATAAATATGGATTACATCTCTGTATGACAACACCATAAGATGGGTACTACTATTGTTAGTAGAAAAAAATGGTTAATGTCTCCATTAACTTTTTTTTAACTTTTAAGTTCAGGGGTACATGTGCAGGTTTGTTACATAGGTACACTTTTGTCAT
Source organism: Aotus nancymaae (assembly GCF_030222135.1). Classification (NCBI taxonomy): domain Eukaryota; kingdom Metazoa; phylum Chordata; class Mammalia; order Primates; family Aotidae; genus Aotus; species Aotus nancymaae. Next base: position 7,786,456 of record NW_026988460.1, read on the forward strand.
GGGGGTTTGTTGCACAGATATTTCATCACCCATGTGTTAAGCCTAGTTATTTTTCCTGATCCTCTCCCTCCTCCCACCCTTCACTCTCAGGCTCCAACGCGTGTTGTTACCCTCAATGTGTTCATGAATTCTCATCACCAACTCCCACTTATAAGTGAGAACACGTGGTATTTGGTTTTCTTTTTCTGTTAGTTTACGGAGGATATTGATCTCCAGATCCATCTATGTCCCTGCAAAGGACATGATCTTGTTCTTTTTTATGGCTGCATGGTATTCCATGGTGTATATGTACCATATTTTCTTTATTCGGTCCATTATTAATTGGCATTTAGGTGGATTGCATGCCTTTACTATTGTAAAAATCTGACCCAAGCCTCCCTTTCCCCCCTAATTTCACAGCACCCTCTGACCCTCATTCTAGCTTTCAGCCCCAGAAGATTTCATGTTGCCTCAACAAAAACATCACCTGGGCATTTAGGTTGGGTCAGAAGACCCTCATTTTATTCATCTTTCAATAAATAGCACAAAAGAAAATGCTGCAATCCCAGCACTTTCTATTACTTCCGAAGAAGCCAAGGATTTCCTTGTTTTATGAAAATGGAAGATGACTTCAGGATTGTAAGCATAAATGTATGATTACAGACAGAGTGAAATTTTCTGCATAATCATAGTGGAGACATCTAAAGTGTCTGAAGAGACCAAGAGAGAAAAAAATCAGAGTGAGGGAGTGGTTAAAGTCCTCAGGAAGTAGGGTAGGAGAAGAAAGCCTAGGTAAAGGGAAGAATTTGAAGATGATACATATATTACTTGTTTAAGAGGTGTTTACTAAAAAGCATGAGCTTCTACAATGCATGGTATAACTAGATTTCTTATAGAAACCAGCTTGTGAACTAAGCACAGCTGATGGAGAGATTAAGCAGTCACTTGCTGTGAACAAGGGTTACAGCTAACACCTGGGTGACATGCGCATTAGCGAAGTGAGGAAGCTGAGGTTTAACAGGTTAAATAAATTGCCCTTAGTTAAGAGCTAGTGAATGGTAAAGCTGATGCCCAGGACTAAATTCTTACCTATTTCACCCTGTCAGGTAGATTGTGGTCAGAGGTGTATTCAAGTGTTAAGGGTAATAGTCATCTTCTCTCTGGGAGAATCAGGAAGGACTTGAAAAAGAAGACATTTGAGAATGAAGCATGATGGGCTTTGGACAAGACAGGGTAGGAGAGAGCAGTCTGCTTTGAGGCAGTGATTGGGCAAAGAAAGACTCCAGGAGGGGAACTATGATAGGAAGGTGATGTTTTTGTTGAGGCAACATGAAATCTTCTGGGGCTGAAAGCTAGAATGAGGGTCAGAGGGTGCTGTGAAATTAGGGGGAAAAGGGAGGCTTGGGTCAGATTGTAGAGCTCTGCATTTGTAGAAGCTTGGATTTAACTTGAGGGACAGTAGAGAAGAACTGTAGACTTTTGAGCAGGGAAATGACACAATAAGGGAAATGACCACATTTTAAAAATATGCCTAGTAGCAGTGAGTTTTCTTGCTAAAAATCAAATCATATAATTTTTGGACTGAAAGAGACTTTAGAGCTTATTTGTCTATCAGTTTCAAGCTAGTGGTCTGTGGGCTAAACACAACCCAAAGGTATGTTTTCTTTGGTTTGGTCCCATGATGTGTCTTATCTGTTCTTATCCCTTTTAACTTGTATCTGGAACATGGACTCCCTAGTTTGTGGTTTCTACTCCCGGTGTATCCACCAGGAAACAGCCAGGTAGACCTAGAGACAAGAAGAACCCCTTACCAAATAAATTTAGCAGTTCTGACCAAAGGAAACCTGTTATTGGGTGTTTTGCGGCCACGTGTGGTGGCTCACACCTGTAAGCACTTTTGAAGGCCAAGATGGGAGGATCGCTTGAGCCCAGGAGTTCAAGACCAGCCTGGGCAACAAAGTGAGACCCCCCATCTCTACAAAAAGATACAAAAATTATTCGGGCATGGTGGCACACACCTGTAGTCCCAACTACTCTAGAGGCTGAGATGGGAGAATCGCTTGAGCCCAGGAGGTTTAGGCAGTGAGCACCATCATCACAATGTCGTGCCACTGGACTCCAGCCCAGGTGGCAAAGCAAGATGCTATCTCTAAAAAAAAAAAAAAAGAAGAAAAAAAGAAATAGAAAAAGAAAATCTGTTATTGGGTATTTTTTGTCCTATCCCAATCACACTTCAAAAGCAATCTCTAAAAAAAAAAAAATCAAGTCATGAATCTTGTATAACTGTGATCAGTGAGAGCTCCTAATTTAAGAACATGCATTTCAACACAGCAACATCTTAAATGCCAGAATATTCAAGTCTTAGAAATTGACCATATGTCTTTTGAGCAGACTTCTGGTCATTCTTTGTGATGATGCATTTTTTTAAACAGTACAATGCACAGATCCCCTGTGCCAGTTTGTAATTATGCCTATTGATTAATATCAGCAAATTCTAATTTCCCATAAAAGAGCTATCATTTGCCTCAAGAATTTCCCATGTTTATGTAGCTGTAAAGCATAAAAAATTAGCATAAATATTATGAAATACTTTTTTTTTTTTGGTTGTCTCCTTTCCTGAGTCCTTGCCACACCTTGTCTTCTTCCTGTTCTTAAATAAGCCATAGACAAACTGGCCAGAATTTGCACATATCCCTTCATTTAAGAGCACAAATTTCTTTGAAGGGGAGAAAAATAATAGCTCACATTTTTAAATTGAAGGCATATTCTTAATAATTTTTCCATGGTCAGGGAAAACCCACAACTTAGTTACTCATGTGGAGCAAAGTAAAAAAAAAAAATGTTTTATACTAGGTTTCTCAACTTAGGCACAGTTACTATTTTGGGCCAGCCTACCCTTTGTTATGGGGTCCTGTGCATTGTAGGATGTTTAACCCCATTTCTATTTTCTATCCATTAGTTGCCAGTAGCATCAATACCCAGTCATGACAACCAAAAATATCTCTAGTTATTGCCAAATGCCTCCCGGGAGGCAACATCTCCCTGGATTAAAATTCACTACTTTATATCAACCTTAATTTTGCTTTTAAACTTTTTGCTCCAAACTCTCTAGACAGTACAGTGGATAGAAATGGAAAATTCAACAGTAAGTGAATTAAAGTAATAAAATCAGACATGTTCCTTTTCTTAATTAAAAGTTTAAGAGCATTAAAATAAACTTTCTAAAAGTTCTAAGTAGATGAGAACATTTATTAGAAGGATCTCTAAATATTCAGAGGAACCAAAAGGAAAAAGGAAGGGTAAAGAAAATATTTTGAAACTTGGAAATGGTGTCCCTCTCTAAAGAAATTAATGGCTACTTTTAACGTTACTTTGTAATATGGGGTATGTGAGTAATAGCACATCTTTTCTTCTTGCCTAGAGTAATTACAGGAGAACATTGAAACACTAAATCTAGAAAAAGTTTCAAAGCTTCATGTAGGAACTGGTAAGTAATAAGATGCAAACAAGGAAACATAAAAGTGACAAAGATTATGTATTTTTTTAAAAATAAAATGACTATTTTGGGGTAAGCAAAAAAATTCATCTCCAAGTTCTTGTGGCTATTAAAGGGAAGACACAGAAGGAATTAACTTAGGTCCTCATTTGCTGTGTTTCATCATGTTTTAATGCATAGTAGTTGTATTTTGAAGTTATAATGTAATTTTAATATAATAGCTGTCTATACATTTAGGCTAGAGTGGTATAAAAATGAATGATTATGAAATCAAGACACTGTCTAATTGACACAATCGTAAAGAACACTTGTCTAGCAGTTCTTAACCCTGGCTGTGGATTTAAAATGCCTGAAGAGCTTTTTAACAATACAGGTTTTGAAACATATAGGTGTCCAGACTCTACTGACAATTCTGAATTAACTGGTCTAGGGGAGGCTGCAGCACTATTATTTTTTAAACAGTCGTCAGGTGATGCTAACATGCACCCAAGTTAAGAACCACTGTTCTCATCCATGGGTTGCAAACCTAAATGGTGACAGGGACCAGGAAATTAATGTGAATTAATTAGGCGGTCCTCGTGTAAGACCTTTTGGAGACTGTGGTGAACTGCAGAGTAGATGCTGTTTAAAAGCTTTCCGCTGATCAGTTATAGCCATATGGAAATGCTCCCCTGATTTTTGTTAGAAACCAAGCATATAGGTATTTTAAAGAAATTTCTCAATTTGGGGGGAATTTCTCCAATTTCCAAATAAACATCGGTGATCTGTCAGTTTGCAGCCCTAAATTCAGGCTGACTTATTTATTTCACCAATGAAGGAGCTGAGAACCTGAGATTATACAACTGTCCATGATGATGTAGTTAGTGGCAAAATAGAGATTGGACCCAGAGACTCTCTCTCATTATGGTGTTTTGGCGTTTTTCGACTATCGCACATTGCTGTGCTACAACTGCTCATGTTAATGAAAATGTCTTTTGGGCACTCCCAGTGTGCTAAGTGAAGCACACATATCATCTTTTTTGAACCTCTCAGGGAATCTATGGAATAGGCACAAATATCCACATTTTCCACATAAGGAAAGTGAGGTTAAGAGACATTGACCCGCTGTGGTCCAGTGGAGCATAGGACTGAATTCAAGTTTACCAGATTGCAAAGCTTGTTTGTTCCCTGCTCTCCTGGAAGTGTCTTTCCATATTGTTTTTTTTTTTTTTTTTTTTTGAGACGGAGTGTCGCTCTTGTGACCCAGGCTGGAGTGCAATGGCGCCATCTCGACTCACTGCAACCTCCGCCTCCTGGGTTCAGGCCATTCTCCTGCCTCAGCCTCCTGAGTAGCTGGGATTACAGGCACGCGCCACCATGTCCAGCTAATTTTTTGTATTTTTAGTAGAGACAGGGTTTCACCATGTTGACCAGGATCTTTCCATATTGTTTGAGGAGTCTCTCTGATTCCATTTGGAAGATATATACATGGCCCTAATTCTTGAGTGTCACTAACCCCGTGACACTCTTCCCATACTGTACCCATCTTTGGTATTTATGATCGAAGTTGACTCTGCTTGAGGTCTGAGGTCAGCTCTTCACCAAGTCTGCTGGATGTCCAGGAAAAATGACAGTCCTAATGAAATGCATTGAGTAAGACCACACTAATCTTGCTACGGCCATGCACAATTGGCATTTTCAGAAGAGATGGAATAAATTAAAATTCAACATTGGCCTCCTTGTCTCTCCCTGGATTCTTAGCCTGTGCACAAAGACACCATAAAGACAAGTCTGCTTTGCAATGGAAAATAATGTGTTTACAAAAAATGAGGAAGAAAGATGAAAAGGGATTATCATTAAAAGCTGGTCAGAATCAATGCATATGTTTGCATAACTGACTTGGCATTTACTTCTGTCTTCTTTCTGACCTCAAGCCAACATTATTCTAAGGACTGACAATCCCCAAATGTACAAATACCCTCTAGACTGTCACAAAATTTTAAAGGAGAATTTGAAAAATTTCTAAGCATGAGAGTTTGAATTGTAAACAGAAACTGAGAGTTCATTCATTTGCTGTCTAGACCCTACTCTGCAGAGCGCTTTGCTAAGGGCTGAGAAGTTAACACTTCAGGGCATCACGTGATCTGACCCCAAGGAACTTACTGTGAATTGGAAAGGCAGCATATATTGAATGATAAAGCAGTAGTCATCACAATTGTTGCTCTGAATTCAGAATTGCTATTAAGTGTTAAGTTTTTATTTTATCAGAAATCTAGTTTAGTTATAGAATAAATTAGAAAATAGGGATAAAAAGCCAGAAAATTCTCCATCTGTCATCTTTCTACTTCCAGTAATACCTACCACTATCATTTGGGCATGTCCTTTCTATCTTTTTTATACACATGTAAGTGGCTTGCTTTCTTTTTTTAACCCGAGTGTGGTCCTACAATGAATGATGTTTTATAACTTGCCTTGTTCCCATTAGCATGGTGTAAAGACTTGGAAGGGAGCAGCAGAGGAGCTATAGCTGCTTCCTTGCCTGAGGCTAGATCATAGGGAGAAAGTTGAGCAGTAGCCACTTTGGATTAGAGTTGTATGTACTCAAAACACACTTGCTCATGGGGATGACGGTAGAGCTGTGGTTATGGGGCAGGGAGCCTGGCCCTGGAGATGACAGAATGGAGCAGTAACCATCAAATTACCCCCTCCTCACTTAGACTAAACTTACCATTATACCTTGGAATACAAATTCCAATTCAATCAATAACTGACATCTAAGTTGACAAACAGTAGCCAATTTGACTACTATTTACCTTTATGTTAATTATCTCAGACAACTCTTGGGTAAATAGTATATGGTACCTTCCCTCAGTATGTTAATCATTTATAGATGTATCCACGCATTGGCCCATCCATCCCCATGTTCAACAGTCACTTATTGAGCATTCACAATATGGCAGGCTCTGGGGAGATTACAGAGAATGAGAGATTGTCCTTGTTCTCAAAAAGCCTGTATCCCAGTATGAGAGAGAGACAAGGCAGCAATGATATGAAATGATTGGAGTCATTTTAGAAGAGGAACTGGCTGCTATGGGAGAACAAAGGCAGAAAGCTAAAACAGACTTAGGAATTTACGGAGCCTTCATGGGAGAATAAAAGATACCAAAGTGTGATTAGAAGAGACTTTATTAAAGATTTTTTTTTTGTTCAGCCATGCAAAATATTTCAAAGGCAACACTAGTGTAGTGGTTAAAAGCAAGGACTTCGGGATCAGATATGAATTTAGATCACGTGCTTGAATAGCTGAAACCTCACATCTCTACTGAATCATGTCTCTAAGTTTATTTTGCAAATTTGTAATAGGACATTATCCTTGTCCTCCATCAGACTGACGGGGTCTGAAGTACCTTCTGTGTGTAATTTCCCTTCAGTTCCTTTTTACTGTCATTGTCCCAACATACCTACCCAATATCGCCTCTAGCCTCAGGTTCCTGGGCTAATTGTGATTACCTGCTGGATAAACTTCAACGCACTTGCTCTAATTTCTCTTCCCTCCCTCCCTTCCTTCTTTCTTTTCTTTCTTCCTCCCTTTCTCCCTTCCTCCCTTCCTCCCTTCCTTCCTTCCTCCCTTCCTCCTTCCCTTCGGGAGTTTGGCTTTTTCACCCAGGCTGAATTGAAGTGGCATAATCTTGGCTCACTGCAATCTCCATCCCTCGGGTTCAAGTGATTCTCCTGCTTCAGCCTCAGTAGCTGTGATTATAGGCACCCACCACCATGCCCAGCTAATTTTTGCATTTTTTGTAAAGACAGGGTTTTGCCATGTTGGCCAGGCTGGTCTTCAATTCCTGACCTCAGGTGATCCACCTGCCTCAGCCTTCCAAAGTGCTAGAATTACAGGCATGAACTACTGCACCTGGTTTGTAATTTCTTTTCAACACTACACTGCCTGTTGTAGTCATTCGATGAATATGCATGGAGAGATAGGTGGTTGGAAAAAATAAGAGTCGAAAGTAAGGACATCCTATGTCAGTCTCTTGAACCGAACAGTTTTAGAGCTGCCTTTCCCTCTCAAAAATGATTCCTTGATATTCCATCTTTACCATTCATTACTGCTTCATCGCTCATGAAATGGCATCTCCCCAAAGGCAGACTCTTGATATTTTTCTTGCTTGCTCCTGGAGAAATTAAATAGTGCAAACTTGTTCTAGTGAAAAGCTTTTGAATATCTTAACAGACCGTGGTAATATTTTCTTCCTAACATACTTCCAATTTTATAATTTTCAGTCATGGAAGAGGAATCAGATTACTGGTCCTAAAATTCTCTATTTTGACTATTTTGTGGATAAGTCTCTAAAAAAAAAAAAAAAGATCTCTGATTAAAACATGCATACAGAAGCATAAAACAAAAAAAAGGAAGGAGGACAAAGGGAGAGAAACCTGATAATGTAGCTGTGATTCACAGAGAAAAGCCAAAGGCTTAGAACTGTAGGAGTTTCTTTGGTTTTTGAAAGTTGGGCTAGAGTTCAAACTGATGTACATCAGAGACCTTGTGGGAGGGAGAAGGAGAGGAACCTTTCCTTACTACAATGGTGGGTTTCACTGCAGTGATCTCAAAAATCTCTGTTTCTGAGGGAAATTCAGTACACAGAATAATACATGAATTAAGCACAGAAAGTTCCCATACCTTGAGTAAGATATTGGTGAGAGTAAACAGGAATTTTATATATAAGTAGTCTGACTCCAGAGTCTGTGTTTTCAATATAAATTGATGGAATGTATCAATGTACTAAGTATTTTAAATACATTATTTTATGCATTATTGAGAGATGTCTCAATTGGACTGCTCTAACAAATTACTAGAAACTAGGTGACTTATAAACAAGAGAAACCTATTTCCAACCATTCTGGTATCTGGGAAGTCCAAGATCAAGGCATCAGCAGATTTGGTGTCTGGTGAGGGCCTGCTTCCTGCCTCATAGAGGGCACCCTCATACAGTAGAAGGTATCAGGCAGCTCTCTGGGACCTCCTTTAAAGAGTGCTAATCCCACTCCTGATCTAATTGCTTCCCACAGCCCCACCTCCTAATACCATCACATCAATGATTAGGCTTCTTTCTTTTTCCTTAAAAAACAAAAAACAGATGTCCTCCTTCTGAATAATGATTAGGTTTCAATATGTGAATTTTTTTTTTTTTTTTTTTGGGACAGAGTCTCGCTCCGTCACCAGGCTCCAGGCTGGAGTACAATGGCATGATCTTGGCTTACTGCAACCTCCGCCTTCCGGGTTCAAGCAATTCTCCTGCCTCAGCCTCCGGAGTAGCTAGGACTACAGGTGCGTACCACCACGCCCAGCTAATTTTTGTATTTTTAGTAGAGTAGGGGTTTCACCATGTTGGCCAGGATAGTCTCGATCTCTTGACCTTGTGATCCGCCTGCCTCAGCCTCCCTAAGTGCTGGGATTACAGGCATGAGTCACTGCGCCCGGCCTTAATATGTGAATTTGATGGGGGTGGGGACACAAATTTTCAGACCATAGCAAGGGAGGAGTAGTGTTTTCAGATTTATAGATGAGAAAACTAAGCCTTAAAGAGATTAATTACCCAAGGACGCAAGGCTAGAAAGAGACAGAACCAACATTTAAAATGTAAATCTGAAGTTATAACATTTATATTTCATCTGGGAGTATTCAGATATGGTTTATAAAAATAAGATAATAGCTTCTATTTCTAGTGCTTGTGTTTAAGCTTTATCACGTAATCCTCCTTACTGTACAATTTTTTTTTCCTATTTTAAAGTTGAATAAATTGGTGTTTGGGGACATTGAGATGTCAAAGATCTCATAGGCAGCAAAGAGGAGAGAAAAATATTTACTATGATATGTGTGACTTAAAGCCTAATCTCTTAATTTGCATATTTTTTTGCTGCTTTTATTTCTTTATTTTGAGACAGGGTCTTACTCTGGCACCAGGCTAATGTGCCGGGGGCAATCTCAGCTCTCTGCAACCTCGACCTTCTGGGCTCAAGTGATCCTCCCACCTTAGCCTCCCAAGTAGCTGGGACTATAGGCGTGTGCCACCATGCCCAGCTAATTTTTGTGATTTTTGTAGAGATAGGGTCTCCCTCTGTTGCCCAGGCTGGTCTCGAACTCCTGAGTTCAAGCCATTCACCCACCTTGGCCTCCCATAGGGCTGGGATTACTTCTGTTATGTTCATCTGTCTTCTCCACTGAGCTTGGGGCTTATACTCTAATTCCTAAGCATCAGTAACACAGCTGTGGCACTAAAAATGTTAACAGAAGGTGGAGCTCAGCTTCCCCTGTTCACAGGCACTCCTAGAAGTTAAACTAGAAGAGAGTACTAGAGGAACTTCAACAGATCTGGTTTCTTTCTTTCTTTCCTTTTTTTTGAGCTTTTTATTTGGATACTTTGATATATACAAGCTTAGCTGGGGATGTTTGCCAAGAGCCTTAGCTGGGAATAAGAGAAGTTAAAAGTCTTCTTGAAAGAGAAACAGTTAAGCATGAAAACATAATTTTTAAGAATCATATACAGTGGGCACCTCAGGGAAACTGAAGTATGCCAACCTACATCAACGGAAATGATGACATCTTGACCTTCAAAATCTCAAGGGCCATCAGAATAGGCTGCTCATTAAGCCAAACCATGTGTAGTAGGCCTGTTGCCATAAGGGAAAGCCCCAACCTGACAGAATTTTTGTAGTGTTTTAAAACAGGAAAGACAGGGAAGAGTATGAGGGTTTGAATGCTTTTAAGCTGAGTCTTGCAAGGTATGGAATGGTTGGGATTGGGCATATTTTATGACATATTAGCTTTCATTGGAGGACTCAGAAGAAGGTTTTGAATTGAGTCTTGTTTTCCTTCATTTACGTATTTATTTAAGAGATGGGGTTTTGCTATGTTGCTCAGGCTGGCCTTAAACTCGTGGGCTGAATCAATCCTCCTGCCTCAGCCTCCTGAGTAGCTGGGACTTTAGATGTGAGCCACAGCACCTGGCTTTGAGTAAGTACTTAATCAGCATCTTGCATCTTGATAAGTAAGCTATTTTAATTTGTAGGCAGTCCTAGCTTCCAGGAATAAGTATTTCCTTCCAGAAACAGGCAGCTATTTATTTTGCTTGTTCTCAATATTGTTTAACATACACATGAGAAAACATGCCTGGTCCCAGAATTGTTTCACTAGGGGCAGGAAATTAGGTTGGTGTCAATTCTCAGACAAAAAGTATCAACAATATTCAAAAGTAGACCAAGGGACTCTGGCTTACAATGGCCCTGTAGGGAGAACTGAGCCTTATACATACATAAGCAAGAGGCCCTCTTTCAATAATTTTACTTGATAATTAGGCAAGTCCCAATTTGTCTTTTCTTTTCTCAAGGACTCTGATCAGAAATAACATTCCTCTAGATAGTCAGAAGTGATTTTCCTTTTCTCTCCCCAGTATAAGTAGCTGTAAGCTTAAAGAGATTGGTCTGCATAGGAATTAGTCAAGGGACCTTTGAAACATGCAAAGTATGGGCCCCACCCAGGTAATGTTGTGATAGGACCCAAGACTCTACATTTTAAACAGGTATCTTCTCCTCCCTCCCACTAACCACCACCATTATCAAAATGATGCTCCTATAGAGGTCCTAGGACTGAACTTTGAGAAGCTCTAGAAACTTTGAGTTCTCCTGGTTAGTGTAGTATCTATAACTGCCAACTGCAATTGGTAGGTGATCTCTGCTTTCTCTGGAGTTTCCCATTGGTTCACTGACATACTGGGCCTTTTAACATGGCCCTGTGATTAGGAATTAATTGGATTGACCTTAATTCTCTGGTAGATATTATAAGAGAACAGTGTCCTAGAATCTACTGGATTAGCTTAAAAAGGCAATTCATTGTGTTCATTATGTTAATTCTCTTACTGCTCATTGTCAGGTCAGGATGGTTTAATGGAAGATTATTATACTTAGGATGAATATTAAAGGGATTTTTTTTCATGTACATATTTAGACAAATTCAGTCTTCTTTCTCTCTTATTTATATTTATTTTATTTATTTATTTTTTAGGCAGTGTTTAACCAAGGGGTTTACCTTGCCCACTGCCTAGATAGCCAATTCATCAGGAAAGGGGAATTGCAATAGAGAAAGAGAAATTCATGAAGAGAATTACTGTGTGGGAGACCAGAGTTATTGTTACTCAAATCAGTCTCCTGAGTAATGGGAAGCAGAGTTTTTAAGGACAACTTGGTGGGTAAGGGGTAGCCAGTGAGCCAGGAGTGCTGATTGGTTAGGGGTGAAATCATAGAAAGTAGAGGCTGTCTTCTTGCACTGAGTCAGTTTCTGGGTGGGGGCCATAAGATCAGATGAGCCAGTTTATCAATCTTAGGAGCAGTTTAGGGAGGGTCAGAATCTTGTAGCCTTTAGCTGCATGACTCCTAAACCATAATTTCTAATCCTGTGGCTAATGTTAGTCTAGTCCCCAGGCAAGAAGGAGATATGCTTTGGGAAAGGGCTGTTACCCTCTTTGTTTAAATTATAAACTACAAACTAACTTTCTCCCAAAGTTAGTTCAGTCTATGACCAGAAATGAACAAAGATAGCTTGGAGGTTAGAAGCAAGATGGAGTCAGTTAAGTTAGATCTCTTTCACTGTCTCAGTCATAATTTTGCCATTTGATGTCAACAGGGTCTCCTTCTGTCACCCAGGCTGGAGTGCAGTGATGTGGTCAAGGCTTACTGCAGCCTTGACCTCCCAGGCTTAGGTGATCCTCTCACCTCAGCCTCCCAAGTAGCTGGAACTACTGGCATGCCTTACTACTCTTGGCTAATTTATATATTTTTTCTAGAGATGGGGTTTTGCCGTGTTGCCCAGGCTGGTCTCGAAGTTTTGGGCTCAAGACATCTGCCCTCCTTGGCCTCTCAAAATGTTGGGATTACAGGTCTGAGCCACCAGGCCTGTTCTCCTTTCTTTTATATAACTTGGTTTATGAGTTATTTTTAAAAGATGATGTTACAGAGAGATATATAGATGCATGTAAGAGACACCTAAAATTTGACCTTTTAGGGATCCTAATGTTTAGATTAAGACTTTGAGACTTTTTTCTCTGCAAACACAATATTTTTATAAAACTGGAATTGTACTATTAAGTATTAATATAATACTTTCTTCTTAAAAACTTATTATGCCATGTACCTTGTTTATATTAACAAATTTAGTTGAATAGTAAAGTAGTTTCCTTTGTTTTTATTATGGTGAAAATGCTCCAGGGAACATTCTGGCACACTAGCTCCCATAATTGCTTCTGTTAAATAACTAGGTATAATTACTGGGTCACACTTAAGATTTAGACATGGTGGGGCACGGTGGCTCATGCCTGTAATCCCAGCACTTTGGGAAGTGGAGGCAGGTGCATCACGAGGTCAGGAGATTGAGACCATCCTGGTCAACATGATGAAATACCATCTCTACTAGTTGCGGTGAGCTGAGATCACGCCATTGCACTTCAGCATGGTGACAGAGCGAGGCTCCATCTCAAAAAAAAAAAAAAAAAAAAAAGATTTAGACACATATTATCAGATTGTCCTCAGGGAAGGCTTGAAGTTGTGTTTTCTACACCCTCCAATGTGCTTACTCAGAATCTTGTGGCCTCCAGCTGCATGACACTAGAGAAGCCTTCCATGACCTTAGCATCCTGAATCAAATTGTATCACCTCCACCCCAAGGCTCTTTATTCTATTAACTTATTCTGTGTTTCTTTGCACTCATCACCACTTGACATATTCCAGTATTCTTAATATACTTGACATTCTCGATGTTTCACCTATCTCAGACAGGTGTTTGGTCACAGTAGACTATAAGCCCCATGAATGCTGGGATTTTATTTTTGTTCACTGTTGTATCTCCAACTTTAAGAATAGTGCCTAGCAGATATTAGGTGCTCAATAAATATTTGTTGGCAGAATCAATGACTCATTTCTTTCTTTTTTTTTTTTTTTTTTTTGAGATGGAGTCTCCATCACCCAGGCTGGGGTGCAGTGGCACAATCTCGGCTCACTGCAACCTCCACCTCCCAAATTCAAGTGATTCTCCTGCCTCAGCCTCTTGAGTAGCTGGGACTACAGGTGCAGAACACCATGCAAATTTATGTATTTTTAGTAGAGGTAGGGTTTCACCATGTTGGCCGGGCTGGCCTTGAACTCCTGACCTCAGATGATATGCCCACCTCGGCCTCCCATAGTGCTGTGATTATAGGTGTGAGCCACTGTGCCTGGTCTCAATGACCCATTTCTAACAGGAAATATGATCTTTTCTATTCCCCTTCATGGAGAGCCATATTCCAGTTGAATAGCAATATAAAATATAGTCACATGAGTACAGGGTAGCCAATTAGTGTGTTCTGTTACACCTGCCTTCCATCCTTTCAGCCAGCTCTTCTTCCAATGTCCCAAATTTGCTTACTTTAAATATGAAAATATTGCTACTGTCAGGATGGCAAAATTTTTATCCTGCCCATGTAGTGGACTTGCCCTTGGATCTGGGGTTGGCAAACGTTTTCTGTAGAAAGCCAGATCATAAATATTTTAGGGTTTTCTGGCCATGCAGTCTTTGTCACAACTACTCAACTCTGCTGTTGTGATAGCAGCCATTGACAATAGGCAAACAAATGCGTGTGACTGTGTTCCAATAAAACCTTACTTACAAAAACAGCTAGTGGACCAGCTTTAGCTTTAGTTTGCTAACTCTTGCTTTAGAATCAGAAATCTTAATTAGTTTTCAATGGTTCAATTTTATAAAGCATCTAGAGCTTGTCTATCCAATGAAATGTAATGTGATCCACAGCTATGGACAAATATGAATTTTAAATTTTCTGGTAACCATGTTACAAATAGTAAAAAGAAACAGGTGAACTTTATGTTAATACATTTTGTTTAGCCAAGTAAATTTGAAATATTATTTCAACATGTAATCAATACAAAACATGATTAATGCAATATCTTACAGGTATGTATGAAGTTTTTGAAATCTGGTATGTATTTTTTACTTTGAGTATATCTCAACTCAGTCTAGCCACAATTTCAAGAGTTCTATGTAGCTTCTGGCTATTGCACTGGGCAGTGCGGATCCATAGCAGGTGTTTTCAACTTTGGCACTTTAGACAGTTTGAACAAAAACATATTTGGTTGTGGGGGCAGCACAATTCATGATGGGCTATTTAGCAGATGTCCATGACACCTATCTACCTGATGTGAGTAGTGCCTTCCCAGTTGTGAAGACCAGAAATATTCCAGACATTCTAAATGTCCTCCAAAGGGAAAAATTGTCCAGTCGAGAACCATGTATCTAGAATAAGCATTCTAAAACTAGGTCAGTGAATCCCCTGGAACTGAACATAATCTTTAGTACCTATGTGATTCAGTCAGGGGTGAAGTGGTGAGGAAAGGGTCTATGGCTTTCTATAGCTCTTCAGAGGTGTCTGTGATCCAAAACATACTGAGAATCACTGACTGAATAGAAAGAGATGTTAAATTATGCTGCTATATGCATATCACCAATTAGTTCACACCCCAAATACAAGCTTTTGCTTGTGATCTTTCAAAATGAAATAAATTCCCATAATGACCTCCCCAAACTTTGACCTTTTTGAACTGTACCCTTGCTTTTCTGTCTTGATTCCTTAGTGTTGGAGTACTGATTTTGAACATTTCTCTTCAAGTATTATTTAGCAAGAGAATTCATGAAGGGTAGATTCTAGTTAAAATATTACAGCAATGGAGAGGGATTAGTGTAACGTTTTAGCAATGGGAGAGTCATTATTATTGAACTCTCAAGTTGGCAAAATGGAATGATAATGAGATCGGGAGTCAAGAAACTTACATCCTCTAGTCAGCTGTGTGATCTAGGCTGAGTGAGAATGACCCACATGCTTTCTCAGATGGCACTGAGAAGGAAATGAGGTAACTGGTACAGAAAGTGGTATAATGTTATTTCCTAAAACAGTTGTTCTGATTCTCACTCAAAAGTCTGCTTAACTGTCTATGGCAATCTGCAAACACAAACAGAAGTAGTTTATGATGACAAGGATAATGAAGGTAAGCTATAATCAGCTTTTCCTATTTCCTCTAGATGCTATAAAATATTAGGAAGAGTTGATAAAATTATTAGAATATAAATTATCTCTAGTGGATGTGAGCATCCCAGAACATATGTCCTCAACCATCAGCTCAGTCCCAGGTGATTATTTTCACTGTAATGATACACGCTCTCCCCAAATCTGTGATGCAGGGGTAAGGGGACTATATTCTTTTTGTGCAGTTAAAATTTGTGTGCTTTGAATCTGAATTAACTGTGGGTTCTGTGGTTGGATATTACTAAGAGACTTCTAACTATCCATCTGATAGTTAGAAATACTTTCCTTAATACTGACACATTTCTGTGCCCAAACTGACTTCCTTGTTTAGTCGCATAGATATACCTACTTCTTACTCACTCTCCCAGAGAAGGTTGAGCCATCCTTTGGGCCACAGTTCACATTCAGGAAGGGCTTAGACTATTGATATATAATTTTAGAATTTTTGAAAGCACCTTTGCAAAATTATGGCAATAAGAGAAACCTGACATAGTTTATTGCATCTTGCTTCTCACCTTTAAGCTGTCCTTTAGGCATTCCTGGGCATAGGCCAAGCTAACTTTGGGAGGAATTTAGTTTATAGTTTATCCTTAAAGCAAGAATAATAATTGCTCTTCCCCAAACTAAACTGCCTTTGTAAAACCAATGAAAGTCCACAAGGTTAGGATTATGAGGAGGATCTGAGTTTTGTTAAGATGTTGGTATAGTTAAATGATAACAAACCATTGTTGGGAAGTCTTGAGATTTGTGACTTCCCCAATCTCTGCTGTAGGTTGCATCACTATTGTAGAACCTATGATTGGCCTTTTGAGATGTCTTTCCAGACTTTTTTGTTTCTGATAACCACTTGACTCCACCCAGACTGGCAACTCATGACTCAACTCGTTCTGTGGTCCCCATGCAGAGGCTGACTCAGTGCACTAGGACCATTTTCCACATCCCTGTGATTTCATCCCAACCAATTAACATTCCACATTCCCTAGCCCCCTGTCTACCACATTATGCTTGAGAAACCCTAATCTCCAAGCCTTTAGGGAGACCTATTTGCGTGCTTCCATTCGGCCAGCCTTGTGTCAATTAAACTCTTTACTGCAATGCTGCAGTCTCAGTTAATCAATTTTGTCAATGCAGTGGGTAGGAAGAATAACCCATGAGGTGATTACAGTTTTTTTTTTTTTTTGGGATGGAGTCTTACTCTGTTGCCCAGGCTGGTGTGCAGTGGCATAATCTCGGCTCACTGCAACGTCTGCCTTCCCAGCTCAAGTGATCCTCCCACCTTAGCCTCCCGAGTAGCGGGGATCACAGATGCATGCCACCACGCTGGCTAATATTTCATATTTTTGGTAGAGATAGGGTTTTGCCATGTTGTCCAGGATGGTTTCAAACTCCTGAGCTCAAGTGATCTGCCCACCTCAGCATCCCAAAGTGTTGGGATTACAGGCATGAGCCACTGCGCCTAGGGGTGATCACATTTTGATGCTATCATATTGTCTCTACAATTTCATACTTAATGTCAGAGAGATGTACTGACAGAAGTGAAGGAGAATGTCATCATATACCTTCACATCAGTGACCTAGTTCTGAAGCACCCTTCTCTTAGTACACTCAGAGCTAGATTTTAAAAAATACTCTCTGTAATCATCTTACAAATAAAACAATTATATTGCATTTGTGTCAAAATTATTAAAAGTAAAACAGACTCCAATTTTGGAAATACCACTAAATCTAGCTTGGCATTTCTTTATGTTTTAATATATCAAGATCCTCTAGAATTAAAAGGGGGCCTGGTCCTCTCTTGATGGCTGACAGGCTTGTCTTCCCCTTCAGACCCAAAGGGAAGTAAGTATATGGATGGATGCTAAAAGGAAAACACCACAGGGAGGTGGAGGAAAGCAATATAGGAGATCAGAAAGGAAACAGAGAGGGCCCAGGGACATGGCATCCTGAGGAGGTCAAGGCAAGACTTTATTACTATTACTGAGACTGCGTGTCACTCTGTTGTGCAGGCTGGAGTGCAGTGGCATGATATCAGCTCATTGCAACCTCTGCCTCCTGGGTGCAGGCCATTCTCCTGCCTCAGTCTCCTGAATAGCTGGACCACCATGTTACCCAGGTTGGTCTTGAACTCCTGGCCTCAAGTGATCCACCTGCCTCGGCCTCCCAAAGACAAGACTTTAAAATAAGAAATAAAATAAATGACCCACAGTGTGACTAGAACATCCAAAGCTAGACATTTGTCATGTGAAAAGCATCAGTATCCTCAGGGGACATTCATATCAACAGGCAGGATGACTGGCATCTCCTCAATGCCCAGAACCCGCGCATTTGGGGATATGTCATTCCTTTCAGCTAAACAGGAAATACCATAAAGGAATTTGATACAACAGGGAAAGGGTGAGGATATAGCCTGAGAATTCTAAAATGCCTGCCCAATATCTTCCTGCCAAGTCATTTTAATCACCTGTTGCTCTCAGTCTTTCTCCAGCCTTACTTTAAAGGCAAACAACCTTTCTCTCTAGCATTTTATGACCATACAATGCAAAACAAAGTACAATCTAAAGCCTTTGTGGTTTTATTCTCGACTGTTGGGATCTTAAAAAGTTTAGGCTCATACGCTCAAAAACCCTGAGATTTGAAATAGAAGACACTTTGAATTTTACTGAATTAGACCCTCCATCAAGTTTTGCCACTGGAGGGCACCAGTTAACAACATTACATGCCAAGCATTATTCCTGTCTTAAGTTTTTTTCCTAGGAACTTGACCATGGACTCTAAATAGAGTCCTGTTTCACAGATTAAATTGGAGCCACTTTATCCTTTCATAATTCAGGATTTCAAAGACCAATTTCTTAGAATAATTGGAAATCACAACATTTCGTACTCATTTCTGGAATCAGTATTTTTAGCCCAGTTCACATTAACCTATGAGGTCCCTATCAAAAGAAATGACAGGGGATTATTTACCCATAATCATTCAGCAATTACCGTTTATCATAAAAGGAGATCTGCATGGTCTGACCACAGGGAATATTGAGTTTAGTAGCATTTAAGGAGTGGCCAAATTCAATATATATATATATTTAAGTTCATTTAACAAATGTTATTTTCTGCTTGTTTGGGAAATACTTTAATTTGAGAGACCTTGAACTAGATATTTTAGTGGACATTTTCCCCTTCACCTTTAACATCTAGCCTTATCATCTTGTGTATGAATATTTTAATGGGATTAATCATATCATCCCCTCTGTCTTTACAGGATACTCAGTGGTTCTCCTACCACCATAGGCTACTGAGGCTAAACTTATTAGACTATAGAAAAATATTTATCGGGAAAACTGTCTTTCAGAATCCAGCTTTGAACCAGAGAAATCCATTCTCTTGAGGCTCTTTGCTGTGGAGAAGTTGGCCTTACCAATCCGCCTTTGGAGTTCAAGTTATAGAGGTTTGCATTTTTTCCTTATTTTACTCTATACTTCCCACTCCATTTTTCAGATGACTATCTGCTTGTCTGCATGTATTATAATTATTGTTCTGCTTATTAATTCTGCTTACCAGTTTTCTTGGCTCTTGCTAGTTTCTACTACTAACCTCAGTCTGAACTCATGTAAATCTTGGACAGACTAAAATTGCACAGTGGGATCATTTCATTCACATGAGTTTGCCAATACGTGGGTATTAACACGTGAAGGTGGCCGAGGATGAGGATTTGGATATTAACGGGTAGCGGTGTCCCTGAGTGTGCTATTTTCAGAGTTCTTGCTGATACTGTAGAATTGGCTCTTATATAACTCAATATCTTCCTACATGAGAGATTTCTTTTGGTCTACATATAGGAACTTTGTCTTTAAAAAATCTATTATCAAAAAAATAAAAAATAAAAAAACAAAAAATCTATTATCTCCCTGAAAACACATGGACACATTGAGGGAAACAGCAGACACTGGGTCCTACCAGAGGATGGAGGGTGGGAGGAGAAGGAGCACCAGGAAAAACAACTAATGGGTACCAGGCTTAATACCTGGGTGGGTGATAAAATAATCTGTACAACAAACCTCTGTGACACAAGTTTACCTGTATAACAAGCCTGCACATGTACCCTTGGGCTTAAAATAAAAGTTAAAAAAAAACCCTATCATCTCTCAGCCACCTCACAGGGATGTTTTGACATTATATGAATTATGTTAAATAATCAGTGCTAGGACAGTGCCAGGCACACAGCCTCTATAAATATGAGTTTCTTCTCTACTTCTTACTTCTATTTCCTTTCTTTTCCTGGTGCCTAGAGACAGATTTTATATCAGAGCAGCCACACTGATCAGACTGATAATTTATTTGCTTTACTCCTCTTTTGTCAAGCTTGCTATTTTCCCATATTGTTCTTTTCTTGAAAAAAAAAAATTTTTTTTTAAAGTCATCTAAATGATTAGGGGCAGAAATGAGTAACTGAAGAAGGAATGTGGTAGCCCTTCTTGGGATGTGGAATCCTGAACAACCCCCAACATGAGAGATGTTTCATGAGAGACTGGGTCAACATGGTATTCTTTCAGGGGAAATCTGTGCTCATATAAATGAATCGTAGCACAGACCTGAGTTCAAATCCTTGCCTTGGTATTTACAACTTGGGCAAACTTGAATAGAGGGAGAATGAAGAATTTTGGAACTCCTCTCAGCTGTAAAATGGAGACTAATAACCCTTAACCAATGATATTGCTATGAAGACTCAATAAAATAACAAAAATGTGCTTGCTATCATTGTTTCTGTTGTATCCAAAGTATTGTCTGATTCTGGAGATTTTGTAAATGAGATTGCCTAAAATGAAAGTCTGCCCATGATAACCCTCACACAGCCCCTCTGCTTCATGCAGCTGCTCGTCTTCCTGGCCATGCACACATCTTATGCTCCCCTGCTCATGTACTGCAGCTCATAGCATTCTTTGCATTGGAATCTACACTGTTGACCTCACCTCTCTGTCTTTCCCATTGTCTTGACTCCAACTCACAACATAATTCTACAAAGCATCCTTGTCTCAGCTGAATGGGCGACTCTGCCTTCCCGGAGCTCCAAAGGTTGGCCAAAAGGGGATCCATTCCCGCTTACTCTGCACCAAGAACTGCAGCGCTGGCCACAAGAGTCGCCCTGGTGACCCGTGGGGCTCCTCCGCTGGGAATCTCTTGGTCTGTGAGCAACAAAAATTCATCTCAAAGTGTGGCGTCCTCTCATTCTCTGTGCTTTCACTGGGAGCTACAATCCCGAGCTGCTAGTGGTCAGCCATCTTGGATCTCTCTTCCGCATCCTTGTCTCAGAGCAAGAGAACCTGATCTCTATTTCCTGTTAATGCTTATCATTCTTACTATCTCCTTCTTGCTGGGTGGAGCTTCCCTGGTTCACTACAAGCCAGGTTCGTTATTTGACTGATTGTGGTATATGGCATCAGTGAAACACTTATCACAAGACAACTCCTTGATGGTAGAGCCTCTGGCTTTTTCATCTTCATACAGCACATAACTAATTTGATGCTTAGCACAGAGAAGTCACTCAAAAAACACTGCAAGAGTAAGGAAAGCACTTATTTGATATTGTTATATTTTCATATATATTTATTTTATGTGCCCATAATATACTTTGAAGTTCTTTGAAGTTAAGTACTTACACAGAACATTAATGTTAAAAACAAAATTTGGGAAGAATAAACGCCAGACATTATGTCCTTCTCAGTGGAAGAATACACCATCTACGAGGTAGCTTGTCAAAAGAAGTGATCCTGGATCTCATCAAGCCTTTAGACCCAGGCACAGTTTATAGAAAATACAAAGAATAGAGAAATATGTTGATACAGTTTGGCTCTGTGTCCCCACCCAAATCGCATCATGAATTGTAGTCCCTAAGTGTTGAGGGAAGGATCTGGTGGGAGGTGATTAGACTGTGGAGGTGGTTTCCTTCATGCTGTTTTTATGAGAGAGAGGGAGTTCTCACAAGATCTGATGGTTTAAAAGTGGCAGTTTGCCCCGCATTCTCTCTCTTTTGCTGCCATGTAAGATGTGCCTTGCTTCCCCTTCACCTTCCGCCATGATCATGTTTCCTGAGGCCTCTCTAGCCATGTCAATTCAACCTCTTTTGTTTATAAATTACCCAGTTTTAGGTAGTATCTTTATAGCAGTGTGAAAATAGACTAATATACATGTTAATGACACCATGAGGTTGCGATCTGCAA
Source organism: Aotus nancymaae (assembly GCF_030222135.1). NCBI lineage: Eukaryota > Metazoa > Chordata > Mammalia > Primates > Aotidae > Aotus > Aotus nancymaae. Next base: position 7,808,247 of record NW_026988460.1, read on the forward strand.
AATCCAGACTGTGGAATAGTCTACCCTAGGAGCCTGTCCCTTGTCTGTTTTTGAATGCCTTCAAGCTAAGAATGGTTTAAAGATGGGTTTAAATTTTATTGACCTATTTTATGTATGTATATATTTATATGTTTAAAAATTTGAAAAAATAAAGAATATGTGAGACAGATGCTTGCTTTATAGGATTAACATCCCAACTCTTTTTTTTTGAGACAAAGTCTTGCTCTGTTGTCCAGGTTGGAGTGCAGTGGCATGATCTCGGCTCACTGAAGCCTCTGCCTCATGGGTTCAAGCAATTCTCCTGCTGCAGCTTCTGAGTATCTGGGACTACAAATGTGTGCCATCAATCTTGGATAATTTTTGTATTTTTTAGTAGAGATAGGGCTTCACCATGTTGGCCAGGCTGGTCTTGAACTCCTGACATCAAGTGATCTGCCTATCTCAGCCTCTCAAAGTGCTGGGATTACAGGGCAAATAAATTGCAAATAAAAGGAGACATTAAAAGAGACTGAAGTCATAGATCAACTGATTGCAATGAATTGATTTTATCTAGATTCCAATGCAAACTAACCAACCATAAAATAGAAAAAGAAACATTCATAACATTTATGATGCAATTGATGATATTTAATAATATTAAGATATTATCAAGGATATTTTTAGGTCTGATAATGGCTTGAAACTTATGTTTATTAAAAATAGTCCTTATCTTTTAGATATACATACTGAAATATTTATGAATGATGCTGTGTGTGATTTGCTTCCCAGTAATAAGGGAAAGAAAGTAGATTTGGTTATGTGAGGTTGTGCATGAGTTGCTAATTGTTGTAACTGGTGACTTATTTATGAAGTTTATTATGTTCTTCTGTCTATTATATCCTTCTATGTTTGAAATTCTATGTAATAAAAAGTTCAAGAAAAAAGTGAACAAATTTCAGACTTCTATCTGGGCTGATTCCAGCCAAAATAACTCTGTCATGGTACTGGGTTCTTCTGATCTCAGTTTCCTTATCTGCAAAATGGATATTATAATAATGCCTATTTCATATGGTTATTGTGAAAACTATCTGAGCTAATGTATATGCAGATTTTAATTAATGCTTAGTACATAATGAAGCATTCAATTCTTATTAAATAGTGTTGTTGCTGCTGGTGTTACTACTTTAACTCTCTGTAGGTGTTGCTATTTATGAGCATCTGTTGCTGAGATAATAAAAAACGATAAGAAAATAGAATTCTTATTGGGAAAAGAGCCAGTAGAGTCATTGCAGTCTACAGGTAACTGGAGACTCTGGTTCTCATCCTCCCCAACTGCAGTGTTCCTAAGGGGAGTTGGGGAGGATGGGAACTGCACAGTCTCCAGTTACCAGTAGATTGCAATGACTATTCTGGACCAAGTTATCAGACCTTATATAGCCTAATGTGGGGCAGGCTGTCTAGCTGGGCACTGAGCTTTTCCAGTCAGGAATGCCAAGTAATAACTTGAAGGTCAGGGAGAGAGCAATATAATCAAACACTCAAACCAAACCTAAGAGCCATTTATTAAACTCAGCTCTACAATAATTTTTGATCATTGAGAGGTGTATTGCCAGAATAAAGACTATCTAATACAGGCTTAAGGGGGAACATAACTTTAAAAATAATTGATCAAATCTTTATTGAATATTATCATTTCAGGGAGGCAATATACCACAATAATTTATAGCAGCCCTTTCCATAGTGCTGGTCTTTGATGACATAAAGAGCTTGCCCCAAAATGAAAATACACACATTTCTTCCTTACTAAAAAAGTCTTGCTATTGAAAAAAAAGAAGTCATTTGAAGTAAACAGTATGCTTAGTGACATAGTTGATTTGCACTCTGGCGCAAGTTCCTTATGTTCACAGTCTGTTAACTAGTACATAGTCTACGTTTTTGAGTGAAACTAGTTTAGAGCAGGGGTTCTCAACTGGAGGCAGTTTTGCCCCTCAGAGGTCATCTGGCAGTGTCTGGAGACATTTCTTGTTGTCACAACTGAGTGGGAGGTGCTATGGCATCCGGTGGATAGAAGCCAAGGATGCTGCTGAATGCCCTACAGTGTAGTGTCCTTTACAACAATGGAATATTCAGCCAAGATGACAATACTGATGAGGTCGAGAAATCCTCTTTTAAAGCATATCTTTAGAGCCAGAGATGAGAACCAAACTCCAGCTCTGCCATCTACAAACAGTGTGACCTTGAGCAAGAGGGGTTTTTATCTCTCTGTAAGCACTAGCTTACAGGATTGTTGTGCAGATGAAGTGAGCAAATGCAGATAAACCATTTAACATAGATGAAGATCAAGCTTTCAGTTTTTTGAGCAGCTGTGTATACTTCTCAGACATAGCCCTTGTCCTGATGACCCATGAATTGTCATTCAAGGACTCACTATGTTAACGGCTAAGATGTAGGTTTTTTGTTTGTTTTCTTTCCTCGCTCTTTCATTCTTTGATAACAGTTGGCAATGAGTTCTCTGTAATTTTTTATTTTGGAGACCTAAAATGCAAATGTATTTCATTTGTTGCTGAAGATGAAAGCCAAGCCAAACCAAGCCAAACCTTGACTTTGATTCCTTGAAAGGTAAACCTTATTGTCAGAAGGAGCCGGGCTATAAACAAAGCTGGGGAATTCACTTGAAACTCCTCTTTCTGTCCCTTAGAATGAAGTATGACACACGCCTAGGAGCTTAATGGTTTGCAAGTTGGGACTCCTACTGTGTCCTTCTTTTTGCTGATGATTTTATGATTTTTTTTACACACAACATGATAGATTCTTGAGTATCCTTAGCTTTGAATCTGTACGCTTATTTTTTTGCAGTTTGAGTGAAACCCTTCAGACAGAGCTGTGAAGATGTGGTTCTTAAATAAAATATTTTTCTACTGTGCTAATAACTCACACATTCTCTACATTTCTCTTCTATACTCAGGGTCAGTGGGATACTTCCATTTCTCTTAATTCTATCTAGCCTGTTTTTCTTAGGCTTCCAACAGCTTTTTATGAAGGCACAGCATGGCTTGTTTCAGGTGCTGGCATTTGGGGAGGGCAGAGAATTGTGGAGGGAGAGGGGATACTTTCTTACTCTTTTTCCATCTTTGTATTGACAATAGCCTTTTAATCATTTGAAAATTCTTTGTAAATGCCCTAACATGAAATATTGCGTTACAAACCCACATAGGAGACACAATTCAGACAATAGAAGCAATAACAAACTTTTGTCCTGCTGCTAGGTTTTAATGAAATGTACTTTATGGAGATCTAATGTAGTTTTCACCAGAGAAGCCATGTGCTTGCTGAATTCTAAATCTCTAGAGTTGACATTCTTCCTCCCATCCAAGTACTAACCAGGCCAGACTCTGCTTCGTTTCCGAGATCAGATGAGATTGGGTGCATCCAGGGTGGTATGGCCATACACAAGGGTTGACATTCTCCCTTAAAAACATGGGATGTTTGCATTTCTGGGTCAGATGGGAAGATTGTAGTGTCAGAAGTGAAAATGTTGCAGATTTCAAGTATAGACATGTGACCTCATTTGTGTATACATGCCACCACGGTCTTCCTGGGCCCAACTGGGCAGTCAATAGACAGTGGTGCCTATTCAAAGCTGTTGTTTTTCTTAAGACTTTTGGTCAATATAACACAGCCCAGTTAATATTGTAGGAGCAAGGAAAAATTTCCCCTTTGCTCCCTGAAAATTCACTGAAAATCACTGACAAAAGGAAGACTAGTAGGAGAAAAGGCATACAAATTTATTCAATCATACTTTTACATGGCATAGGAGTCTTCAGAATGAAGACCAAAACATGCAGGTGAAACTCTCCATTTTTATGCTTAGAATCAACAAAGTTGGAGCAGTTGTGTAGAAATATGATTGGATAAAAAAAAATTATGATCTAGTGCTAACAGGTGGAGTGGGGAATCCCAGCATGGTCTGTCTGTCTAGTCTGTTCTTGGCCTCTCTATGCAACATGTCATCCTTCTGGGTATGGGGCAGAACCCTCTCTGGAAGGAAGGTCTTATGACCTATAATCAAACAAGATAGGTCAGATAATTTCTTAATGGCCAGTTTTTGCACGGAAAGGAAAGAGAAAAAGTTAGAGTAATATTTTAGGTTTTATGGCTGGCTTTGGGAAAAAGGGGCTCTGAAGTCTATGATCACCTTGGGGAAGAGGGATTCTAGTTTCTATGGCTAGCCTTGAGGGAGAACCAGATTCAGAGACAGGAAGGCAGGAGAAGGTTGGAGAGAATCTTGCTTCTGAGGCCTTCGTTTTGGGGTATCATCTTCTCACCTCCAACAATATCATTCATTAATTAAAGTGCAAAAATTGTATTTGAGTAACTAAACAGTACAAAATTGATATTTAAAAAAAATTTACTTTGGAGAATGCAAGCATATAAGATTCTCCAAACATAATGTAAAGCTTATTTTTCTTAGCATATGTATTATGCCTTAAAAATCTGACATCAAACCCACAGGAAGTTTGAAAAATTTTGTGTCCTCCTTCTTTTTGTACTCTCATATCTTGTGATTAAGTGATTCAGTTTAGTTCTTAATATCTAAGCTTATGAACGTGTCTTTTGTTAGAGAATCCTGCTCTTTTTCTTCCTGACTTTCTTCCTGATCCTCCCAAGCAGGAAGCACTTCTTTCTAAACCTTATTCTTTTCTTATTTCATTGATGATTCTGGATGAAGTGCATTGTTCATGTCTTGCCTAGAGCCTGGTTCTCTCTCAAGCCTGCAGCAAGTGTTGCATGCTCTCCCTATCACTCTGACCATTATGTCATAGTCTTACCAGGACCAGGCCCTCCTGGTCCACTCTGCCAGGGAGGCCTGCACACCTCTAGCTGCTCTGTCTGTGACTGGTTGGACACAATCAGTTCCAGAGGTCTGTTGTAGGAAGCCTCATTTTGGCCTTCAATCCAAATTAACTTTTCCAATTCAGTTTCGCCACTAATAAAGATGATCACTCAAAGCTTCTGGGTCAATTTCAAAACTGAGTCAGAATTTGGAAGAGGTAATGATGAGTGGTTAGGTTTTCTACAAATTGTGACATTAAAAAAATTTAGTACAGTTTATTTCTTGTGTTACATATTGCCAAGTCTTGTCATACAGTTAAATATCAATACTCCATTTATCATCATTCATTACAATTATCTATGAGCACATCCTAAGGCCAATGAAATCTATTAAATTGCCCAGGATAAGATATGTAAGTCATGGATCAAGCCTTCAAACAGCCTCAATCTACTTAGGGATTTAAAACACGTAAGTTGATTTAAAAAGTACAACATTTAAAAATAGTAAGTTAAAGAAAATATATATCTATAATACCATAGGGAGATCACAAAGGGATTGTAGCTCCCTGCTGGGAAAGAAAAGAAGCCTTCTAGAGAGAGGATTTAGGATGGACCTTGAATGATTGGTAAGATTTAGACATGCAGATAAAGGAATGATTATTATTATTATTTTTTAAAAAAAGTCTTCCAGGTAAAGAGAAAAGTGAGTGCATATGTGGAAAAGAAGGAAATATGGAGTTATTGGGAAAATATTCATCAAGTGTAACTTGAGGAGCTGTGCCAGAACAGGTGGACATGAAGTGGGGAGCAGTAGAGGTAAGCTGAAAGCAAACTCTGGAGTAACAGTGGAATAGTTATAAAAGCTAAAGAGCAGAGATGAGCTTCCTGCAGGGTTTGGTCTTTCAGCAAGTTCCAGTTCTCATGTCAGTGTCATTTCTCATTAAAGACAAAACTCCAAGGATCTTATTAACTAATTCAGCTTTAAAAACTGTGTAGCCCACTTTATTAATAAGAATAAGTCAAGGGTGAGAAGGATGTTTAAGTAGCTCTTTAGGCCATAGAATTTCTCCCTGATACTGGTTATCAACCCTAACAGTCAGGGAAGGCTGGGTTATGCTGCAATAATAAATAGGCCCCAAATTGCAGTGGCTTAGAAAAATAAAGTATATTTTTTGCTCACACTGAATTTTCCATTGAAGGTGAAGAGAGAGTTTCTGCCTGGCAGGGGAAATTTGGAGAACTGAGTGTTAGCATTTAAATGTTTCTATTTGGAATTAATAAAGGTCACCTTAGCTAGCATTTCATTGACCAAAGCAAATTACTTGGACATGACTAAATTCAAGAGGGCAAGGAGACACAAATCTTTTCATGTCTGCTACAATCTCCTCAGTTGGTTACTATAAGTATACATCCTCATTTTAATACTACAATTCATGCCCCTCTAAAATGTCTCCAAAAATAATTTCATTTCTTGACTGTTTAATTTAGGCCAGGCCCTGGGCTGACCTTTTTAATACAAAATTTCTCTTTGAATTCCTATAAAAATTCTCTGCTATTGGTTTTAGCAACCTCTTGACTGGTCAACTCGTGACATTTGTGTTCTTCCTCACAAGATCTGCAAGGCTGCCTGTGAATGAATGGTTGGTCACCACATCCAAGTTTTTCAGGAGCTCCTGAAAGATTACTGCATAAACAAGGGAGGATGGAGACCAGACCTCTGGCTACTGTTGCTGCCACCATTACAGCCACCACCTTCATCCTCATGAACCCCCTATTTATTGAACACTCTCTATAGGCCAGGTACCCTGCCCTATACCTGTGAAATAAGGACTGCTATTTCCTCTATTTTATAAAAGAAGAGTTGAGGCTCAGAGGGGTTATGTTACTTGCCCAAGATCACACAGCTAGTAAGTGGCAAAAATGAGATTCTGTCTGAGTCCAGCAACAACATAACTGATATTCTTGACAATCAGGCTGGATAGAAAAAGATAAGATGTGAGAATTTTGGTGCTATGATTTGAATTTTCCTTCCAAAGCTCATGTTGGAACTTAATCCCCAATATAACAGTACTAGTAGGTGGGGTCTTTAACATGGAGTCCCAGAATTGTGGGACTCCATGTTAAAGACCCCACCTACTAGTACTGAATGAATTACTCCATTTATGATTAAGGGATTAATGGGTCATAATGGGAGTGAAACAGTGGCTTTATAAGAAGAGGAAGAGAGACCTGAGCTAGAACACTCAGCCCCCTTGCCATGTGATGCTCTGTGCTACCTTGGGACTCTGCAGAGGGTCTCCACCAGAAAGAAGGCCCTCATCAGATGCAGCCCCTTGACCTTGGCCTTCTTAGCTTCTATAACTGTAATAAGTATTTTTTTTCTTTGTAAATTATCCAGTTTTTGGTGTTCTGTTATAAGCAATAAATATCAGACTAATATACTGAGTTATAATTATGAGATTTAAGATTGAGGAAAATGAACATAGAAAACACTAGAGAAATGAATGCTAAACTAGAGCATAACCATTGGGATTGTGAAAAAAGATATTTGAAATATTTTAAAGATATAGAATTTTAAAAATTAGGAAACAGATAGAGTATAAGAAAAAGAGAGAAAATGAAAAATGATTCCAAGGTTGGAAACCTTAGTATTGGTGAAACACTCATAGCTGGGGGAAAAACTCAAAAGGAAGAGCTGGCTTGTGGGTACAGATGGAGAAATCTGGATTTATTGAACTTTTCTTTGCCAGTGGGGTATGTGTGTAAAAATAGCTATTCATTTATTCTCATTCATTTAGCATGTAAAGAACACAACTAGGCATTAGAAACATATAACAAAACCTATTTCCGGATAAATTTAGAAATATAGATCTGAAAGATCAAGGTTTGGGTTTTATTCATTTATTTATTCAAACTTGTGGTGAGGTCTTTCCAAAGTATGTGATATATTAAGCAGAATGGACAGAGAAATTCATGAAAATATGTATGACCGTCAAGGAAAACAATAAAAAACATAAGGTAAAAGACCAAACTTAAAGGAGTGCCTATATTCAGGGATATGGGAGGGAGGAACGATAATCTGAAAAGAGGCTGTTAAGGTGGGAAGAAAGCAAGACAAAAAAGTCTCATAATTGGATGCAGGAGAGAGATTTCAGGAAGAAGAGAGGGCTCAGTAGTCCCAAGACCACAGAGCTGCCAAGGATGGAAAAGAACATTTACGGCAGTGTTTGGAGGTTTCAGGGATTAGGTAGATTGCACATATGTTTTATGTTTTTCTTTCTTTTTCTTCTTCTTTTTTTTTTTAGGTGGAGTCTCATTCTGTCTCCCAGGCTGGAGTTCAGTGGCGCAATTGCAGCTCGCTGCAACCTCCGTCTCCCAGGTTTAAGCGATTCTCCTGCCTCAGCCTCCCAAGTAGCTGGGACTACAGGTGCGCACCACCATGCCCAGCTAATTTTTGTATTTTTAGTAGAGACAGGGCTTCATCACATTGACCAGGCTGGTCTTGAACTCCTGACCTTGCGATCTGCTAACCTCAGCCTCCCAAAGTGGTAGGATTACAGGCATGAGCCACCATGCCTGGTTATATGTTTATTCTTTTAAGAAGCCTGGCAAATGGGAGAGAGAATAAAGCCAGTCCTGTGGAGGTCAGAGGGCCATAGAAAGGTCTTTTCTCAGGGTAAGCAAGCTTACAAATGGGCAGGTGAGAGAGAGGCATTCTAGATGAAGCAGGATTGGGGGAGGTAGGTATTTTGCTGGAGTAAGATGCTAGGGTAGGTGGAGAGACATCGGGACAGGGATATGGGAGGGACAGATTTTGTATTTATACAAATACAAAATATATCTATGTGTGGCTTTACCAGCAGGCTCCTCAGCTAAAGAGAAGCAGCAGTAGAAACAGGGAGGACTCAGGGCTGGGGATGGGAATCATGACAGTGGCCAGAGGGCAGAGAGGTGAAGACTCCAGGGCTAGCGTGTTACCTTCCTAGGAGCTGTCTTAACAAAGTGCCACAAATGGGGTGGCTTCAACAGAAATTCATTCTTTCACATTTTGGAGTTCAGAAGTCTGAAATCAGTTTGTTGAAAGGCCCATGTTCCCTTTGAAGAGTCTAGGGGAGGATCCTTTCTTGCCCTTTTCAAGCTTCCAGTAGCTGCTGGAGATCTTTAGCATTCCTGGATTTCTGGCAGCATAACTCTTATCTCTCCCTATTTTCTCATGGTGTTCTTCCCTATATGTGTGTTTGTGGCTCTGGATCTCTCTCTCCTTATAAGAACATTGGTCATTGGATTTAGGGCACACCCTAATCCAATATGACCTCATTTTAACTTGATCCTAACTGCAAAGCCCTATTTCAAAATAAGGTCACATCTAAGATTCTGGGTGAGCGTGAGGTTTTGAGACCACTACTCAACCCATGCTACTGTTAAGAGCATCTTTGACATGATGACTATAGAGTACTGCCAGAGCAGTCAAGAAGGAACAAGGGTGATGATAAATAGCAACAGTCTAGAGACCTTGGAGAGCCAAAGGAGGGTTGGAGGTTAGGAGAGAGATGTGGGAGCAGGGGACTTTTGTTTGGAGAAGGAAATTTCAGGACTGGAGACTTTGGGATTTAGGTACTATGTCAGAGGTAGAGAGTAAAGGATGTAAGTTCTTCCTGAGTTCCTATAATCCCCTATCCTACTTAACAGAAAGATAACATGTAAAGGCCAACACTTTGTGAAGAAGAAACAAATCCGGTCAGAATGTTTACCTCTGTGCTAACCACTCCACTCCTATAACAAATACCCATCTGTTTATTCATTCACCATTCATTTTTTGAGTGCCGACCCCATGTCTTAAATTGTTCTAGGTTCTGGGGATACAGTAGTAAGACAAACAAATAAAAACTAGTGCCTTTGTCCCTGCCCTTATAAATACTGTATTCTGTAAGGGAAAAGACGATAAACAAATGTACAAGCATACAAATACAAAATATATCTTGTGTCCTCTCATGGAGGAAACACACCACCTTGCCAAAGCTTTGCCTCCTCCTTAATTTTATACATATGAATAAGCACTTGTCTTTGTAAAATAGTGGATTTTGACAACTCTTTGTGTAATTCTTTTCTATGTCCAGAGAGAATTAAAGTATAGTTTGGTACCACAATGAATAAATTGATTAAAAAATCTTTCAGAAATATGCATGCATATAGAGCTGAGAAAGTAAGAGAAAATGAAATAGGACCTTGGGACTTTTCTTGAGTCTTAGGTCAGCTTTTTTTTTTAGATTGGATTGGAGCATGAAAATAGCAAGAGGTGTATTTGAGTGTAATGAATAATTATCCTTTTTTTTTTTTTTGCCAAGTAACTCTTTGTGAGTTCATTGGGGAACTTCCCTTCTATGAATCTTGGGGATAAATCAGATACAAAATTATACCACAACTGCTGAGCACTCCTAGAGGCCTGGCATGTGACATAGCCTCAAACAATCAGAAGCCGCCACGGATGGTTTGGTGATTGTTTCACAATCAAGTTCTGAGAGCAGAAGGAGCAGCAATACAAATGTTGTCATAATCAGCGGTGATGCCAGTTCTCTACTCTGACCAAGGTTCTAGTATGGATCTGGGTGCTATATTGGTCACTTGGCCCATTTCAATGATTCTGTGACTTCCCATGTGTTAGCCTTTTCAAATAAACTATCTGTCTGAATCTTTACACTGTCTGCTTCGGTTGATTATCTCTAAGAACACTAACTGATATATTGAGTTTCTAGGGATATTTTTTAGTTTTTTGTTTTGTTGTTCTTTCAGATATTTCTTGAGCACTTATTATATGCTAGGTCCTTTGACGAGCATTGGGAATATGTAGTAAATAAAGCATACTCAGTCCCAGTCCTCGGCTAATTCATTGTTTTGGGCAGAAGACAGTTGAGTGAGCAAGCAGTTACAATAAGACAAACTACATAATACCATAGCACCAGAGAGCACAGGAACTAGTCTGTGGTTTCCATCCTAATCTATACTTAGTGGCCAAATAGGCAGGGGAGCCCAGTTAGATGCTTGGGGTTAGAGGAAGCTGAATCCACATCCTAAAGAAAAAAAAATGGCAGGAGCTAGGTGGGATGGGAAGTGTCTTAGCCTAGCAAATAATTGAAGAGGAACTCTGAGCCATATAGGAAGCTTAGGCAGATAAGGCATTTTATATGGGTTCCAGATCAGTGAGCATTGAGATGTAGACTCATTCAAGATCTCTTTTTGGATGGAGCAGAAATCCCTAATAGCCTGTCAGATGTGGGTTGTATTAGTGCTTGTACTAAGTGAAACTAAGTCATCTAGTAGTCTGTTTTCACTCTAACCCTTGAGTTTGTCAAATACTACCACTAGTAGTAATGTGTGTTTACATTTATTAACCATTGACTATATGTTAGGGTCAAATATATGTTATTTCATTTCATCTTCCGGGATTTTTAAGGTAGAGTCTATTCCTATGGTGATGGAGACACAATAACTGTGTCTTAACTGTGTCTAACTGTCTGTCTTAAGCTGTCTTCCATATTCCTGGGCAAAACTATATTTCCCAGCCTTCCTTGCAGTTATGTAGTCATGTGACTACATTCATCTTAGTGGAAAATGAATATGAGTGATATGTTTGGTGTCAAGGCTGGTGCCATAAGATTATGGGCAGGTCTCTTTGATGTTCTGTCCCCCTTTCTACAAGCTAGAACCCATGGAAATGCAGCCTATTTGACCCTTGAAGATAAAAATGAATTTCCAGGGGATAGCAGAGCAACATCATGGAATGAAGGATCTCTGAGTGATTATGTTGAAGAGAGCCACCCACTAATCTGCAATGTTCATGTCAGACTCTTAGGTGTGGAAAATACAAACTTCTCTGATAGTTAAGCCACTGGGTTAATGTTGTGAGGTCTTCGTTTTATAAAGCCTATCTTTAGCCAAAATTAATATCCTGCCTATATTTCATGTATAACAAGTGTCATTGCTGTTCTGTCCTAGATGAGGAAACCTGGTCCAAAGAAAGATGGAGTCATTCCTCTGAGTTCACACACTTAGTAAACATAAGAGAGCTGCATGTCTCCAGATTTAGAGCTCTGTGCTCGTGGTCGCTAAGACTGGCTGACTCACAAAGGGTGGCAGGAAAACTGCATAGGCTACATGTGGTGTTTGGCTTTTGAGAGAAATGCCAAGAAGGACAGAGACACATTTTGCTCACAGTATTGCTTACATGGAGAAGACATAGTTTTCTGTACATGGTCAAGAGTCTAGGCAAAAGGGGAAAGATGTTTGAAAGTGTTCTTGTGAAAAACTGGGAGAGGGCTCCGAGTAAGAACATGTGCCATTTGTTGAGCAGAACAAACAAACAGACTTTTGGCAAAGGGATTTACTTCAGAGAAGGAAAGAAGTGCCTGTGGTGGTGGAAAAGGGACGCAGACGCTGACACACAGATGGGAGAGCAAGATGCTTGCACCAGCTGTGCACTAAGGAAACTTATCGCAGCTATCAATTTTCTATTTTTGTTTCCATAATTTATCAGACTTATCACACTGAGAGTGCCTCATAATAGACTGTAGTTTTGAAAATGCAAGGACCAGTGTTAGAAAATGTTCTTCAAGCACACATGGGCTCACATGTGATCTGTAGAGAGAAGTCTCACAAAGGATAGGAGTCAATTCTGTGTTCTGTGCATCCGTGGGTCCCCATTACCTTGGCTTCGAATTATGCCTGTTCATGACGAACAGGTGTTTGAAATAAAATCAAGGGGAAAACCACTATGAATTCAGCCCCTCTAAAGTCACTGCAAGAATTTCTAAAATTACTCTTCTTAGACAAATTGCTCCCACAAGCCCAGATGATTTTTTATCTTGAGGGTGCACAGGGGATACTAAATCTTCTTGCCAACACAAACTCGTTTTCAGATGTGCCAGAGATTCCATTCATCATGTATGCAGGTCTCAGGATGCTGCATGCTACATTAAAGGTTAAACCTGAGAAAATCGAGGCAATGTTGCCTTGGCCTAGTGTGAGGTCACTGTGTCAGTAGACTCCAGGGGTGCTTTTCCATTCAGCAATGCAGAAGGATTGGTAAGCTCATTATTGGCTTAAATAGAGAAGCATAGAATTTGAGTGAAAACATTCAAAGTCGTTTGTGTAAACAATCTTTCAAGATGAAGAGATTAAAGGATTTAAGGGATAGTGAGTTTCAAAGGATGTGTGTGTGTGTGTGCGTATACATTATACATACTTATACATACATCTATATGTACATATATGCACACACAATTTTAAAATAAAAAGTGAGAGCTATACAAGCAGTTTTGATGACTTAAAATTGTAGAAACATTTTTCAATGGCTTCTGAACTAAAAACGTAACTTAATAAATATATTTCTTAGTGTCAATACCAGCATCTAGCACCTGCTTAGGCTGAAATCAAGTTTACTTTGTGGAATGGAGTTTTCTTTGGAGCCAAGGGAATTCTCTCTGAAAGAAAATCTTTCCCAGTTCTTCATAAATATGCCAACAGAGTTTTCTGCTGGACCAAGGAGAGGAGAGGAAGGCAGATCTCAAGAAAGAAAGCCAAGTTCACTCATTAGCAACTTCATTACCACTTTTTTCAACTGGCAAATTTAGGGCTGATGTTTTGTCACAAAAGATTTTAGAGCCATGCTTTTTTTTTTCTCTCCTTCAATTAGAGCCTGTGTCATTGGTCTTAGCCTTCAGGTGATCAGATCAGAGAATGTAATCAACTGCTCAAACCTGGCTTTACTCAAATCTAGACAAAATAAATTACGGGATAGAGACATCATCTTAGATTACCTTTCAAAAATTGACAATCAAGACAGGAAAGATTAGAATTTTATCTACCAAATTAGTTGCATTCATCTCTTGAACTGAGGCTGCCAAAATGTCAGAAATCAAACCAATCACAGCCAAGAAATATTGAAAGAAGTGAAACCCAAGGGGAAATGAAAATGCATTTAGCCAAAGAAGGCAAATACAAGTAATGGAAACAGACATCTTTTAGTTAATTCCTAGTAGGAAATTGCTTCTTTGCCAGGATGCTAGTTACATGCACATTTGTGTCAAGTTGGAACAGCTAAAAGATTCTGAATTCAGGACTACTAAATCCTTAGTCCATTTGCTGTGGACAAAATGGAATTTTAGTGCAGGGTCAGAATCTTTAAGCTGTGATTCATCTCTTACTTCTACCCAAGGAAGGCACTAGACAGGGTTACAATTTTTATCTTTATACTAAAAAGTACACAGGAAAGAAATTTGAACTCAAGAAAATGGATGAGAGAGTGGTTTATCGTCTGGGCTCTTGAATCAAGCTAGCCAAATCCAGGAGATTCTAAACTCTTCTTTAATTATTAATTTCAATTCTTAGACATGAAGCTAATTTTAGAAAATGTAGCACTATACCACTTTGAGTCATTAATTGTATCTTGATGAAATTATATTAAACCTTCTGCTTATTTCTGGACACAAGAACCATTGATTTGTATTCCATTTATTGTCCTTCTTGCCTGAATTGGAGCCTGGACACAAAAAGTGATGATTGTGGTTAAGTTCTGTTAACCACAAGAATCAGGGTGAATTGGAGCAAAATTTGGTGACTCTGGGCCATTTCCTACTGGGCATCCACAGACATAGCAAAGAGAAAATGCTGAGGGTTCAAGGAAGATAAATGCAATAAAAGAATGAGACCGAAGAGATATGTGTGAAGAATAAACCGGTTTTATTGACCTAGTCCATTTGTCTGCTAGGGCTGTTATAGTGAAGTGGCTTCAACTGGGTGATTTAAACAACCGAGAGTTATTGTCTCAGAGTTCCAGAGGCTGCAAGTCTAAGATCAGGGTATTGGCAGTGTTGGTTCTTTCTCAGGGCTCTGAAAGAAAGACCCATTTCAGGCCTCTCTCTCGGCCTGTAGATGGCTGTCTCCTCCCTATATCTCTTAATATCATTTTCCCTCTATGTAAGTTTCTGTGTCCAGACTTCCTTTCCTGGTAAGGATACCAGTCATATTGGCTTAGGTTCCCTCCACCAGTCACTTCATTTCGATTTGATAACCTCTGTAAAGATTCTATCTGCGAATAAGATCACACGCTCTGAGGTACTGGGGGTTGGAACTTCACCATATGAATGTTGGGGGGACACAATGCAACCGACAGCAGCAATTCTATTACATGCCCGGTGGTGTTTTTTTTTTTTTTTTTCCTCTTTACATCACATATGGTCTCAAGTGTTCAGAACAATCTGCAAAGCTGATATCATTGTTTTCATTTAAGGCTCAAAGAGCAAAAGGAAATTGCTCCAAGTCGCTGAGCTAATAAGTAGAGGCCTTAGAATTTGAACTCAGGTCTTAATGATTTTGAGACCATGGTCTTTCCACTCTGTTACTATTCAATGTTTATTGAGCACCACCGAGTATCGGAGATTACATTAGGTATTAAGAAACTCAGAGATCAAGAAAATCTTTCTTCTTATTTTTGAAAACCACACATTCTAACTAGGAAACATCTTACTTACTCCAGGAGAGTTCTAGAAATAATTCAATTCTTCCATAAAGTATATAGTCATAAAGCATGCATGTAAATCACATGGCGCATTTTAGGTGGGACAAGATGTTTGATGTTTCAGGTATCTTTCCCATTACTAAGAAATGGTTAAAAACAGTAGAAACCCATTGGAACAAACAGAAATTCCAGTGTGGGATTATACGGTTAGCACAACTGGCAGGCATATGTTTATCAAACTTGTAAAACTTGAATACCAGAGAAAAGATAAACATTTAGTTTTGATGTATTTATCCAAAATTTTACCATCAGAAAATCTAGAATTAATCTATTCTTAATTTCAATCTATAAGAATGTATTGCATTTCACGGTACAGTATTTTTTAATGTATTGCTTTGGTGTTTATGGCCTCAAACACTCAGACAGTCAAAAGCTCTGGGGAACTCCTTCTCTCCTTTCATTTTTATTTCCAAATGCCAAAGTCATAGAGGCTGACGGAGTCATGAATAGATGTAATGAATTAGAAACAATGAATTGAGAACAATGACTTACATCTAGTGCCTTTTTTCATCCTTTTCTTTCATGAAACAAACCACTGTGTATAGTATCATATTTATTCTTTCATGTTATTAAATTTCTTGTCAAAATCTTACTTAAACCACAGAGACAAAGATGGATTCTCCCTCTGTGACTCTGAGCAGTTAAATTTAGTTCTCTGACACACTGCAAGTTGATTTAGAGCTAATCTGCCTGCTTTTTATTGGCTTCGTGTAAAACATTGCTTTCCTTGTTTTTTCTTTCACTCTGCATTGTCTTATAGAAATATATAATTTCAATTTATACTATGAGAAATTAGTGTCCCTGAGAAGAATCCAGGAAGAATTTTATAACAAAAGAAAAATATACTTTATTAATGTGCTTTGGACTTCCCCCATGTAAAAATATGCAGGAAGGCCGACAATCTGAGAGGAGAGGGGTGATAATCAATACTTAGAAAGTAACACTAATAGAAAGTAAAAACCATGCTTCAGACCCAGTTAGCAATGTGACAAACTGCTGCAACCACTATTTGTGCTTAAGTCTGGCCTCACATTCCACCAACAGCTAGAAACATTCGGCTTAGATCTATGATACCATATTGAATATTTCTTTTTATTTTGTTAGTAAACAGATTAGTTGTGGACATTTATGAATAAAATAAAAGAAACCATCAATAATCTTAGAAAACCAGAATAGCTTTCTTATGAACCAGTCCCCCAAATGAATTTTATTTTCTGTCATTTGCTAAGTTTGAAATGTAGGCCAATGATAGTCTATTTCAGTGAAGGCTTAGTTTTAGGTTTTCAAGATATCCATTTGGAGAAATTTGGATTGGGTGGTAGTATAGTTAGGTATATTGCCACTTCTTTGGCCAACCATACTTACACTATTATGATTTAAATTAAATTACTTAATTTAAGTAATTAAGTAATGTTAATTTAGAAACATTTTAGATGGTGTGATCACACTATATGAAGGTAGTTTCTTCTTATTCAACATTTTTTCATTCGATAAATATTTATAGCTGTTCTACCATGTGTCAGGTGCTTGGGGTAGGCAGTAGGGGTGCAATAGGTATTAAGACATGGTCTCACCTTCAAGGTATTTGCAGTTGAGTGGGGGAAATCCAAGAAAGAAGAACATGCTAACAATAGGAAGTGACACATACTATACTATACTGTGCATATCATGCCAGGATTAGGGTTCTATGTGGTGTATAGAGGCACCAAGGAGAGAGAGAAAGTAATAGAAGCTTAAGGAAGTTGTATGGAGAAAATGCTATCTTGAATGAGAGAGAAAAGATAACTAAAACAGACCCAGGGTAAACTGCAAGGATGAGTGTGGGAGAATCTGACTCCTGGGAGAAAAAAACACATCAATGACTTGGATACAGATGGAAGAGACCAGTATATCGAACACTGATGTTGCCTTGCTGATATTCATTGCATACCAACTTGATTGTGAAAGACTAAGTGGTCTTGATGCTGATACCATTTCCAGGGTTGGACTTGATTAGTTAAACCAATCATAACCATTGTATAATCCTTGCCAATGATTGGTTTGGAATCCAGCCTTATGTCATTCAGTTCATGGTACTTCCCTGACATCAGGGTTTGAGAGGAGGTGGCCCCATGGGAAACAATGAGTTATTTTCTTGGAGCTTCTGGGAAATTGTCACTGGAATAGAAGGAGTATCATCTCTTACGCATGAGTGTGGAAGTGTATAGCCCCAATTGCTATAGCAGGCACCTATGGCTATAAGGAAGAACAGCCCTAGGATGTTGCTGACACTGTTGCTGAAGGAAGAGTAGAAAGCCCCTGAGTCCTGGATAACATATTACAACATGGATCAAACATCCATCTCCAAAGCAAGACCAGCACTTCTGGTAATAAGCTGATAGTCTACTTTGCCATTTAAACAAGTTTGACTTGCACTTCTCTTTCTTACAGCTAAAACATCTTAAATGATAATGCCTTGTTATCACATTAACAGACAATTTATTAGGAAAGATAGCAAATAACTTACACCAAAATGATAGGATTCAAAGAGATTTAATGGGCTAGATTATATATATATACTATATGTATATGTATGTTTAAAATATATGTGTACACACACACACACACACACGTATATTTAAAATCATACCCCCGAAATAGCATAAAGAAAACTCAGATGCTATTGCAGTTTGTGTGAAGAATAATCTGGGATATTGTGGCACTGTTTGACATAAATTACTTATATGATATTCATACCAAATATGCAACCTAGGTTGAGCTAGCATAATAATTTCAGGTCTACAGAAGTCATAGTCTGTTTCACCCCATTTGCTGTTTGTACCACATGTCGTATCCACGTTCTTGGAACCGTATTTGAAAAGGTTCACTGATAAACTAGGGCACTAGAGAAAAGTCAAGTCTAGAAATGAAATTATGAAAGATGCTCGATGGGTCAGTAAATGATTAGCACAGGAATTACAAACAATGGCACATATGCCATTCCTCTCATCCCGTCTTCACAGCAGACATGATCCTTCAGTTACAAGATTCTTTCCCAGTGTATCTGGATGTACTTTTGACATTTTTCACAAAATTGGCACATGAAAGAAACTTATTTACCACTCCTGATTTACTGGAAAAGATGTAGCTTAAAGCAGAGGGTTGCAAACTCACATGCCTTCAGGCACCAGGCATGAACTCAAACAAAGAAAGGCACTGCGTATAAACTAAGATGTGGTGGAAACTGGAGTAGAAAATGCCTGGTGTAAAGACATTCAAGCTCAATGCCTAAAAAAAGGAGGAGTTCAGTCTAAATAACACCTGTCTGCAAGCCCATTCCAGTCCTAAGGTGGTTTGTAACCTCTGACTTAGGCAACCAAAAGAAAAAATTCTTCAAATATTTGAAAGCTTAACACAACAGTCCTCAACCTTTTTGGCACCAGGGACCAACTTTGTGGAAGACAATTTTTCCATGAATTGGGGGTTGGGAGTGGTGGGTGGAGATGCTTTCAGTATGATTCAAGTGCATTATATTTATTGTGCACTTTATTTCTATTATTATTACATTGTAATATATAATTAAACAATTATACAACTCATCATGATCTAGAATCAGTGGGAGCCCTGAGCTTGTTTCCCTGCAACCAGATGGTTCCATCTGAGGGTGACTGGAGACAGTGACAGATCATCAGCCATTAGATTCTCATAAAGAATGTCCAACCTAAATCCCTCATATGTGCAGTTCACAGTAGGGTTTGCACTCCTATGAGAATGATTGAGAGATATGAAAGATAGACTAGTGTATACACAGTTTTATAAATTGTCTAATGATATGTTTTTTTCTGTTATAGAAAGCACTCATGCCAAATCTACATAGTCAACTCTCAGAGTTGGAGAGTGGGGTTTTTAAGCTGGATCCATACAATCTGTGAAATTATATATAAAATGATGTGAATACATGTATTTTTCTAGGGAGAAGTTCTATGGCTTTTGCTAGATTATTCAAAAGGTCACTTTCAAAAGTGTTTAAGTAGTTGAGGCAGATGCTATGCCATGTGTTTCTTATATTATGTTTCCATTTCCTCCTGGGCACAGAAGACTGTATTTCTCAGTCTCCTTTGCATTTAGGTGGGTCCATCTGACTTAGCTCTGGACAATGGATTGTGGGCCAAGTTCACGCCCAGTTTCTTAAAACTTCCCACTGTCTTCTCCATGTTCACTGTTTTCCCTTATTTTAGAACAATAAATCTTTATTTCCTGAGATTTGGGTTGTTTGTTACAGAAGTTAGCTCATCCTGACCAATTTAAAAGTAGTATCTGGAGAGTAAATGTAAATAGATAATCCATAAAGTTTGAAACATTATAACTCATGACTCTACTTCACAATCAACATATCTCAAGTGTTTTGAAGGAGGTATTTCCTTAAAATACATAATTCAGAATTGACATTGATATATTTTGGGATTTTAGGGTCTTTATGATTAATGGCATTAAAACTACAAATAATGACATACTTTAACATTTTTTTCAAATAATTTCTAAAAAGATATTCAAGATCTAAATTTCTATCCATATTCAAGTTCTATCCATTATGGACATCTCTGAATTTTCTGTAAAGGAGACCTATACTGACAAGCTAATTTTTCTCCATATTTATACTTTGAATGAATCTGTAAATAGTTTGCTCTATTGGTGGCTTACTCTAAAAACCTTCAGTTCTCAAAATAAATTTCAGAGTCACTCTTTTAATACTGAGTGTACTTAAGAATAACATGAAAAAAATGTTAAGATATTAAGCCTTACCCCAAGAATTTCAGATTTAGCTAGCATTAACATTTTTGAAAAGCCCCCTAAGTGATTCTAATGTATAGCCCAGTGAAGAACAGTGGTCCATAGTATCACATTTAATATCTTTGGCTTGGTTTCATCAGTTTTCAATGTCTGGTTCAAACTTATCTAGCCTCATCATTCACCATACTTCACCAGTCTTAACCCATATATCTTATGCTTAATTATTATTGTCTTTGTGATCCTCAACAAATATCTTCAGTAGTCTCTCATGCTCTCCTTTTAGATTCTACAACATGAGAAAACTGGAAATATAGCAGATAGATCACACCATGGTCATTCATAGTCCTATTCATTTTTGTTTTCCTCAAGTAGACAGACAAGAAAACCAAAATACTCACATTCTTGGTTTTGAAAGAGTTTTGAGTTGGTTATGTGACATCATTTTTTGCTAATGAGGTCAACGTTCCTAGGCAGGATTCTTTTTATTGAAATAAAGGCAACATCTCATCAAGGATAAAAAGAATAACCTATACCTCTTTGCATTCTCTCTTTTTTCCTGCTGGTACTACAGACATGAAGTTTAGTAGCATAGCAACTATTTTGTGATCATGAGGCAAACAATATAAAGCTGAAGGCCTACAGGTTGAAGACAGGAAGACAGAATAGTCTGTATCCCTGTTGATACCACTGAACTGCCATGGCGCTCCTGGATTACCATACCAAAGTATGTTTGTAGTCACTATGGTAGGCTTTTCTGTGATTTTTAGCAAAACGTATTCCTATACAAAACTACTATGATTATATTTTGAACTCTTTGATTAATCAGATTATTAAAAGTTCAATTCAATCATCTTCAAATATAGCAGCTATTGAGGGCAATTTTGATATCAGAATTGAAGAGAAACAATATACTACAACACAATATTAACTTTATAATGAGAAGTTAAATAGACTTATTAGCTAAGCAGGGGAAATGTTGGGATCACAATTTGGAGGTGCCTAGAAAAATGTTTTTTTCTTTTTGAAAAAGGCTTTAAAATATGCTATTTCTTTAGTGTCTGTGGTTTTTAAATTTTTGTCACAGCTCTATCAGTCATTTCATTTGTTCATTCATTTATGAAATCAGTGTAACACCTTAGATTGACAAAATGGCTGGTGGCAGAATCTAAATAATTCACTCAGGATTAACAAGCCTTTTAAATGAACATGATTTTGCTTATTCATGGGCTGCATAAATTCATGACAAAGTACAAGGTCCTTCTTGCAAAGGATGCACATTGCATTAGTAATTCAGGAATACTTCTTTGATGAATTCAGTTAAAATCGACTCAGTTGTCAGAGCCCATGGACTAATGAGAAAACTGATCTCCCCGCAAATCCAGATATTTTGTGTGACATATTAAACATTTGAGATATATCCTTTGTTATGCATATCCCTGTTGAAGTCAAATGGCTAGGTTCAATAATCAAATGGATTTGGAAACCCAAGTATGCTTTTTTTGGGTAATGAAAATGGGTCTATAAAACATTTATGACAAAGTTCAAAATCTAAGGTTAATACAAAAGAGTTTGAAAGCAATCACCATGTAAGTAAAAATTTAGCGTAGGAAATGAAAGGCAAAGATGGGGAAATAAAATGAAGAGAAGCACTGGGCCGAAAGGGATTTGAAAGGAACATTAATACTTCGCATAATGAAAAAGAATATAGGTAGATTATAGTGAATATGGTAATGGTGGAGAATAACTGATGGAGTTACTTCAGTCCACACTAGAGAAAATTGATAATAAATAAAAGTCAGTTGGCAGATCTGTGGGTGTTCTGCACTTTTAAAAGACCCATAAATCAAGTGCTTGTAAGTTTCAGGATGAGAAAAACACGTGGGGCCTGCATCTAATTTCTCAGGCTTAAGGAAAATGCATGTCATGTCTATGGCAAAACAAAAACAAATCCAGGAGAGCTATTTCACACACACCAGTGAAAATACAGATAAACAGAAATTGCCTTCTAAAAATATATTTAAAGAAATTTAAAACTATGAGGCCCTCATTATTTCCATTTCTTTACAGATTGCCAATGTGCCTTTATTATTGTATGCTCTTTTCCTTTCAGGACATGCTAATGAGAAAACAATATGCATATGCATGACCTGGGCAGAGCTACATATGTGAGACAATTCTCTATGCACTGATTTGCCAGCTTCATTTCTGTTGGTGTCACATATTTGAAGATACAGAAGAAAGTGCTGGAGGAGGAGATTTCACCCAATCACAGTTACCCATGTGTACTCAAGAAGTCAGGTCATGTTTCATAATTACTACCACAAAATGATGGAACTGTCTGGAACTCTGAAAACCTGATCATTCTTTTACTAATTACTCCATTCTCAAAAATCAACATTGTTTTTGGTTTGGTCCTTGCACAACAGCTGGATTTGTGTTCTCTTATCATTACCTTTAAGACTTATCCCTGTTCTTTGCACACATATTAAAACAACAATGAACCAATGTGACCAAATCTATGAAGGAGAGAAGAAAGAACTACTTCAAACACCAAACAGTTTTGGCAATTATTAATAAATTTGGCCATAGTTCTATGTAATATAACAGCAAGCATAATTGAATTTCATTTTTGAAGAGCTAACCAGTGTTGATGTAATTGATTTCAATTAATCTGCCCAAATCCTTGCATGCATCATTTTTCTAAGTGATTAAGGTTTTTTGTACAACCTGGGTTCAAGACATCAGAGCTTGGGCAAATTAATTAACCAAAAGTTTTCTCTTTTGTCATATGGAGATAATAATATCTAGTTCAAAGAGTTGCTGCAAGATTTGTGTGAGATCATGAATGTACATCACTCTTTCCCAGTTCACTAGCTCACTTGCTTTTAGGTTGTAAAACACAGATTGGTGATTGGTGAGGAAAGATAACCTGTACCTGTTAATGATAGGACTGAGTATATTGGGTTAGTTTTTTTATAATATTGATATTATAATTTATAATTATGATAATATTTATAATATTGAGCTTGTAAAAGATTGGAGTCCGAGGTGGCTCACACCTGTAATCCCAGATCTTGGGGAAGCCAAGGCGGGTGGATCACAAGGTCAGGAGATTAAGATCATCCTGGCCATGGTGAAACTCCCTCTCTACTAAAATACAAAAATTAGATGGGTGTGGTAGTATGTGCATCTAGTCCCAGCTAGTCAGGAGGCTGAGGCAGGGGAATCGCTTGAACTTGGGAGACAGAGGTTGCAGTAAGCTGAGATCATGCCACTGCACTCCAACCTGGTGACAGAGCAAGACCCCATCTCAAAAAAAAAAAAAAAAGATTAGAGCCAAGTATAGGTGACATCATCCCTTAGCTCATGTGTCTGTCAGTGAGAAGAGAATGTATGAGATCCTGAAGGGAAAAGGAGATAGGATGAAAAGAACTTAGAGTAGGATATATGATTATGGGTACTCAAAAGCATTTGATTGGTTGGGTAATTTCAGTTTTAGTGTTTTACTTGTTTTTATACTTTTTCAGAGTATTGAGAATAACAAAGACAGTGAAGACTTTGAGTTAGGGGCAAGGCCTTACATAATTTTCAAATAACGGCACCAGTAAAATGTCTTTTTCAATCATTTCATAGGTAAATTGGAATGTCCCAGGTAAGGGTCACAGTTGATTTAAAGTCTTCATTGGATTCAGCTTTAAGAAGCCATTGAGAAAATTTAGGTAAAGGTTTAGAAAAATCAATCTGGAAACTTTAGCTTCTGCTCTAGGTATTTTTGCTTAAGTATGAACAATCTTTTGTCCATAGTGTTTCTGGAACCACAGCTAAATTCTAAGGTTTTTTAGAATCATATGTAATAATATGCATATGAGCCACAACTTCACTGTATGCAGGATACTTTCCTGAAACTTCAAAATTATACTTCTGTAGTACGTTTTATCTGGGAGTTCCACTGGCAAAGTAGATCTTTACTTATTAAATCTGCAAAAATTGTATCAGGAAAGAAAGGAGAGTTTTTCCAATATTGGTTTTGAAGTAACAATTTTAAGTTGAAACATTGGAAAAGCTTTAAGATTGCGAGAAAATCCCACCATTTTAGTAGTTTTAGTGCTCTAAAGGATGATATCTGCTTCTTTAGTGGGATTGATGGTATATGGAGTAGCACTGATCAACAAGAAAAGTGTATTGTTGTTCATTTATATTTGTAAACAATTCTCCTGTGGAGTTTTATGAAAGGACAGGAATTGGCAGCTTCCAATAGTTTTCTTGGAGCGATATCTCTCAACAGATTTGTACAGTTGTCTTTTTGTTTCTCAACCGTTAAGTGACTTGGGCCTTCCAATAACACTTTTGTTTGCAATATCTGTAGGTGTCCTCATTTACAGGTTCTTACTTCTTAGCAAATAGTTTCCTTGGCTCTTGTTTTTATTTTGGTGGTCAGTTGCTTTATCTGAGAATCAGATATTTGTTTTTATTTCTAGCTTATTTATTTTCTAGAACTTTTGAAATTACTCAGCCACATGTTGCAGATCTTCAAAACTGGTGACATCCTACTTCAATTATTTTTCTGACCGAGTCCCCATTTCAGATTTGAGTCCATTACAAAAGATAGAATAGGTTCTACTGACTTCCACTGTTGAGTCTACTCCCAGAATATTGCTTAAAAGTTACCTGAAGTCAATTTTAAAGTCTCCTATTTACACAAACTTTATTTTTGTTTATAGCTTTGAATGTTTCAACAATCTTCTTTTAAGGGAAAGACTTTTGGGTCTCATGTAGTGTATTTCCTATTATTCTTGCCCTTTTTATGGCCAGTTTTTGAATTGTGCACAGTTGGGAAATTTAAATATTCTTCTGTTCTTTCCTCTCTTCCCATTTTCAATTATTTCCTAAGCCTTGAATGCTTACAACTTAGTGCACTAGTTGGTTCAGATATAGTACTTTAGGATAGTAAATATCTTACAAACTCTGGAATTCCATGCTAATTTTTCTGGTCTGTCTTCTTGAGGAGTAGTCATTACAGCCCTTAATTCTGCTTGAACTGGGGTTTAAATTCAACCTTTGTAGGATGAATTGCCTTCTGGTTTAGCAATTTTAAGGGAGTATTGTGCGATGTGATTGTTTTATAAGTTCAGATTCTTTCTGTCATGGTCTGTTTAATTGGTGTTTCTTCTCCAAGAGTCATCAGGGGAATCTGGTTGCAATCCTGCCACAATGAGTTAGTGTCTAGAGTGTGAGGAATATGACTTTTTCCCTAAAGCATACTCTTATTTCCTTGAACACTCATAAGTTTTCTATCTCTTGATGTATTTGAATTATCTTAAATTCTGTTGGTTTGGGTAGGTAAAAATGATCTATTAATGAACTGAATTAGCTTTTCTAATTTAAGAATTTTGAACCCAAAAATCATCCCTCATTCAGGCATTCCCTTTTCCCATTTCTGGAGTAAAACAGTGTGAGGGATGGAAGGCAAATCAATTTTCCTTTCTGTTCGTCTCAACTGATGATCTCCTTTCTGAAAAGATTTCCAGGCTCATATTGAGGACTGGCAATAGGAATAAGGAAAACTTTCTTCAAAAAAATCTATAAACTGTAAATCTTGTGAAAAATCAATAAAATTAATCTAAACTATATGTCAAGGTTCTAAATAATTGCTAAAATATATAATCGTAAAAGTGGTCAAATCTGCTGGTCACTCTTCCCTCTGGATCTCTTGATAGTTTTTCTCCTGAGAGGTGGAAAGGAAAACAATTGATTCAGCTCAGGCACCTCAAGGGGTTTCAAGTTTGCAAGCATTTGACTTGTGATTGCAGGACTCTACTTTTCCAGAATAGTTTTTAGGAACATGGGCTTTTCCCCGTAGGTTCCTTCTAGGGATTTATGGTTCCTGATATCTGCATTTGTGTGTACAGTTTCATTTTTCATTTGCTCTTTCTTTCTCCTTCTATGATACAGCCACACTGAAATTACAGTTTCCTCTACCTAAGACTTCAAATGTATTCTCCTTTTTAGAATATATTCCCTTCCCCTCTTCTCATCTTTTACCCCATTGGCCTGGTAAATGTAATTCAACTATCAGACCTCATCTTAAACAGTTATTTATTCTGTTTAATACTTTCCTTTGTTACTGAATTTGTAAAAGCCTCAATGGGTTTGTTCTTTCCTGTCTTTGCAGTGATCATCCAGCACATGGTATATAATGAATGCTAAAAAATGTGTTAGATAAATAACTAATACAATATGCAATGGGTTGTGAGGTCAAAAAGGGAAATTGGAAGGTTACCTGTGGAAAGTGCCATATTAAATGTTTCATTACCTTTAAAATACCACTCAAATAGCTTTGAAAAGAAAAATGTTACCCAATATTGCCACTAAATTTAGTAGGCTATTACAAAAAAATTCTAGTATCAAATATATATAGTCAAGGAATTATTTGGTGTATAGATTAGGGAATGCTTATAGGAACTTTAGGCAGTTTTTCCACATTTAAAAGAGGAGGAGGATAATTTTAAGTTTTACCTCTAATAATTTATTCAGGAAAGTTTATTCATATAATACCACAGTTAGTGAAATAGAATAATTCAACAGATATTTAGAAATATTTGAGTACTTACTATGTGCTATACATTATGTCAGGGCTGGTAAATGAATGAATACAATGAATAATCTAGAAACTGGTTATTATTTGATAACTTTTAACTCCACTGTCCTCCACCACCTACCAATTGTTTTGGTATCAAGTACAAGCCACAGGCCACAAAACAACAAATCTAAGAACTGGTAACAATTTCAGTTTTTAGAACTTGAGTGTTTTAGAATTTAATGTCTATTACAAGATTCTAGTTTTCTAAGTGGTAAAAAAATTAATTTCAATGAATTCAGGGTTTCCCTATTTCCTCCCTTTCTAGGTTTGTATCTAAATTCCAATGTGTGTCTGTAATGTCAGAGCATATTAACTTAGAGTGGGAGTGGGCACAAGCTCATTTGGGTCATTATTAGCTCTCAGCACTGGCATTTGCCGATAGGTTGTCATTTCCATCTGGACTTTGGCTCTCAGTCCGTGTGGCGACTGCAATTCCTCCTTGTTTCTAACTGCCAGTTTCTGATTCTTCTGCTTGCTGTCATCTGGGGGCACCTGGTAGACCATTTTCCATTCCTGTACTACTCTGAGTACTGGGGATCTGTGTTCCTATGTTCCCCAGCTCTTCCAGACTCTGTGGTGGCCATTGAAACTCTCTGAGGAGGTCTCAGTCTCATCTGCTTAGATATATCTCACAGAAAAAATTTCTATATTGACACTGTACTGGGTAGGAAAAAAATATCTGGCCATCTTTTGGCTTCAGCTAGTGTATTAGGATAGTAGTTGAGCTGTTTTATGAGACATCAAAGTAATGTCACTTGAATATGGTAGATGTTCATTTCTTTCCCTCATGTGAAAATACTGGAAGGTGGTTCTGTGCTAACATGGTGTTTTAAGGCTGATGCAGTGCTTTAAGTGTGTTATTATCCAGGCTACATTTATCTTGTTGCTCTGCTATCCTCATGCTGTAGCTTCATCTCACAGTCTAGTTTTCACAATTCTTTTTTGTTTTAGTCATGAGGGAGAGGAAAGAAAGGCCATACTTAGTCATATGAACAAAGCCAGCTGCATAGAATGCCAGGAAATACAGTCCTTTGACTGGAAGGCTTTGTGGCAATTAAAATTTACAATCTCTATTACTTAAAAAGAGAGAGAGAGAAGATGGATATGGTGCATTTGTTGAGGGTAACCAAGGAGAATCTGCTACACCTGGGACAAGGCCCTTCTTTCCTGTTCTGGGTTTTATTTTATTTTACTTTAAGTTCTTGAATACATGTGCAGGATGTACAAGTTTGTCACATAGGCAAAATTGTACCATGGTGGTTTGCTGCACCTATTTAATCCATCACCTGTGTATTAAGTCCTGTATGTATTAGCTGTTTATCCTGATGCTCTCCCTCCCCTCCCCACCCCAACAGGCCCCAGTATGTGTTGTTCCCTCTCTGTGTCCATGTGTTCTCATTGTTCAGCTCCCACTCATGAATGAGAACATGCTGTTCTAGATTTTCTATTGTCCCCATCTTGGGCCTCAGCCTAAGGTTCAGGGGACCTTCTTAAAGCCTGCCCATATCCACATTCTTTTCCCCCACTAATTCTGCTGTTTTAGCCGCCCTTGGTTTTATTAATGTTGTGGGGTTTAGGGAGAAGGACCAAAGGTCAGAAAGTCTTCTTTCATAAAGCACTCGTCTTTTCTCATTACACGATTATGCTTTCTTGAAAGCCAAAAGGCAAAAGTTGATCATTTTGTGTTCTTCTTGGTCATCCTTTTTATTCTTTCCTGAGATCTTGAATATAAAACAATTAAGCTAGGGCCTAAATGGGGAAAAGCCATGAAATAGCAATAAATATTGGGAACAAAAACCACCTAGGTCAAGACATCAAAGCATTATCTGATTGCATATGAATAATCTGAACTCTAATTTCACATAACTTAAATTCGAAATTTTAGTTCTGCTGCTTTCAATTAACTGACAAATTTCTGTATTTCAATATTTTCCTTCACAGCTGTCTATATAGAAAGAGGTCATAGGGACTATTAAAATGTGACTAAGTATGCTTTCTGAGAGCAAAACAAATAACTACTAGAAATTTCTTGCAAGCAGTTTAACAGGGGATGGTATTTTCCCTCCATGACTGACACACATTCCTCCTAAGTATAGGCAATGCTGAAACCTGGATAAAAACTTAAACTTTTAAAATTTTTAATTTAATTTAATTTTTTTTGCTTTATGAAAGTGTGACTAAAAACTTAAACGTTTATAATGAAAATATAATTTGAAACACCTCTATCAGTATATACATTAATACGTTCAAGAAAAATAGACTTTTTAGCAAATGTCTTAATAGAGTAGCAGAATATGTATAACTAAAGAATGGCTTCATCATTTCACTATGGGACTGGTAGGGTTAAGCTCCCAGTGCTTCTAGAGTATAATCAGAAATCATACTTTTGTTTTATTTTCCTCTTGCATTTGTTGTGAATGGAATTTCAAATGTGCCCAATAAATTATTCAAGTATATAAAACTGTTTTAAATAGTTATTTTTCTAACAAGACCTCAAATTAAACACTTGTTCATAAACAGCAGCTGGATTTTTAATAAAAAATGATTATAAGAGGTAATCTCACAGACTACAGGTTTTTGACTCAAAGGTAATTTAACGAAGGTATTTCTTCATTTGCTGGCTGTGTACTGAATTGTGCCTGAGACATTAGTCCTATCTTTTTATTTAAGAATTGCTGTCAAGGGACAACTTATAAAAATAGAATCTCATTAGGATTAATGTTAATAGTTACTCACCAAGCTCATACACCTAATTCTGTCTGACTATTCTCCATGTCACAGAAATGGCTTCCTAGCTCTGATTTTCATAATGAAGCTTCAACCAATCATCTCCCAATTAGATTATTCTGCATATAGAATGGAATTTAATGTGTTCAGAATGAGAATGATACTACTGGAAGGGATATGAGTGTTCAAAAAGCATGGCCTTTTTGTTTTACTGATGAGGAAACAGAATTTATATGACTAGTTCAAGGTGACAAAGCTATGATATGTATATTTTAAATTCAATCATAATAAAAATAAGGCATATGTTAGTAAGTGCATATTTCCAAAGCTTAGATTTGGAATAATTTCATAAATATGATGGAGTTGCATCTTTCTGGGTGTTAGTCTAAAGACATGAGGTAGGTGAAAAACATATTTCCAAAGCTTAGATTTAGAATAATTACATAGATATGATGGAGTTGCATCTCCCTGGGTGTTAGTCTAAAGATATCAGGTAGGTGAAAATCATATATGGTCAAATTACTATATTAGTTTTTACTTCATTTCTCAACATTGTAGTCATTAGAGTGCTTGGCACCATGGCTTAATGAATTTCTGTTCTATATATTTTTAGTATCATGGATGCAAAATTTGCCACCACATTGAAAACTGATATTAAATTTCTCAACAAGTCCAACAAAGTCAGTTTTCCCCCAACACTGAAATAGGCCTTGAGCAACAACTAAAGATTATGTACCCAGCTCATGTGGAGGTGCCATATTGCATAAACAGTGCATACAGTGAGCCCTCACATTCACACTCAGCATGATGTGATTACTGCAGTATGTATTTCCATAGAGATTAAATCACGCTTAGGCAGAGCGGTTTTACGTCTTTCTCATTCCCACTCACTTTAGGCCATGTGCTTGTTGAATGGCATTGTCAGCATTGGTTAATTATTTACCTCTTTTGCATTATCTAAATTGTCTCTTTGCCTTATTTTTCTTTTACAGGAGAAGTGACAATATTTAATAAAATTTAATGGGATGGTGCAACTTTAATGTATTATCTGTATACTCTTAGTGTTTTTTGGTGATGTTCTATTCAGTTCAATAAACATTTATCAGAGGCTTATTTTATGTTTGCAAGTATACAACATTATGTAAAATCTTAGGACCAATCAGGAAAGACTCATAAGAAAGTACTGAATAGGCTACTGTTCCTCATCTTTCTTCCTCTGACTCATACATGACTCTTCCCTTCTGAATAAGAGACTGAACCTTTATTTGAAGGACAGTGATAGTGACTTGTGGAGTGAGAAAAAGTACAACTCCTTTTGTTGAAGGTGTAGAAGAGGACCAAGGAGATATACAGTCAGCCCTGCAAATTTTATACTTAATTATATTCCATCATGTGTATATTTTCACTGTTGTACTATAGATATTACCCTAATCATTTTTACTTATTTATTTTTATTTTACTATAAGTTCTGGGATACATGTGCAGAACGTGTAGGTTTGTTACATAGGTATACATATGCCATGGTGGTTTGCTGTACCTATCACCCCATCATCTAGGTTTTAAGCCCCTCATGCATTCGGTATTTCTCCTAATGCTATCCCTCCCCTTGCCCACCAACCCCTGACAGGCCCCAGTGTATGGTGTTCCCCTCCCTGCGTCCATGTGTTCTCATTGTTCAACCCCACTTATGAGTGAGAACATGCGGTGTTTGTTTTCCTGTTCCTGTGTTAGTTTGCTGAAAATTATGGATTCCAGCTTCGTCCATGTCCCTGCAAAGGACATGATCTCATTCTTTTTTCTGGCTGCATAGTATTCCATGGTGTATGTGAGCCACTTTTTCCTTATCCAGTTTATCATTGATGGGCAATTGGGTTGGTTCCAAGTCTTTGATTTTGTAAATAGTGCTGCAGTAAACATACATACACATGTGTCTTTACAGTAGAATGATTTATAATCCTTTGGGTATATACTCAAAGGTAATGGTATAATGGGATTGCTGGGTCAAATGGTATTTCTCGTTCTAGATCCTTGAGGAATCACCATGCTGTCTTCCACAATGGTTGAACTAATTTACACTCTCACCAACAGTGTAAAAGCATTCTTATTTCTTCACAGCCTAAATTTCGTGCTCATGGATAAGAAGAATAAATACTGTGAAAATGGCCATACTGCCCAAAGTAATTTATAGATTCAGTGCTATTCCCATCAAGCTATCATTGACTTTCTTTGCAGAATTAGAAAAAAACTACTTTAAATTTTATATGGAACAACAACAACAACAACAAAAAAGCCCATGTAGCCAAGACAATCCTAAACAAAATGAACAAAGCTGGAGGCATCAGGCTACCTGACTTCAAACTATACTACAAGGCTACAGTAACCAAAACAGCATGGTACTGGTACCAAAACAGATATATAGACCAAAGGAGCAGAACAGAGACCTCGGAAATAACACCATACATCTACAACCATCTGATCTTTGACAAACCTGACAAAAACGAACAATGGGGAAAGGATTCCTTATTTAATAAATGGTGTTGGGAAAACTGGAAACTGGACCCCTTCCTTACACCCTATATAAAAATTAACCCTAATCATTTTTTGACAGGACATTCAGAGTGAGCCCGTATCAGGATGTAGACTCTAAGCAGACAGAGATGTGTTACCACACTTTTAACAGATTTGTTGGGAATATGGAGTGTGGATATTGCTGTCTATGGTTGACTGGACATTAGACAAAATTACAGAGGAGCAGAGAGGACTTCTGGGATTGGGGGATGATCAAGTAACTTATGAGACCTTATTACTCGATGATTAGATCAACAGTCATCATGTCTTAATTTCAGATCTACCTGGCAAGAGCACATGACAGCTAGGATTGACCTTTGCACAAGACTAAGCTACACTTGTATTCTTTGGCATGACTTCTGGGAAAGAAAATAACTAGAGGAAAGAAGTGGAGTCCTGCTCTTCTGATCATGTAAATTCTAGTTAATGTAAATGTGGGATAAGTTGCTAGAACTGGCCCTGCTGGTGATGTTTTTTTATTGAGATGAAATTTATAGTGCCTGTCCAACTCCTCAGACTGACAGTGATGTGAGGGCAGGGCTTTTGTCTATCTTATTTCCAAGCACCCATCCTGGTTCCTGGTAGATAGTACATAGACATTCAGGAAATTTTTAATAAATGAATAAACAACAGAATGTCTGTATACCTGATTCTTCAATTAGTTTGTGAAGTCTTAAATTCAGAAACAATGTCTGATACTTAGTACACTTCCTCTTTAGAACTTTAATTTATTTTCTTTCTTCTTTTTGCTCTATAATGTATTTAGGTCAGCAAGGATTTCTCTTCTACTTTTTATACTATTTTGCCACCCTGAACTCTCCTCCAAATATTTCTGGCCTTATCTCTTGCCTTCTCATTCCCTAAATCGCTCTCAGAAAACACCCAATCTTCTAGTTACATTACCAGCTTAATGAGTTAGGCGACTTCTCACTCAGCCCTTGCAACTCAAGCAGTGGATTCATGTACTATCTTTTGTTTGGAATGAGAAGACAGCTATACAAACGAATGTTCAAATGTAATGTTTTCCTATTGTTAAAGCATTCTATTACAACTCCAGCTTCACAGTACTTTAACAACAACAGAAGGTCTGAACAAAGGTGATAATTTTATAGCAAAAAGAATAGTTCATCTCTCTAGAGAATAAAACTGTCATTGATCTTCATGATAAATTGAATCTCAGGGTCTGAAAATATAGACCTTGTTTTTCTTCTTTTTTTTCATTATAAGGATGACCTTGCCACTATTATAAATCAAAAGTAACTAAGGTTTTGTGCTTTCATAAAGTTACAAAGAACAGAAAAGTATCCCCATGATCCTTGTACCCCATCAGGTACCATATCTGAGGAGACTTCACAAGTACATTCTTTAATTTTTATGTGTTGACATTTTCTTTTTAGCCTCCTAGTTAAGAAGAGGGAACCTACAAAATAAATTTCTACAGTTCTTTTAGTAAAATTTCATGGCTATAAAAACAACAAGTAATAATAATAGCTCAATTAAAAGTCAATTTTTAGTTTAATGTAAGAAAGATCCCAAAAGGTAAGGTAAAAATAATAGATTTGATTTCCATTTGCTAATTTACATAATCTAGGTCAACATCATATTAAAAATCACTTTTGTCTTGAGATAAGGTCTCGTCTCACTTTTTCACCCATGCTGGAGTGCAGTGGTGCAATCATGACTTACTGTAGCCTCGACTTCCTCGACACAAATGATTATCCCACCTCAGCCTCCCTAGTAGCTGGGACCACAGGCATGCACCACCATGCCTGGCTAATTTTTTATTTTTTTATTTTTGTAGTGACAAACCTGGGCTCAAGCAATCCTCCTACCTGGGCCTCCCAAAGTGCTGGGACTACAGGCATGAGCAACTGGACCCAATAAAACTTATTTTTAACTATTAAACAATATTTATCCATTTTAAGTGTAGAAATTAAAGATGGAATGAGAATAAGTATATACGCAATTTTACTTAAGCAGTATTTACTGGGCACTGTGCTTTCAAGAATCTTACATGGCAAATCCACCTGTAATTAAAACTACATGGGTTGTAAGAAAAAAGTTCTATTAGGACATGGAAGAGGGGGAACTTAATTTTAACTTAAAAATTACAGAAAATATAATACAGGTGTTGGCATCCAAGAACTGTGGGCAATTTGAACATGCATAAAAGGGGAGAATGGCAATAGAGGTGAAGGAATAGCATAAATAAATCATAGACATAATAAAGTCTAAGGGATGTTCAAAGACAGTGAAATGTTGAGCTCTATATTGTAGGAGTTTTGTAGAAAACACAACTGGGAGGACAGCATCAAGTCATAGCATGGAGAGTATTGGATAACAGAATAAGTGACCTGCCATCTATTCTGCAGACAATAAGGCATGGGAGCTACAGGTGTGGGAGTCTGAAATCTGGCAAAATTGAGTTTGAGACCCAGGGCCAACATTTAATTGCTGTGTAGTCTTAAGCAAATTATTGGGTCTCTCAGAGATTCATTGGTAATGTAGATATGATAGCAATCCTTACCTTGTTCGAATGCTGATTGGGTAAATGATGTAATGCACACAGACATTTAGCCCTGTGCAGTACTACATTAGGATGGGGAAAGCATTAGCTATTACTAATATAGGCAATGGAGAACCATAAAAAATGTTTAAATTGGAATATAATGCCATATGTGTTGGGTAAGGACAGAGTTGGAGGCATTGGGAATTATGGATTGGGTGTGTGCAACGTCAGAAAGATCATTTTAGAGATTACTGCAAGAGATTATGAAAATCTAGAGTAATGGGACACAAGATTAGTTGCTGGAGACAATGTCTGGAAGAGGATTGTGAATTTGACTAGACTTGAGATGAACTGGAAACTTTTTGGCTCTTGCTAGTTAGGGAATGCAAAATGACATCAACCAAGAAAATAGTGATCATATTATAGAATATTGCAATTAAAATGGTATATAGTTACTATATGGTGTTTGTGTTCCTGTGCCCTCAAAAATTCATGTTCAAATTTAATCCCCCGTGTAACAGTATATAAAGAGGCAGGGTCTTTAGGGGGTAATCAATCAGGCCATGCAGGCTCCACTGTCATAGGTGAAATTAATGCCTTATAAAAGAGCAGGAGAGAGCTAGCTAGCCCCCCTTTTACTCCCTTTTGCCCTTCTGCTTTCTGCCATGTGAGGACATAGCATTTGTTCCCTCCCTTTTTTAAAAATAAATTTCATAAGTATTATGTTGGTGCAAAAGTAATTGTGATTTTGGCCATTAATGGTAATTAATGTACTCAATTTTTGGTAATGACCCAAACCACAATTACTTTTGCACCAATCTGTAAAAGGAAGAAATGAAAGCTGAGAGGTTCAACAAGATTAAAGATTGTGATAATTTATAATTTATAAACTCTTTAGCGTTTCCTTTTCTCAAAATAACAACTGAAGGCTAATTGCAGAACAGGTCTTGGGGATAAATACTCAAAGAGCAAAAGTAATT
Source organism: Aotus nancymaae (assembly GCF_030222135.1). Taxonomy (NCBI): domain Eukaryota; kingdom Metazoa; phylum Chordata; class Mammalia; order Primates; family Aotidae; genus Aotus; species Aotus nancymaae. The sequence continues at coordinate 7,843,826 of NW_026988460.1, forward strand.
TTAAAAATTTAAAGTTAATTTTAACAGCAATGAATCAGACCATTATACAGCAGGAAAAGCTTTTTTATTCAAGTGAAACTTCGATTCTGTCAATTAGATGGTTTTCCATTCAAAATGACCCATCTCTGCAATTGATATAAATTCTCACTTGAAATGAAAGACATTGGAATGCAGAGCAGATTTTCAAGCCCAAACAGAACTGTATTTGAGACTCAGATCCTCCACTTATGAGCTGTTGTATCTTGTTATGTGAAACGAGAATGAAGCATTATTTGCCAAATAGAGTACTTGTGTGTCAAATAGAATAATGCATATTGATATGCTTTGGCTCTGTGTCTCCACCCAAATCTCATCTTAAATTGTCATAATCCGCATGTGTCGGGGGAGCTGCCTGGTGGGAGGTAATTGAATCATGGGGCCAGGTCTTTCCCATGCTGTTCTTGTGATAGTAAGTTTCACAAGTCTGATGGCTTTATAAAGGGAAGTTACCCTACACATGCTCTCTCTTGCCTGCTACCATGAGCCCTTTGCACTTCCTTTGTCTTCCACCATGATTGTGAGGCTTCCCCAGCCATGTGGAACCATAAGTCCATTAAACCTCTTTCCTTTATAAAATTACCCAATCTGGAGCCGGGCGCGGTGGCTCAAGCCTGTAATCCCAGCACTTTGGGAGGCCGAGGCGGGTGGATCACGAGGTCAAGAGATCGAGACCATCCTGGTCGACATGGTGAAACCCCGTCTCTACTAAAAATACAAAAATTAGCTGGGCATGGTGGCGCGTGCCTGTAATCCCAGCTACTTAGGAGGCTGAGGCAGGAGAATTGCCTGAACCCAGGAGGCGGAGGTTGCAGTGAGCCGAGATCGCGCCATTGCACTCCAGCCTGGGCAACAAGAGCGAAAACTCCGTCTCACACACACACACACACACACAAAAAAAAAAATTACCGAATCTCAGCTATGTCTTTATCAGCAGTGTGAGAACAGACTAATACACATATGAAGGGCTTAGTGCAGTTTCTGGCATGTGTTTATACTCAAAGTATAATAGGAGATAGTGGTGGTGGTGTTGATGGTGTTGCTGGTCATGGTGGTGTTGGTGATGACAGTGGTGACTGTGGTGGTACCAGTGATGGTACTGGTAGAGATGGTGGTGGTGGAAAACATTGGCCATGTATTTTACAACATGTCTTCACAAACTAATGCATGTGAAAGCCACCTGGATATATATACATTAAAATATACATTGCACTTAGTAGGTCTGGAGAGGGATTCAACAATTTTTATCTCTAACAAACTCCCAGGTGATGCTGATGCTACTGATTTGAAGACCAAACTTGGTTTGAAGACCACAGAGTGTATGATTCAAAGATTCGAGTTTTGCAAATTAAAAAAACTAAAAAATAATACTAAAAATATTCAGATCATTTCTCAAATGAAGAGAATAGAGTATAGCAACTTTTACAGTAATCATATTCATTGGAAAAGATTTTTGCTTTCCAATCCTGTGCTTTGACCATTGGACTATTAAACTTGATTCAGTCAGGTTTGTTGAGCAAGTGCTTCCTGACCTCCACAGTAGTCAACAGCTATGCAATGTAAGTCCTTCCTCTGAGAAATTTACAATTTATATAGAGTGACAAAGCACATGTAAATAAGACATATATGTGGCAATACAAGGGTGAATAAAATAAAGTGCAAAAGTGTACAGAATGAGAAATCAGTGCTTCTATAGGACAGAGAGGGGAGGGAAACTGCTGTCTTTCCATTGACTATGGTGATTATTGCATAGGCGTTTATTTCCTTCTCACATACAGGCCACTGTACAGATAATCTCAAGATTATCTTGAGGCCACTGTACAGACCCATCTCAAGAAGCCAAAACAAACAGCTCTTCCTAATAGTGGTGGGATTAGGAGAGCCCTGAGACAGGCAATCTGAAATTCTATAGGTGAAGTCACCAAGATCTCTGATGAAGATGAGAAGATGCAGAGAGAGGGAAATATTGCTCTAGGTGGTAGTTTAGGCACCCCAAACTCAGCATCTCTCATTAGGGCAGGGAAGAGCTACAAGGGGTCATCAAAGTGTGAATTGGGTTCTATGGTTATTTCGAAGCCCCAAATTACAAGCCTAAGTATAAAATGGTGAACTGTTCTTAATAGTTTGGGGATGAAAACACGGTGGAAGAGGTTAGAAATGCCATATAAATACTTACCCCTCAAATGCTTAGGGCTTGAAGAAAAAGTAGTGAAAACAGTGCTAGAGACACACCTCAGACCAGTCCAAACAAACAAGATATGGTGACAATATTCATATCATATACAACATGTATTTTATTTGCTTCTCTTCTCAAGACTGTTCTTGGGGCAAAGTCAGTGAAATAGCAGCACTTATACACACACACGTGTGTTTTTATGTTCACACAAACATTTATAAAGGCCCAAAGGCAAAAATGCTTTATCACTGTACAAAAATTAATTAAAGGAAGGAAAAATGTAATCAATTAGAGGCAAAGTGCTGTGTAATATAAAATAATTTCTAATCATCTTCTCTAATTAAAAAAAAAGAGAAGATCATGACTTTTAAAGGTCCTTAATTATTATAGAAGAAGAAAATTAATTAGCAGAAATTCTTAGCTGAACATTTAGAGGTATCTCTGTATAAAAGGGATGTCCAAATAAGAAAGTTTGGTAGCCAAAATGCTCAATGGAATTTCTGAGAATAGAGAACTATAGAGGACTCTCAGTATTACAAGCCTGCTTTCTGAACATAAAATGCTTTTTGTAAATACTAGAACTTAAGAGAAGATACACTATTTTCTGTGATTTGCCAGGGTAAGCAATGGGGTCTTCTAGTAAATCAGGCAGTCTTATGTTTTTATGTTGGATATGAAAGCTAGACTGGTTTTCAAAGAATTAGCTTTGGAAATCAATTTACATTCAATGATTGGAAGGCACTTCAAGATCTTCCAGTGGCCTCAGAGTTTTTTAAAATTATAAATAGGAATTATTTCTTCTAATGATGGATTACAATCTGTTGGTCATTGTTCTGGTTAATAACATGATGGATATCAATGTTGCCTCTATTAATTTAACTTGCTCAATCTCATCTTCTTTGTTATAGTGTGAGATTCTTTTTTAATATTATTTTATTTGCTAATTATACAAGTAACACATGGTCACTGAAGATATTGTAGAAGACAGATTAAATGTTCCAAAGGAACAAAGGAAAATCAGGTCATTTTCTACTGTGCAATGATGGGGAAAAGCACAGAGTGAATACTGTGAGATTTTAGAGCATCACAGTTTTTCTCTGTGCACAATGTGGGTGTTAATCAACTTCGATATCACTATTTAACATTTCTGTTAGATATTTTATAGATGTAATTTTGCTATCATTTTAAGAATCAAAATGGAAATAAATATTTGTGTCACTTGTGTCAGCTAGTTGAGCAAACCATAATCTATAGAAATCAAGTAGAAAGTAAGCTTATTCGTTCTCACTATGGTATCTGCTCACCAATTCTGATGAACATGTGCTTTTCCACCTCTTAGATGAAGTCTCAGGTTTGTCTCACACATTTTCTGACCCATCTCATATAAATATCCCAGACTTTCATCCAACTTAAAACTTCCCTCCTCCAATTCAGACCTGCTTTGGGCTTATAAATCTGACGTGGGGTTGGAGTAGGGGGATGGGGGAAGTCTCACCAGCTCTTTTGTAATTTCTTCACCTTATATTTTATATCCACTGTCTAGTTCCCTGTGCTGCCTCTAGTTTCCCCAGGGCAGCAGAAGAAGGAGAGAAGTCACGTTCAAAAAATACCTTACCAGGCTGGTATAGCTACTGTTTGCTTTGGAGATTTCTTAGAATGTCAAATGTCCAAAACTAATTCTCTATTTTCTGAGTAATTTTGTAAGTTCTTCAGCAACCTTATAAATATCTTTAATAAAAGCAAAACCCACTGTGGATGTGATCAGCCCCTCAGAATCTGGTTTCTGGCAGACCACACTTCTTTTGGGCTCCAGGAAGTCCTTGTGGAAGGAAGGATCTTAAGGTGATTCTTTCTCCCTGGTCCACATCGGTGAGGACATTTGCTTCTTCCATGCTTCAGGAAGGCAAACTGTTCTTTGGAAAACTCAGATTCTCCTCACCTGCCAGGCAGATCTCTCTGGTGTGTGTCAGGAACCAACTCTGAATCCTCAAATCCCAGTTCAACATTTCAAGTTTTAGGGTGATTCTCCAAGAAGCAGACTCAGACTAAGATTTACGTGTAAGTTATTTATGTGAGAGGTGATCCCAGGAAGAACTATTAGGAGATTGAGAGAGGGAAGGGCAGGAAGCCAATAAAGGGCAAATTATCAAGCAATTTATACCACTGAGAGTAACAGGGACTCATTCTCATTAGGGAGTTTTGGAAGACAGTTGCACATGCCTGGAGTCACCCCTATTGAAAAAAGATGAGCTGGGGCATTGATCTACCAATTCCTTTTGACCTTTCACTGAGGGTATTATATATCTTCTGCCTTCCATTGAGGGGATTATATCCCCTGCATATCTGCCCACCGTGTGTACAGGACAAGTTAGCTAGAGAAAGCCTGCCATCAAAGAGTTACACATGATTGTATTTGGGATCTGTTGGGTATTGCATCCTCAGACGGAGCATGTCCACAGACAGCACCTGTTGTCTTTTCTTCACTGGAGGGGAGGAAAAAGCTGCCTGTTTCTTCTGTTTCCAGGCGCTTTTTATTTTTAAATTTCCATGTTATTAAGTTACCTTATCTATCTATCTATCTATCTATCTATCTATCTATCTATCTATCTATATCTATCTATCTTGTGATAAAATATACATAATATAAAATGTACCATTCCGACCATTCTTTTTTTTTTTTGAGAGCAATTCTCACTCTGTCACCCAGACTGGAGTCCAGTGGTATGATGTCAGCTCACTGCAAACTCTGCCTACTGGGTTCAAGCGATTCTCCTGCCTTAGCCTCCCCAGTAGCTGGGATTAGAGCCACCCGCCACCATGCCTGGCTAATTTTTTTTGTATTTTTCGTAGAGATGGGATTTCTCCCTGTTGGCCAGTCTGGTCTCTAACTCCCAACCTCAGGTGATCCTCCCACCTCAGACTCCCAAAGTGCTGGGATTACAGGTGTGAGCTACCGTGGTTGCCCCCAACCATTCTTAAGTATGCAATTCAATGGCATTAAGTGCACTTATGATGTTGTGGCAACCATACCATGATCTATTTTCAGAACGTTTTCATCATCCCAACAAACTCTCTATTCCTCATTCTCCTCTCCCCACAGCTTCTAGTAACTCTATTCTATTTTGTCTCTGAATTTGCTGGTTCTAGGTGCCTCAGATGAGAGGAATCACAATATGTGTCCTCCTTTTGGTGTCAAAAACTTCTTTTTTATACCTTTTTAGTTAGTGGCTGATAAGCTAAAAGTTTACAAAACTAGTTCTCCAAACTTTTTATCATACGCTGCTATGGTGGCCTAGCACTTCCTGTGGTGTTCTCAGCTTCAAGACCAGAGCCAACACAGCGAAGGAGGGCCATCTTGACAACCTGCCCACATCAGTATCAGCTCATAATAGTGTAAACTCTGTTCATTCCAGTGAGACAAATCAAATATATGGTTTTGCCCATTAGCAGTGTATCATTCCGTATCATACTTAGCATCAGACCCTGATGCATAGTGGTAAGATTACAATGTTGCTGGAAAGCTCAGGAGGGCCTCGGGAGACTGGTGAGACCACAACCCCAGGCAGTTTTCCAGGTTCTTGACACCATCTTGAGAGAGAATTCAGGGATGAATCAGAAGAGGCTTTCATTGCAAAGCAAAAGTACACACTTACAAGAAAAGTGCAGGTATGGTCCTGAGAAGCTGCTCACGATTTCAAGTTTCTAATTTTATGAGTGTTTCTTTAATTATGGGTGAGATAAATTATTAGGTATTCTGGAAAAGGAGGGGATTTCGGGGACCCACCCCTCCAGTTGTCACCCTCTTTCTCCCTTGTTTGGGTTTGCCAGGAAGAGTCATGGCATGTCACCCTGATTGGGGTTTTGCCTGCTTATTTTGGGTTTTCTATTATCCTGTGGTTTCTTTGCCTATTCTTGCTTTAGCTGGTGTTTGGGTTTTTCCATCCACCTGAAACTACCCAGTACTATTCCTATCTCAATAAGAACTTCAATGGGCAATAGTTACTTTCCCCTTTGAGGTTTTTAGTTTCTCTGGAAATCTGGAGGGAGATAAAAATAACTTATTTAAAACTCATATTTACTCTCTAAGATTAAAAGATTGGTCCTTCAAGAAAAAAAGCACTATTTTTAATGACGGATAAAAAATTACAGCATTTACTGGATTCTGAAGTCAAGACATGTTGATGTTAAGAGCAAGCTTGCTTCTTGAAATCCATTTATTTATTCAAAATCTTTGTTATTTAATTTATATTTAGTTTTATTTCAAAAAGGTTTGAGATTGGTTTCAAATGGTTCAGCAGTGTTAACGCAGACAGTTATATTGAGAATTAAATTTTGCTTTATTGAATAAAAAAATATATTCTTGACATAAACTCATCATCTCCCCCATATTCTGCTATATGGAAAGGAATATGGAGAGTAACAAGTTGAACTTTGTCAGATTCCACCATCTCTAGTCTTAAAAAATTTAAGAGAAAGCCATTTGAATGAAGAACTTGGTTGTGTCTATTTATAACTTAGAGTCAGAATTATACATGATATGTATACATTTTTAAGGACAATGGAAAATGGTGCTAGGGGTCAGGGTGGGGAAGAGGGGGATAAATAGCCTATTTGGAAATGATGGTATTGAGAAGTCTATTTCCTAATAGAAGTCCAAAATATTTTAAATTAGGGACCCAGAGATGCGACTGAGAGTAAGGAGAAAAAGTGCTATACTAAGTCAGTATCAGAAAACATTATGACATATTTTACTTTAAAAAAAAAAAAAAGAGAAAAGAAAGAAAATATTCTAGCTTAACAACAAGCTTACTTTAATTTTTATTTACCCATCCATTCATTAGGAAGTGAGGAAAAGAGAACAGTGGAATGAGCCCTGGCAAGAAATTTTAAGGTTACTTGCATGCAAATAAAAATTAAGTTGCATCAAATTGGTCACAGTTTCAAGCTAGCCTGGCCTTCCATTTTTTTTTTTTATTTCATTGATACTATTATTGCAAACATGATTTTTAAGTATGCTCTGCACAGTTATACATGTCAATGCAAATCAAGTAACTTTTATTACATGCAATTATGTAAATGAGGACAAAGGCAGATTTCGATTAGAAGTAGAAGAAATATAAGCTATTATTTTTGCCAGTGAGAATTAGATGTGTTCATGGTTCTAAATTGTCCCAAGGCTACATTTTATTTTCAAAAAATATTTTGTAGCAGTTGAAACGCACTAATGAGCAATAGACAGCCATGACCAATTAATTTGGACATGGCCAATTTGAAATTTGTAGGTCGAAGCTAGAATGGAGTTTACTCTTGTATCTTCAGTTTCAGCAAACAAAGAGTAAAATAAGCATAATCAGTTTATTGAACAGTGTGAACAGGACAGGGCACCCAACATGAAATGGTCCAAGCTTTTTTTTTTCCCCCCAAAAAACTGCCTTCAACTGTGTGCTGTCACATCTTTCCTGTACTTTAAGGACATCACTGTCAGAGTCCACAACTTTCCCTTGGCAATGACCTCTAGCCAAAGACCACCAGGAACACATCTGTGATTAACAAATGGGGATTATTAGTCATTGCAGAGAGGAAGAACAGGTGCCATGGGAAATGAGATAACTCAGTAGGAAGATGATGTTGAATTAAATGTTGAATAAAAACATAATATAGAAATAATATATAAACTTTATAGTTACAGCTAGCTATTCTAATGCCACAATTTTTTTTAATCACAAAATATGCTTGGTCTGTTCAAAGGGTTTATTCAGGTTATTTTTAGCAATTGACCTTTTAAAAATCTTTAAAGTATATCACTTTCCATACGGTGACAGAAAGAAGTAAGCCTAACTAAGCTGTGAACTCACTGACCAAGCAGAGACACCAAACTGACACTCATGAAGAAATTAGATGAGGGAGTCTGGGAATTTAAATGGCACACACAACAATGAAAACCGCTAAAAAAAAATGACAAACAAAAATTCCTAACATGTTAGAAGGAGAAATTATCAATGTAATAAGCACCAAGAGAAAATTTTTCTGAGAGCTTCATTTTTAGTCAGTGTAAAAATAGAGAAGAAATGTATTGTCATCAGTACTTTCGCCCATGTTATTTTGACATCATAAATCCTCTTGTTATTGGTCAATGGGGAATAATCAGTACGTTCAAGAAACTCTTGCCTTTTATCCACATAGATTTTTGTGAGAATCAAAAGGAGCACTGATATTTACAGTATCTTAACTGACAAAAACAAATCAATAGAAACTTCAGAAAGGGTATTCATATTTAGAATTAATCTGTCATTCATTCTGAGTAAACTGGTTGCAAATGGTAGGTGGGTAAAGAGAATGTTGTCAGAAGATGAGCTTATAAATACATATGTAACATTGTCAATTTAATAATAAAACTGATATGAAATGAAATTTCATGGTGCTTTGGTTACTGTCACAGAAATCATTTAAATTTAAATTATAGCAAACAAACCCAAGAAAACCCATTTAAAATCCAACAAGTTAGCATAGGTAATTCATTGAGCCATATCAAAATATTTTCTATTTCAGACTTGGAAATTTGAACTTAATCACACTCACTGTGTGGAGAGAGAGATGGATAAGTAAACTTGCTCACTTTCAATTAAACCCAGAAATGAGACTAAGCTCACATTCTTGAATTTTTGGTTCAGGTCTTGCCCAAGTAACCAAACTCATAGCTTCAATTCTTTGCTTAGTTCTCATGAAATGCATAACCAAATGCAAGGTCAAGCATCAAATTTTACTTGCTTTATTTTTTTCTACATGTAAAATTTCACTTGAAAATATGAGACAAGCAGTTTAGAAGTAAAGTGGATGTAATTTGGAGGCAAGTGGACTTGAGCTTGCGTAGGTGCAATATCAGCATTTTACTCTGTCATCTGGAGCAATCCCATAAACTCTATATCCCTTGGATTGTTTCTGTGTTCAGTGGGAATCAAAAGACTACTTAAAAATAGACTTATTATAGAAGATAATTGTGATCATGCCTATAAGACATTAAGCATAATCCATGGCACATAGTAAGTATCCAATAAATATGAGTTGCTCCATTAAACCACCCAAATCTTTACTATTTTTCAGATATACATGGTTAATAAGGCAACAGAATGTGACCTGTACACAGTGCATTCAAGCTTGTGCGCTCTAGTATTCCCAGTGTTTAGTACCTCGTAAATCCTCCACAATTATATTTAATACCAGCAAAGTTACATTAGCCACCAGGTAAAAGCAAACCAAGATTACCAGATACTGACTGCTTCACATCTCCTAGATGCTAAGATGGTTTTAATCAAAAAGACAAATAATGTGGAAATATTGGAACCCTTATGCTCTGCTGATGGAAATGTAAATGGTTCAGCCACTTTGGAAAACAGTCTGTCAGTTTCTCAAAAGGCTAAGCACAGTTTCTATATGACCTAGCAATTTTAATGCCAGGTATATATCCAAAATAAGAGAAAACATATGTTCATACAAAACTTGTACACAAATGTTTATAGCAGCATTTATTCATAATAAACAAAAGTATAAACAAATTTTCATCAGCTGAATTGATAAACAAAATATGTTATATTCATGCAATAGAATATTATTCATCAATGTAGTGATAATGCTACTATACAAATGAACATTGAAAATACTACAAGTGAAAGAAGTCAGTCACAAAGACCGAACATTGCATAATTGCGTTTATTAAGGGCCCAGAATGAGCCAATCTATAGAGACAGAAAGTAGATTAATGGTAGCCTAGGGCTTTGAAGCTGGGGAGAGGTATTGAGGGGTAACTATTGGTAGGTATGTGGTTTCTTTTTGGAGTGATGAAAATGTTCTGAAATTGTGATGATGGTTGTAGAACTCTGTAAATACACTAAAACATCTAATTACACACAAAAAATCATAACCAAGTTAGTAATATCAGAAATTCTAACACAACATAGATATATAGTTAATAGACCTGATTACAAACTTTACCTTAAGCTGCTGCCAACACCTGGAATTAGAGAATGCTTAATTTCTTCTCCAGGATTCCACACTCTCTAAATGCAAATTGCCTTCTGTGGGTAATATATTATCACTAAATATTAACTCCTCATGTGAGTTAATTGTAATCTTTGGAAAGCAAGGAAATTTTGTTGGGAGGAATGCCGAGACCATCTTGGTGGTAGAGACCCAACCCAGGCGGCGCTGAAGGAATTAAGAAACAGAAACAAAGATAGAGTGCAAAAGTGGGATCAGGGTGGGATGCCAGGGGTCTGACAGCATTTCCCAACTGACAGCCCAGAGCAGACTCTGACCCATGGATTTGTTATTTGTGAACAAGTGATTATTTTTAATAAGCAGATACTCAGTGTTTCTTTATAGAATAAAGATAGACTAAATAGGCAGATAGCGCCTATTCACTACTAAAATAAAAATAAGCTAGAAAGCACTCTTTGCGAGACAGCAATGGGGACAAAGTCAAATAACCTGTGTTTTGGGAGCTGGTTTAACTAGTGCATGAACAGTACATACTGCTTGCTTATTCTAGCAGCTTTCTGCCTGGGGATGGCTCGGTGTTCCTTGCCATCGCCTCTCGGCAAACAACATATACTCCATCACACACACATCAAGACCTCCTCCCAACAGAGTAAGATGAAGCAAAATGAAACATCTTTTGGTTCCCAAGCAACAGATAAGGTAGTCCATGTACTGTTCCTGCAGAACATTCTCCCTTAAGTGTCCTCTTAGGTGCTGTAGGACCTTATTCATCAGGACATCATGGGATTAGACTCAATATCAATGTGAGCATGCACCTTGGTCACAGGATAAATCCTGAGTCAAAATTCTTCAACTTATTAGAGAACTAAACCTGTTTTAAAATAACCACTCCCTTGTGTATGAACCAAAAAACTTGGTCCAGCAAACAGCCACCCTTATTTCCTGTTTTATAGCAGGAGATATGATATATAAACAAGGCCGCAAACGGGCTACCTGCAGGACAAACTGGGACCCCAAGGAAATGGTTTTCTTTGTTGCACAGTGGTTTTTGCATATTCTTTCGTCAATATCTTAAGTGGGGCAAGTACTCTGTAATTCACTAGGATCCCACTGCATCCCTAAGGATGACTTTCTTCGTCTCTATAAGCATTTGAGTTTGTACTGATAGTCTAAAAATTTAAATAAAAGAAAGTCACCTACTAAAGTTCAGGTTTCTTACAGTCATTGTAAAACTCTAAAGCTGGAACACCCCAAACTTTTCTTTTTGAGTCCCACTCAGCTACAGATCAGGAGGCTAAATCATGGTTCTCACACTTGATTGTGCATCAGCATCACCTGGAGGGCTTGTTAACACACAGATTTCTAGGTCCTACCTCCATGGTTTCTGATTCATTGGGTTCTGGGTGGGGCCTGATGATTTGCAGTTCTAATGAGTTTCCAGCTGATGCTGATGCTGCTGATTTGGGGAGCACATTTGAGAACCACATTTTGAGACTCTAGACAAACCTAAAAACAAGTATCAGTTTTATTTGTTATTTAGCCTGCAGCCCAAAAGTAAAATTAAAACAAAATTAAAATTAAAATAGCAAATGAGTGCTTGTCCACAAGACAGGCAGATCAGCCTCATTTTGGCCAAGGGGAGTAGAACAGCAGGAAGACTTTCTAAGCTTACTGGTGGATCAGCAGATACAGTTGTTAGGGACAATCAGTTCTCAGGGAGAATGGAGCTAAGTGATACTGAGGCAGCCAGAGGCTGAAGCCTTCAGTCAAGAAAGGGCTGGGTGGTGTTCTTCCACCTGGGTGTACATTACAATCATTTGGGGAATGTGTTAAAGCACCTCTGGGGTAGGAGGATCCTGGCTGGGTTGAGCTGGGTGGTTTCCTGCTACCCCTCACACTGAGCACAACAGCACTCATTGGACTCTCTCAAGGAGTGGAGGGCATGAGAAACCAGAAGTTCTAATGGTGGATAACAATATGACTTGGGAGACTTGTCAAATCACTCCTTAAGCAATTTATTATTCCCTAAAGTCCTGAGAAAATGGATACCAAACATACAGAGAAAGCCCAATCTCTGGTGCTTCACAAAAGCTCCCCCATGGGGCCAAGACCCACAGTATAGGATAAACCATATTCCCATTCCCCATTGAGCTCCAGTCATCTGGCCATGCCAGCTTCCTGCATCTGCCCCTTCTACTGGGTTAAAGAAAGGGACATTTGAAAAGTGGTCTACCTGTGGCATCCTCAGTCTATAGAACTATCCACTTCCTTTGCTAGCATAGTTTTTGCGCTTCAGTGTTAACTCATTTCCAACAATATGACACAGCTACAAAGCTTCCTCCAGGGGATTAATTAAATACTGCAGCTCACCCACCACGGCAATTAAAGGAGAGAGGAGATTTTCTCTAGTCTAGTGAAATCAGCTTCCGTGTCCCTTCTTTTACTCCTGGTGAAATATGTGAAATGTATATGCTTCCTGAAACCCTAACCTGGTTCTGCCCAGGTGTGCTGAATGAACCAGTGCACCTGATCTTTCATGGGCATGTGAATTAAGCTTTATGTTATGGAATCAAGACTATTTTGGCTAAATTTATAAAAATATTTAATCATTTATTTTCAGTAGGTTATTTAAATGCACATCTAGTCTGTTTTCATGCCTATCATTCTTGTCCTTTATCCTTGCCAAAATGACTGATTAGAAAAGTTTCCATTTCTATACCTTTCATTTATCTTCAGTGTCTCTCATAAATGTTGAATTAAGCGGGTTTTATGAAACTTATCATAAATTGCAGTTTTCATTGAAAATGACTGTGACAGAACAGATTTTTATACTTTCAACTTCAATAACTCAAAGTTTCTAGGCTTTAAATTGGAAGTTTCTCACACCACAGAAATTGTGTATGTGTCCTAGGAGTACAGCTGTTGGTATGTCATTTCATGTATGCCTGTCAAATTTGTTAGAATTTAGCAAACTCAAGGAGAGAGTCAGGAAATAAACACTTTTTATGAATTGGAAGTAGTAAGAATAAAAATAATGTTTCCTACTATAGAAATAATGATACTTTATCTTTCAAAAGATATTTTGCAAAAGGTATTTTTGAAAACAAACACTTACTGGGCACTAATCATGTGTCAGTTACTTTACATGTTTCACGCCATTTAAACCTTAAGGTAACTCCCAAGGAAGGTACTATTATGATTTCCAGTTTATAGATAGAAAATCAAGGCAAAGTCAAGGTTAAATAAAATATCCAATATTAAATAAATGGAAGAAATGTTATTTAAAACTAAGATAGCCTAATTAAAATTATACATATATGCACATACATATGTGAATATGAACATATAAATATACAACATGCACATACCTGCACACAAATATATTAACATTGCATTATACTGTGGAAAATTAAAAACTAGATAGTACCTGTCTACTATTTTACTACTACCACCATCACAACTTACTCTACCACCATTATTTATACATATATTATGTACTAAGCATTCCACATAGATTATCTCATTTAAATTTCTCCAAATCCTATGAGTAGGTACTACTATTGCCCTCATTTTACAGGTGAGAAGACCAAATATAAGTAATTCACACACCACATAGCAGGTAAGTTAGAGCACGTCTGGCTCCAGAACCTAAACTCTTGATTACAGTACCATACCACCACGGAATGCAGCACAGGAGTGAGAATTGTATCCAGTGTGCAATTAGGAGCCAGAGGAGGTTTTAAAGCAGGGACCTTAACATGATCCAATGATGCTGCACAGGCTTTGGCAAGCACATTCTGGAAATCATTAACTGAACTGTTGAAAATATTCTGTTCCCTGTTTAATATTTTCTGTGGCTGACAGCCGGCATCCTCATTATGGGATTGTTAATACATTATTGAGCCTGGCAAAGTGTTGGTCCTCATTGGCTGGATGCCATTTGAAGTTTTGCCATTCTATGTATGGAAGGTAGTTAGCTATTTGTGTATCTGCTTTTTCTAATCAATAGTGAACGATTTGATGACCAGAGCCTGTCTTTATGTGTGCATGTCAGGGTCCACCAATACCAAGCAGAGTTGGATGCTCTGGCAATTAGGAAAAAGAAAGATATAAAATTCATTCTTAGGTGACAGGAGGTGAGAAGGAGCACTTTATGGGCATCTGTTTGTAATCCAGTCATATGTGCAAGTCTTCTGAATAGCAGCATTGCCTACTTGCCAGGTGAGCAGGTTTTTCATTTGTTTTATAATCCTGAAGAATACGAATCACCTCTCTCCTTTTTCAGCACCACTATAGAAATAATGCAATAGTCTGATGGAAAGGGTGGAGGTTTTTCCTTAGAAAATGTAAGAGGATCTGATTTATGTCAGCCTACCTCTTACAGATGTATCAATGTCACTGCCTCCCTAAATAACCAAATTAAATGGCTAGAAAAGGGCAATCAAGGTGGCTGTCACATTCCAGGGAGTGGAAGTCAGGGCAACATCTGTTTTGCCTGCTGTTTCAGAACTCACTGGAGCAGTCTATAAACTGGGAATTAAATTTTCACTTTTTTCTTCCTTGTTGGTAGAGACTGTGTGAGAGAATTGCAATTATTTCGTTGAGGATGGTCTTCCATAAGTTCTTAAGTGTGAAGAGGAGAGTGGTGACTGGCACATAGTAAACCCTCAAAAAATGCTATTCCTGTCATTTGTTATGAGTTACAGCATATCCACATTTATACACTGGCAAAAATAGAATTTCAAGTCTCAAAAGCAAAGTTTATGCTAGTATTTTTTATGTTTAGCTCGATTTTTTTTAACTCTTTTCTCCTCTTAACATCTCACCATTTTCTATCGCCTCCGTTTTCTTGAACAATGGATAACTCTGAAATACTTTGTTTCCTTACAAGCGGATCAAACTTATTCCATCAGTGCTCATTGAATATCTATTTTGTGTCAAGGTCTGTGGTTGCCACTAGTCATACAACAATTCAAGCGGACCCTTTAGGAGCTCACAGTCAAATAGAGGAGAAAAACAGAACGAGGCAGTAACAAGAGAACGTTCTAGTGCTAGAAAAGTGCTATTGCTTATTTGGTTTTTGTTAAGCAAAGGGAAAGAACATTCTGGAACCTTGGGAGAGATGTCCAAAAGGAAGTTAAATAAAATATGCCAGGCTTTAAATGACTGCTGTTTGAGTAGATGGAGATGGGGCATCCCAGGCAGAGAGAACTGTGTAAGCGAGCATGTGTGGTATGATAATCTGTACTCAGATGGTGAAGGCAGAACTTCCCTGACTACATTCTGAAGATTCTTGATGTTAGTCGGCACTCTGGGGGTGAAAAGTTTCCACAGTGAAATAACTTAGAAATGCTAGGTAAAGGGACATTAGACAGGCTTCTACACTACAGGGCATTGCTCATATCCTCCCAAAAAGGAGGGCACGTGAGATGCAAGGTTCACTAGCTTTATTTTGTAATACAGTTCTGGAGGTAGACCGCCTGGTTTGACGCCCAGCTTCTTTATTAAATAATTGCGTGAAATTGGGCAAATTATATAATCTCCCCAAGCCTCAGTTTCTTTATTCTTTTTTTTTTTTTAAAAAAAGGAAAATATTCATCTTTACCTTACTGGGTTGTATAAAGCTACTTAGGGCAGTTAAAGCGCCTGCTTAGCACAGTTCATGGTACACTAAAGTATTCAATATGTATTTGCTATTCTTTTTCATTTCATGAAAACATTATGTTGAAAATCACATCATGCTAAAATAAAGTAGATTTATGTTTTTGGATGAGATGAAGCATTCTTGTCAAAGTAGATCAGTGGGATTTGATATTCTATGTCAAATGTTGCCCCATAAATCATCTTTTCTCTTTGAAGAGAAATAAGAAATACTAGACACAAGTCAGATGTGGTAGACCAATTTAAACTTCTGTGTATAAAGCATCAACCCTCCCAATTGACTTTTTTTTTTAGAGAAGATGAAAACATATATATTAGAAAAACAAAGAAAGGTGGCTTCTTTATAATCATGACACAGTAAATAATGAAAGTTGAGAAAAGGTTTCTGTTGGGTTTGGTTTTGGGTAGAGTTCTTTAGTATCACCTCTTTGGCTGAACAATGTAATGCTCAAAGAATTATGACAATAATTTTCTCTGCAGTGAGACCCTTCACATCCTAGCATGCAGGTTGCTCTGTAAGTCATTAATCCTTGCAATACCTCAGAGTTATGTAGTGATGATAATTTACTATCCTGTGTGTATAGATCAGGGTGGGAAAGGTCAGTGTCTGAACCTGGAGGAGAATCATAAGCCATCTCATGCTAGGTCCAGACCCAAAGCACACAGTCACTTTTCTAAAGACAGATTATAACAAGGCCTCTGTTCTTTGGGCACACTCTTAATTTTTCTCCTTTCTGTATTCCTTTATGCTATTTCTCACTTTCAATAAAACCAATTTATAAAATTCAATCTGCAAAAGTCAAGACTGATTCTCATTAATAATTGGCAGGAGGCACTTCTCTGAAAATTGCCAATTTAACACGGTAGGAGGCAACAAAAAAGGGGGAAAAATCTTTCTACCAGAGCTATGGGGCATGAAATGAACACCAGTTGACAGATTCCTGCTTAGTTAAAAAATGATTTGATTAAATGATAGAAATTGATCATTGAGAGAATTTATCTTTGACAGGACTCTGGAATTTGGACTTTTGATTCCCACTGCTCCTGCTCCATCAATTGTTTGAATTGTTGTAAGAGGAAGCACAATGTGAATACAAGAACTCCACTTAGACATTCAAGAAAAGGGAATAAGCCAGCATGCTCACTTCTATTTAACCCGCCTATAAAATCACCAAGCTCCATTATTATAGCCTGTCCTTGACATAATTCTGTCAAGGATATAAAGGCCACCTTTTATAGCCCCGTCTCTGACTTCCTTCTTCATCCCTCTACCCCAACAGCTGCAGTGCCATGAAAACTCTTGTTAAAAAATCTGTGTTTTAGAGAATTTTTTCTGACCTCAATTAATAGCCAATCTGGGCAGTTTGCCAAGGTGCCAATGTCAAAGAATATCATTGGAAAAGATAAGATATCACTGGAAAAGTAAAGGCATGGAAAAAAAATCTCTGCTAGGATTTCTCTCAGGGGAAGTTTCAGATGTCAGGATTGCAGATGTAACTACCCACGGATGCAGTCAGGGCAGGGAAGAAGAGCTCAGTAGGTGGGCAACTGGGGAGCACACCCTGACTAGTTACGGGGTCTCCAGGCAATGTTGCTTCTGGGCTCTAGTCAGTTGTTGCTGTGTAGGAATTTGGGTCCAGAGTCAAGACATCTTTGGTTTTTAAAAGAAGAAGGAAATGCAGATTCCTATGTTAAAATCTCATGGTTTTTTAAAACAGGCATCTAACTCAAATTTTCTTATAAACCAGTGATCAGGCAAAACACATTGCACCCAGGTCACAAGTTTCAAACCTCTGCTGAATGTGACTGGCAGGGCAAATCTGATCAGCTAGCCTTGTGTGATTGTGTATGTGTTCTTTAAGGGGTGGGATGGTGATTGGCAAAAACTTATCTCAATAATGCACCTTATAAGACAGTTGGTCCATGTTAGGCTGAAAGGAGAATGCAAATTTGGGGTCAGAGTGGAATTGCTTGGTATGGCAATACTTTATGAGAAGTGATTTTATTTCCCAATTCTTCACTCATGCAGTGTTTTAGCCCCTACTTTAAATGAATGTCAGGCAAATATTTGGAGGCTATTGATTTATGTAAATGACAGAAATATCAGCCAGTTTTCAGTGTCCATATATTCTGGTGATATCTTAGATTTACATCCAGAGAAATAAAAAGAAAATGTGGACAGTAGCAAGAATTTCAGATAGTTGATTATACGAGCAGTCTTTTCATATTTAGGTGGCAGTATCCAACTCTTCTTATTCTACTATCTTTATTTCTCCATTGATTTTAATTTATCACCTTTATTTTCACCACTGAGGAAATTAATTTATTTCAGTAGAGTTGTGGAAATGTAAATGTCTTTGAGAATGTAAATAGCATCCTTCACACATTAATATAAACTGGGTCAATCAGCTTACACCCTCTTACCACTTTTAGGTAAAGTCAGTTACAGTGAGGGAATGGGTACCTGGAGGTAGGTAGATGCCACATAACATGCAGTACCTTTGGGAAAGCCAAGGGTGGGTGGTCCAAGAGAAATCGGAGTGGGAGAGGAGAGCATTTTGATCTCAGAGTGTATTCTTAGGATATAAAGGGCGATGCCATGTGAAAGAAAATTCCTACTCAAAAATTTAATTAGGGCTACACCACAGGCACACGTCTCTTGCATCTCTCTTTTTTCTACAGTGTTCCTAGTTTTCAGTGTTACTACTGGTATTGCAATTTGACAAACAGCATAGGTTAAATGGACTTTTAGGTAGTTCTATGAACTTGACCATTGTTAACACTCTTTGAAAAAATAGAAATATTCTCAGGACAAAATAACTCACTGAAACTTACTCTCACATGTTTTAGAACATAACTATTACAATAAAGACATGCGCTTGTGTGTATATATATACACATAGGTTTATTTATATGTGTATGTATATATGTGTTTGTGTGTGTATATATACAGAGAGAGAGAGAGAGAGACAGAGAAGAGACAGAGACAGAAAGAGAATAAATGATACAGCAGATTATTAAAGTTGATGAATCTGAGTGAAGTGTATAGAGTAGTCCTTCATACTATTCTTGTAAATATTCTACAAGTTTGAAAAATGTTCAAAGTAAACAAATTTTTTAAAAAGTATGGGTTATTAAAGAAAATGTGGCACATATACACCATGGAATGCTATGCAGCTATAAAAAAGAATGAGATCATGTCCTTTCCAGGGACATGTATGAAGCTGGAAACCATTATCCTTAGCAAACTAACATAGGAACAGAGAACCAAATACCTCACGTCCTCACTTATAAGTGGGAGCTAAGTGACGAAAATATATAGACAAATAGAGGGAAGCAACATATACTGGGGCCTTAGATAGAGTGGAGGGTAGGAGGAAGGAGAGGATCAGGAAAAATAACTAATGGGTACTAGGCTTAATACCTGGGTGATGAAATAATCTGTACAACAAACCCCACAACACAAGTTTACCTATGTAACAACCCTGCACATGAACCTCTGAACTTAAAAGTAAAAAAAAAAAAAAAAAAAGTATGGTGGGAGCATGTAAACATTGTACTGTAGATCCATGCTATAAGAAAATTCAAGTATGAAAGGCCATGTTTACCAAGCTTAGGTTGATGAACAAGTATGTTATGCTAGGATGAGCAATATCAAATTTTACCAGGAAAATGGCAGAAGTCAAACACCTGTTTTCAAGCTAAGTTGAGTTATAATAGTGAGTCTGGTAAAGTTTATATTTCCTGGAATGATACTGTCAAGGCCCTGACAGAAGCTGATCCTAATGTCTGGGTAAAATATATTTTTTTGTTTGAACACAAGGCATTGCCTTCTACTTCCCCTTTCAGTGTATGTAAAATTTATAACAAGGAAATTAAGAAGATAATCTACCTTCTGCATCCACCTTCACAAAAGTCAACACTGTTATTTTCTCTTTTCTTATAAAAATTATTTTTTGTATCTTGTGCAGCCTCATCCTTTCTGTGCATATTATGTTGTTTTGGAAGAATATTTACATATGCAGACCCTAGTTCAAGTTAGGACAGTAGTAGAGAAATTGACAGATGTGGTGATGTTAGGATAATTCAGTAATGACATAAGAGTCTAGATGTTTAATTTGGCCTCTCTTCCCCTGTCCCACTAATAATGAAGCACAAGGGAAATACCTTTAAACAGTCTATTAAATAAAACTCTATGAGGATTTAGCTTTTGCTCTTTTTTACCTGCTGGATCAGAGGCTGTTCTGGGCATCATTGTAGCCTGTTAGAGTTTCCAGTAATACTATCTCTACAAGGGACTGCATTCTCAAATACTAAGAGGGTCCAGGTGGGTATCTACAAGAGCAAGCCTGGCCTGGTGTTGTAAACAGGGTAGTTATTACCATGCTTCAGTTACTGTACCCAAATAAGATGTGAGAATTTGGGCCCAAGGTTTCCAAGTCTAGAGAAATTGGATATCAAATCTGTATGGCTGAAAGATACTGATTTCTTAACGTTCAAAATTAATTTACAGAGTTCAAAAATCTATGTGTAGACATACAAATCTCATTTTTGACTTGGATTTGACTGTGGGCTCCTTGTTAATAACCATCTCTGCTTAGTGGTCCTGTTATGGAGTGAACTGTGTTTCCCCTAAATTCTTATGTTGAAGCTACAACACCCAGTGTGATTGTATCTGCAGGTAGAGCCTTTAAGGAGATGATTCAGGTTAAATGAGATCAAGAATACAGCCCTAACCCTATAGGATTGGTGTCCTTATAAGAAGAGAAAGAGGCTGGACATGGTGGCTCACACCTGTAATCCCAGCACTTTGGGAGGGAGAGGCAGGCGGATCATTTGAAGTCAGGAGTTCGAGATCAGCCTGGCCAAGATGGTGAAACCTCATCTCTACTAAATATACAAAAATTAGCCAGGTGTGGTGGTGGGCATGGTGGTGTGTGCCTGTAGTCCCAGCTATTTGGGAGGCTGAGGCAGGAGAATTGCTTCAACCTGGGAGGCTGAGATTGCAGTGAGCCGAGATTGCACCACTGCACTCCAGCCTGGGCAATAGAGTGAGACTCAGTCTCAAAAAAGAAAAAAAAAAAAAAGAGGAAAAGAGTGTGCACACATTCTTTTCTTTATCTTTTTTGAAGTCAATATCTGAATAGAAGGATATTCTGTCATCATTTATTTGTATTATGGCTTAATTGCTGTCTGTGTCCAAATAGGGATTCTTAACCTGGGGTTCACATCTTTCCAATTTCATGGATATAAGCCAGTGCCCATGATCTTAGTGGGCAAACTTGGTACTGCTCTTTGCACTAACTTCTAACCAAAATGCAGCACTTTTTTGTAGTTGTTGGCAACAAGCCACAGTAGGATAAACAGTAACTGTGACTTTGTCACTAATGAAAACTGCAATATTGCCAAATCATATTACAATTGCTGTAGATATTTGAAATAATCATCTACACTTACTATTTTGAAATTAGAATTATTGGATTCACAGCTAGTTATTATTTTATTCATTATAAGGAAGGATATATTATATCACAGACATGTCTAATATTTTGATAACTGTATTTTACTATAATTGGCTTCCTCTGCTATTCTATGTATTTTATTTTTTTTCATTTGGAAACAGTACACTAACCGGGATTCATAGGCATCACCATGCTGCAAAGCACCCATGGCACAGAAAATTTTAAGAAATTTCTGATCCAAACTAGTGTTTTCAGATTACTGTGAATAGCCTGGCCTTTGTCACAGAGTAAACTGAACTCTGTCCTCTAAGCGAAGGTCTCCTAATGAATAAATGGAGCATGAACTCAAGCTGTGTAAGGAAGTGTATTGGATACGCTTGTGTTGCCAATACTAGTTTATAGTACAGGGCTCCTGATAAGACGTGGGTCCAGTCAGGAGGGCCACCAAGCTACTATGTTTTCCATTCAAGTAGCCCAACGTGCCCTCAAGCTACCCCCTTTCTCTCATATGCAAAATTTTCTCAGCTAAGTCAGTCTTCTCTTTTTCCATCATTGCTTATTCAACTTTTCTCAGCGGGATCATAAGCTCCAAAAAATGGGTCTGTCTTGTTTTCAGCTGAGCCCACAGTATGGATCAAAGTTCTGGAACTCAGTAGGTACTTGGGATGCACAGATGAAAGCAAGCACAGGGTGACTGAGCCACCTCATAACACAGCAGAGCAGAGCATGTTGCTTGTCTTAGCCTTGCTTATCCTGTGTTTATGCCTTCGTCTCTGTTTCCTCATCGAATGCCATGATTATCTTTTCCTTGATTCTCTGGTTTGATTACACTTAATGTTCAGTCCTAAGCCACATCTTGCTTATTATCAGAATAATGCTATTTTTTTATTTTGCCAAAAATTCATTGCTTACTATTTGCCACATATTATGCTAAAGCCACACCTATAATATCTCATTGAATCCTCCTAATAAACCTGTGAAGTAGGATTATGACTATACTCATTTTTCAGAGGAGAAAACTGAAACTTAAGAGACTACCTAGTTTGCTCAAAAATATATGCTGCAAATAGCAGAAAGAGGACTCTAATCTAGCTCTCAACAACTTCAGAGAGAAGTTGGGTATGCCTCCTCATATGCCACTGGGAAAATATACAACTTCTTTGAATCATTAGTTAATCACCTATTACATGAGGAATGAATGATTTATTAGATCATCTTCCACAGTCTATGGCTTTCCAGTGGGGAAGGAGAGCATATTTTGTAATGGCTTCCATGTGTAAGCAAGTTTAGAGTTTTGTTGTTGTTTACAGTAACTTGATGAGTAAATTAGATAAGGAAATGAATTCAGAAAGATCAAGTGACTTGGCCAAGGTTATACAACTTGTAAGCAAAAGAATTTGAATCCTAACCTGGCTTTAATCTACAACACATTGGTACCTCTATGATCCCATCAAGCTCTCCAGGCCAGATGAGGCATAAGATTAACACAAATAAGCAAAGGAACCAAAAGCTGTAGATGTTCATGATCAGCAACTGACTTGAGTTGCCGTGCCATACCTGATTACACGTGTTATCCTGAGTAAAGTGTGGCTAAAGCAACTCCTGAATGCATACCTTCTAAATTTGCCCCGGGCTGGATCTCTTCACTTTTATCTCCTCGTCCCAGTTCCTGGACACTGAACACCACATGGATGGGCTGGAGACAACTCCTGCACCGTAGCTTCCAAGTCTCCTTTAGCAAGGCCTTGAGTTTATTAACAATGTCCATCTAGAAAAACAACAGAGAAATGACACTATTTTGATTGTGTTCTTCATTAAGGTATCTTTCAAAATCCAAAGTAATTATCACTTTTTAAAGTTATATAATTTTAGTGGAATTTTAGCCATCAGATCTTAATTGGCATCAGAATAAAAGTTAAACATTACAATCCTTGTTTCTAGAGGAAGAAGAGGGTGAGAAAATGCTTTATTTTCTGTGGTTGGCAGGCTTTTGGGGAAAACATTTCTCTCTCATCTGTCATTCCTGCAAAGAAAAAATCTATACAAATCTAGTCAGGGAGAGCATTTCACATCCTTTTTGGCAATATATGTGGTTTGAAGTTGAGGGTAGGGCTTTAGACATAAAATTTCCCCAGATTTTAAGGCAAGTTGTTTTAGTGATGTAAGAATCGTTCATAAAATCTGGTGTTGGGTACCTTTGAAATAAATGGCACTGTTTTTCAGTGTCATTCCCTCTTGTCACTTTAATTAAAACAAATAACAAACGTGTTCAAAAAAATGAAAAGCAACTGGCAGCTGCACCCATTTTGTGTGCTTCCCAATTTCTTAAGGCTTTTGAAAGAAAAGAAAGTATAAAGTAACATTCTGTGATCTAGGCTCTCTGCTTTTTGCAGATTTCTCCCTCATTCTCATGAGATCCTTGGGGCACAGAAAAACAACTCACTCATCCCTATTTATCTTCCTGAGTTCTCAAACAGTTTAGCCTGGAGTGATGTGAAAACAAGTGAGCAGAAAGTTTGGAACAAAAAATGACCTTAGTCCTCAGGGAGGTGTCACAGCTGTGTTCTGGGGCCTGTTGATGATCACCTAATGGGATGGAGGAAGATCTTTCTTGGAACTGAAAAGGGTCCTGTGTTCACTAGGCAGCCTCACTCTAGCTACCTGAGGCTGGGTATGTGACTAGAAGGTATCCACTTAGCACAGCAGGGTAATAAGCTACATGACCCTGGGCAAAGCCCCAGATGACTCTCAGTGTCTTCATCTGTTTTGTCAAGATAAATAGCCCTTCCCTCATAATGGTGTGCAGAATGTAAGTTCCATAATGTCAAGAAATAATTTGTTTTGTTGTCTGAAATATCCTGGTTCCTAGCATATGGCACATAGTTAGCGCTCAATAAATATTTGTGAATAAATAAAAGATGATAAAGTTCTTTCTGTAGTTACCAGTCTAATGAAGTACAATAAATGATAGTTGCTATTATTGTAATTTTCCCCACATCTTCAAATTGGCCTCAAGAAGACTGAACAGGTCAGATGATTGACAATGCTTTCCTTCTGTTACCTGGAGCTGTATTCTTTTAAACATTTTCAAGTCAGTGAAAATTTCAATGACAAATTCTAAATACTTGTTGAGTACAATCATTATGTTCAATGTCAGCAGTTATGTAAAAAAAATTATGAAAAGAGTATATTTGTATTTTAAATTTTAAATGGGAAAAATGCATGCTGACACTTTTCACCTTGCAAAGCTTAACAAGCCAAGCCATCTCTTTGGTTGGGTTTTAACAGCTAAAATGATGGGGAGAGTTTTAAGAATTTCTTCAATAATTTTCTTACTCCAATTTTGGCCAACCTTCCTAATATTTTATTTGGCTTCCACTTACCTCACTTATATAAGGTTTATTAAACTTTGTTAGAATTTAAAGGATGTTTCCCCCTCTTTATTAGATATTTTCTGTCTTTACAATGTTTTCATATGTGTCTTAGTTTGTTTATTTTGCTATAAAGGAATACCTGAGGATGAATAATTTAAAAAGAAAAGGTTGGGTGTGGTGGCTCACTCCTGTAATCCCAGCACTTTGAGTGGCCAAGGTGGGCGGATCACAAGGTCAAGAGATCATGATCATCTTGGCCAATATGGTGAAACCCCATCTCTACTAAAAAGACAAAAATTAGTTGGGTGTGGTGGTGTGTGCCTATAATCCCAGCTACTTGGGAGGCTGAGGCAGGAGAATCACTTGAATCGGGAGGTGGAGGTTGCAGTGAGCCGAGATCCCACCACTGCACTCCAGCCTGGGGACAGAGCAAGACTCCATCTCAGAACAAAAAAGAAAAGACATTTGTTTGGCTCATGGTTCAGCAGGCTGTGCAAGAAGCCTGGCACCAGCATCTGTTCAATTTCTGGTGAGGGCCTCAGGCTGCTTCCACTCATAGTGGAAAAGGTAGGGTACCCATAGTGTGCAGAGATCCCACGGCAAGAGAGGGAGTGAGAGATGGGGGAGGTGCCAGGCTCTTTTTATAATAACAACCACCTTTTGTGGAAACTCATTTCTCCCATCCTTGCAAGAGAACATTAATCTATTCATGAGGGATCCACCCCCATGAAATAAGAACCTTCCAAGAGGCCCCATTTCCAACCTTCGGATCAAATTTCAACCTGACATCATGAGGTTTGGAGGAACAAATATCCAAACCATAGCAAAATTGTCTGATCATCTTCCATGTCTTAAGTCCTGCTTTCATCTCACAAAGGGAGGGATCTATACTAAAGTAGGAGTCTTCATTTAACTACTAATGTGCAGAAGTGAATTGAGGCCAAGACGAGGGTTGAGAGAAGTGAAGAGGGTTTGGAATGGATGGGAGCAAAGAGAGACAAGTTGAGAGGCAGTTTGGCCTTCTTTGGAGAGGTGCAATAGCATTGGATACGGTTTAAGATAGCAGGGCACAATTTTTAAAAGTATATTATAAAGTGTCCCCACATGAAGTATTTATGAAAGCTGCAGATCCCTGGGCCACAAAACAGAAGTTTTAGGATAGAAGACAAATATCTACAAACAGGCATCCATGTGGAAATCCTTCGGACTAAAACATGCAAACCTGGGACCAACCTAGACGAGCAATGAGAGCTTTGGGATACAGTCGTCAGACCCAAGGACCACCCCAATTACTTCTTTTTTAAAGTGAATATACAATCTATTGAACATTTAAGCTTTATTAAGACATTTACAAAATGGCAAAGTAATGGAGATTTAACCCTATCTAGCATATAATTGCTTGAGGAGACATAGTAACAGGGCCCAATTTATGCTTAGCACTAATTCAATTCTTTATGGAATTGGCGGGGCATGATGGCTCACACCTGTAATCCCAGCACTTTGGGAGGCTGAGGTGGGTGGATCACTTGAGGTCAGGAGTTTGAGACCAGCATGGCCAACATGGTGAGACCCCGTATTTTGAAAACACAAAAATTAGCTGGGTGTTGTGGAGTACACCTGTACTCTCAGCTACTTGGGAGGCTGAGGTCGAAGAATCTCTTGAACCTGGGAGGCGGAAGTTGCAGTGAACCAAGACTATGCCACTGTACTCCAGCCCAGGAGACAGAATAATACTCTGTCTCAAAAAAAAATTATTTATAGAATAAATACAATACCAAACAAAATGCATTCAAATGCTTCCTAAAATATTAATTTTAAAGGACTTTCTATTCAGGCTAATGATAAACACAATAAAGGCAAATAGGCTAGTTTAACATAATTGGCTGCTTTTACGCAGCACTTAGATCTTTTAGTTCATGCATATATTATTAAATGACAGAGAACATCTAATGCAACAATTTCTACAGAACTAGGAAATCGATTTATAAGAAAGAAAGATTTTACAAGCCCAATCCTAGCAGTCTGCCTCTTTTCTTTTTATATGTAGTATTTTGTAATACTTCTTCAAATATCTTAGATAATTTCTAGATACTGTAACCTATCTATGCACATGGTGATAAAAAATCAATATGCATTCCTAAATGTAATAAAAAAGAAATGTAAAAGCAATGTATAATAAATATGCATTTCTATATGTAAATGTTCAGCTACAATTGAACTGGCATACAGAGAAGCAGTTCGTGTGTGCACTGAGATGTGATATCACCAGGAATGTAATCGCTGTAAAAAGGATAAGTCCAGGTGTTTTGTGTTGGCAATTCAAAAGTGAGACACCAACGCTATTAGCAACATAATTTTCCAAAATGTTAACGACTCTCAGTAAAGTTTTGAACAAAAGACAATCTTCCCTTACATTGTATTGCGGTTGCATTACTGGCAAAATCAATTACATATAAAAAGAGTGTTAAAAACACTTTGTCTTTATAGATGAGACGGAGTTAGCTTCTTAGCTCAAATAATTACAATCAGGTTTTCAGCTGCAAGAATGCCCAGCAAGACATTCAAACTTCATGCCAAAAGCAGAATGCAGAACAGTTCATGGTGTGGTTTCTTCTATGCAGGAAATCTAACCTCCCAACTCCCTTCTACTATATGTGAGCAGTAATCCCTTCATACACCAATTGCCTTGGCAACTAAAAGAACGGTATTTACCCAAATTTCTACTCTGCTGCCATTTGGAACTGCTAAACTAGAGAGTTAAGAACCAGTGACAGATGTCTGAGAGCAGAGCCTGATGAAGACTTCTTAGAGTCTTCAAGCCATAATGAGCAGTCTCTGCTCATTTTCTATGGACCACCAGCGATGTGTGTGGTAAGTTCTGCATATCCAGTAGATAATGTCATTGTCATAAAAACTTTTTGGAATAAGTGTAAAGCCCCCACTTTATGGATGAAAACACTGATGTTTAAGGTTAAGTAGCTTGTCCAAGGTCACAGAGTGGTGCATGGTCAATGTATAAACCTAAGTGTGTCTGATGTCAAAAGCATAACTTTCCCACTGCACCCTGCTGCCTGCCAGAACAAGAGGACAGTGCTGACCATCAGCAGTGATAGTCTACAATGAAAAGAGCACAGATGAAAAGAGACAACTTAGAGGTAAGTATTGCTTTGTGTTTAGGGGGCAGTTAGTTTGACACAGGCTTTCTCAATACCTAATCCATCCTCAGCTTAGATGTTTCCTATGCCCTTGTGTCTCAGAGAAGACCTCTTTTTTCCAAGCTCTTGATCTTGCTCCAATTGGACAATCACCTGTTACTAGACAATTTCTAGTCTGATGGGAGAGGTAGGAGGCTGTATCCTGTCTTCCTGGTTCAGCCCTCAGATGTAAGTGAATGTTGTGTCTCTGGACCATGATGTGGGGCCTCGTTAGTAATTTTGCCTACCTTTCCCCTATTCAGAGAGATCCAATGATCTGGGCTTCAAATGTATTCCTGCCTCTTCCTCTGGGGTTCAGTAGGAGTTCACCTATTTGTTGACAAGTTTTGTTGCCTTTCCCCCAGTGGCTTAAGACTTTCATTATTAACACACCAAATTTTGCTAAATTTTTCATAAGGATCAGTATCA
The DNA here is from genome assembly GCF_030222135.1 of Aotus nancymaae. Classification (NCBI taxonomy): domain Eukaryota; kingdom Metazoa; phylum Chordata; class Mammalia; order Primates; family Aotidae; genus Aotus; species Aotus nancymaae. Next base: position 7,872,153 of record NW_026988460.1, read on the forward strand.
TTTTGAAAATGTGAGGGAGAAGAATCTGTTCAACCAGAAAAAGTATATAGAATTCATCCAAGTGTAGAGAGAGCTCCAAAGTTCTTTTTAAAAACCCAGAAACCATAAATCCACAGTAACTAGCCAAAGTAAAGAAAAGAGGCAGGAGAAGAGAAAGAAATAAAAGAGAGAAGACAGAAAGTGAGCAAATTCCTGATTTGAAATTATCTCGACTTGGTGTGCCTTATTAGTTTCCATCCAGAGTTTTGTCATAGAGATGCTTTTATTTCAGCTCTCCAAAAATGTTCCTAAACCTAAAAAGATCCCACAGTTCATTTTTGGTTGCCAGGGAAACTGCCTGGATTTGCATCGACTTTCACTGATTCCTGAGGGCAGTCCCTGACAGATGTGAGGGCCTGAAAGGGAACCAGCCCCCAAAGGCTACATCCCTGACAGTATCAGCCCTCATTCCATTTCCAGATCCAGTCAACTTGCTTTCTCATATCCTTTAAATTCTGAGCTGTCCCTGAGGGGAACAGACCTACAGTCTTCTTTTATGGTGTGTTAATTTTAGTAATACATGGGCCTTACTTGCACAATAAGGATTCTTGTGTCACTTTTTTTTTTTTTTTAATCTTTTGGCTACATTTATTTTGTATTTTATAAATTATATCAATACAACCTTATAACTGGGAGATATTCTGACAGAATAAAACTAAGGTGATGATTGGAGTGGTAATTATTTTTTCTTGCTCTACGGCCTCTAGGAATGACATGTCTGTATTCATTATTTTTCCTATATTTATTTTAATAATTTTCAAGCTAGTTCTTAAAATTAACCACAGAATACAATAGGTGAACTTAAGGGAAAATGAAGACATGATGAAGTGAGTAAACGCAGATGGAAATGGTTACTGATCTGCAGGTTTAGTTGATTAAAAACAAAGCCAATATCCATTAAGGCCCTCTTGGGGGAAAAAATCAAAACTCTGATGGTAGACACTTAGATTTAAATTCTACTTAAGTTCTCCAGATGGCATTTTTGAAGGAACAAAGAAGAGACAGCAAAACATTCTCTTTCTTTTACTCTGTTCTATAAATTCCAAGATAGAAAATGTTCAAAATATATTGAATTAAATCAGGTAAAGGCAATGTGGCTCCCAATATTTGACCTCCTCAGGGAGTCAATTTCCTCATCAGTGAAAGATGGAAGATAGATTGACTTTCTAAACCTATTTTTCTTTGAAATACTATGATTTTACTCAGTTATTAGAGAAAATGGCATTCTGGAAGCCATCATTAGAGCCAAACATGGTTGCTACCCTTTGCTCTGAAACATAACATAGGGAACATGTGTTGTTTTTGCTGCTGATCATCTACCCAACCTTCTTCTTTGAACCATACCCTTTTACACTGTGGGGGACCATCCCTTTGTAATTCTCATTCAAGCTGCTTTGGTGGATCTTCCTGGACCTCCCCTAGGGCCTGGCATGAGGTGTGGCTCAGTACAACCAATAAGAACATCACAGGTTTCTCTCTACAGTAACTGGTTCAGAAGAGGTCAAGTGATCTAATCACAGTGAATAAGAAGCACAGAAAATTTCACAGGCAGTGCTTTTAGGAGCTATAACATAGCTTCCTTTTTCATTGTAAGGAAAGATCCTAAAGCTTCATGGACCTTCACATAGAAAATGAGAATAGAACATGGAGAGATGACTTGTTTGGGTTCTGATTCCACATATGTGAAGTGAGTTCTATCCTAGGACTTTTCGGTTATATGAACCAATAAATTCCCTCTGGGTTTAAACCGATTTGGGTCAATTTTTTTTTTTTATTACTGCATCAGAAAGAATCTTAGATGATGTATACAGAATAAATCAAACATAAGCAACGTATTTGATGTTCAAAAGTTTAGTAGGAATCATTCATTACAATTATGCCAAGGGAATACTTAATTTGATGTATTTGGAAATGAAGCCGAATACAATTGAAGGCAAAGCTCCCTCCTAGATACTCTTTTTCTCAGTCACTTCCCTGTGAAAATGTAATTATTGACCTAGGTAGCTGCTTAGTCCATTCCTGTTTTAGTTTCTGTGATGAATCATGCTTCTGTGTGTAGAGATCGAAGGCTCCCCATTGACATGCCAGGCTTCATATCCTAGTGACAGTAACCCAGTTGTCACTTTTAAATGTGACCACTGGAAAGAACCTGAGGTAATCACCAAATCCTTGTTCTTAGACTTTAGGGAATCTTAGACTCAAAAACATTAAGGGACTTCCTCAGGAACACACAACTAGAAAGGACCAAGGTCTAGACTAGAACTTGGTCCTTTGGCCTCCTAATCAATAAAGCGCATCCTCATAAGCAGTTCATAGGATGACAGGATCAGTTTGTCCATAAGTCAGCTTTGCCACTTTTCTGTACTCAAGTGTTAGTGCTGATTTCAATGGGCAAGAAAAGTTCAAAATGTCAAAAAGAACTTTAAATAATTTCAAGTAAAGATTTTACCATGAATGCTGATCTTAACTCTTCAGTCTCTAAATGTTAAATCACAATAGCAATATACTTCTTTTTCTTTTTTTCTTGAGACAGAGTTTTGCTCCTGTTGCCCAGGCTGGAGTGCAATGCTGCGATCTTTGCTCACCACAACCTCCGCCTGACAGGTTCAAGAGATTCTCCTATTTCAGCCTACCAAGTAGCTGAGATTACAGGCGTGCACCACCATGCCCAGCTAATTTTTTGTCTTTTATAGTAGAGACAGGGTTTCACCATGTTGTTTAGGCTAGTCTCGAACTCCTGACCTCAGATGATCCTGAGGCCTCCCAAAGTGCTGGGATTACAGGTGTGAGCCACCACACCTGGGCTTCTTTTAATTTCTTTAAGATTTAGTTTCTTTATTTGTAAATTAGTATAATAATAGCACATTTCTCCTCAGACTCTTGTGAAAACAACACTGAGTTAATACAAGTCAGCTGCTTAGCACAGATATTACACAAAGTCAACACTTTAATATAATGATCACCAATATTACTACTATTTCTGATGCTATTACATTGCAACTAAATCTAAGAAATGACCTTAAATACACAATAATGCTTGAATATATATTCTTTACTTTAAAACAACTGAAATACGTTTTTGTATCAAATCAGTTCAGCTAGTTACACTCCTTATCAGAATGCCCTTATATAAATATAAGGAAGCTCAAAACATTTATTGAATTGTATCTTTTCATTAGCCAAGAAACTTGATTTAATCACCTGTGTGAATTAACTCACTATGCTAATCTAACCAACTTTTCTTAGAGTTGCATGAAAACAATTGAGATTTGCACAGAATTTCTGTATCTTTACAATTTAAAAAGTTTATTCTGTTGACTTTTTTTTGAATAAAAATGTTTCCTTACATACTTTGTAGTCACTGAGCAAAGAAAATAAAACTGGACTCATTTCCTAATGAGCTTGAAAGAAATATGTGTCTAAAAAACCTTGGAGTCCCAGAAGTATCAATGCAAAACACTTCTGGTGATAAAAACAGTTATTTTTGAAAAACAAGAGGATGGTACAATTTAATTCAATAGATAAAATGCATTCAGTCAACAGGTCAAGTGCAATATTCTTGGCTATTAGACACTATAAAGCATCAGAAGAGTCCCTTTTAACCCAAGTAGGAAGAATGAGGTAGCAAACAGCACATTCTGTTTGGTGTAAGAACAATAGATAATGTCTTTACTTGTGTCCTCAGGAGAGTATCCCAAAACACCACACAATGTTCACTTATTATTAGTTTAGGCAGCTCTTACAATGTGACCTTGGCAGGAAGAGTCTTAGCTCTTAACTAACGAAAGTGTCTTTTGCAAAACGAATTGTAATGTGTTTTCCTCTGTATTCTGAAGGAAAAGAAGGGAAAACTATTCTCTGAAAGGAAATGGAGCCCAGATCTGGAGAAATGCAAACTCCTAGAGACATATCCAAGATGGTACTGTTGTGGTAAGATAATTCAGTGGCTTGGTCCTTTGGTTTCTAAGACTCTAAATTATGTTTCCTCTACCCTTGATTAGAAAAGTAATGCAGAAGTTTCCTCTTCCCTTGATCAGAAAACTCAAAAATTGGCTAAGCATGGTGGCTCACACCCGTAATCCCAGCACTTTGGAAGGCCGAGGTGGATGGATCACCTGAGATCAGAAGTTTGAAACCAGCCTTGGCTAACACGGTGAAACCCTGTCTCTCTTAAAAATACAAAAATGAGCCAAGCATGGCTGAGGCACAAGAATCACTTATACCTGGGAGGCAGAGGTTGCAGTGAGCTGAGATCACACCACTGCACTCCAGCTTGAGCAGTAGAGCAAGACTTCATCAAAAAAAAAAAAAAAAGAAAAGAAAACTCAAAAAGTTTAAGCAAGCACCAACCAGCCAAGATAACCAGTGTGATTATTTAGGAATATGTTCTTCAGCTAATTCTTTCCCTGGTTTACAAAAGGGATGACAAGCAGTCCTAAGGTCTTTGTTTTGCTTGCATTTAAATTATTATCATAATAATTCTAGAACATGGTTAATGGCTTGTTACCAACCCCACTTCTATTGTATTGATTTAAAGCACCAACATCTTTCACCTGGAAGATGGCAAAGCTCCTAATTAGTGTCCCCACTTCTGCCTTTGCCCGCTTTGGTCTACTCACAACATGGCAGCCAGAGAGGTTTAGCAGAGGTGCCTAACCCAATGTCAGACCAGCTCCTCTTTGCTCAGAGCCTTCCCAGGCAATAGCATCCCATTACACTAGAGAGAAAGCCAATATTTTAGTATGCCTCTCTAGATACCCTCAACATTCCTTTCTGACCTGGTATTTTATTAGTTTCATTCCATTCACTCTGCACTCGCCATACTGGCTGCTGGTCATGGAGTATATCAAGTGTTCTCTGTTCTCAGGCCCTACACAGGTACTGTTCCTTTGCATGAATATTTTTCTCCCAGACACCACATGGCTGGTTCCCTCACTTCTTTCAGGACATTCTACTCACCTCTCTCTTGTTTATTTTCATTGGCCATCTTATCCAAAATTGTATTTCTACCCAGTCCTCTTTTGCTCTTCCCTCCCTTCCTCCCTCTTCTTTCCTTTCTCTTTCTTCTTCCTTCCCTCTTTTTTTCCTTCCTTCCTTCCTGCCTGCCTTCTTTCTACAAGTTGCATTTTTGTAAGTGACTCCAGAAAGCGCTTGAGGGAGTGAGGAAGTGGGACCAGGTGGGAAGCGTGTTAATGAGTGGGTCACCACTGTAGCCAATTTGTGTTCAATCCACTGGGAACTCCCTGAGAGACTTCATGGAATATGCCTCAGAAACACGTCTTGAGGTGCAGGGAAGTTGAGGTATTTACCTACTCAAGTTCTCTCCTGGGGCTGGCACATGCCCTCAGAGAGACATTTAGGAGGCCACCGGCATGTTGGGGAACTGTCTGTGGAGATCTCTGGGGGTGGGGGGAAGGCTCTGAGAGCAGTGGCTGTATCATCAACTGGTTGTCCTGCTTCCGCTCTTGCCACCCACGTCCTCCACAATGATCATTCCCAAAGTGATCCTCCTAAGATACCAAATAATCCAGCTTTTCACCTGCTTGCTTAAAATCTGCCAGTGGCTCCTCATTGCCTTCAGAGTGAAATCCACATAGCAAAGCCTGATGTCTTAAGGCTGGATCACCCCACTCCCACCTACTCAACCAGTCTCAAAACCTGCCTTTACACTAGCTGTGATGAGTTCTCTCTTGAGCCACACTCATGAGGTCCCTGCTCATGGAAGTCCACTCTGCTTGCAGTCCACTCATAAATATTTAACAAACCTTTTTACCTGAATGTCTACAATACACCAGGCACTGTGCTAGACATTGAAGATACACTGAGGGATAAATCACGATTTTCATCTTCAAGGGGCTCAGTCTTTAAAGTCTACCTGAGACTTCTGACCCCTTTTTATGCTTTATTTTTTTTTCTTAATCGCTTGTTATCTGATACTATATTTATTTTCCTCATTCCTCTTGCTTAGTGACTGGCTGGCCAACTAGAATACAGACTTTGTGGGGCAGATATTTGTATCTGTTCCCTTGAATCCTCAGCACCCAGAATAGAATCTGGAACTTAATAGGAGCCTAATAAATATTTGTGGAATGCTTTATATTAAAATTTCTTAATGAATGACTTTATAATATTCCATTGTTTTCAGGTGCCTTACTTTATCAATCACCTACTTTTGACTACTTATATTGCTTCCATATATATTACATACAGACATACATATACACATACATATATATACTTAAATAACACTTCAGTGAACTTCTGTGAACACACAACTTTGCCCACATTTTAAATTACTTCCTTGTGATCAATCCCCAGAAGTGAAATTGCTGAGTTAAAACCAATTTACAATTTCACATCAATATATGCAAGACAATCTTAGCTTCTTCACACCACATCTGACATTGGATATAGTCATCCTTCTTGTCTATCTGATAGCTTAAAAAAGTGGTATCTTGTTGCGCTTTTAATTTGCATATTTTTGCAAGTCCCATTACTTTTTGGAAAATGTTTGCTGTGGAACTATTTTATATAGTTCTCTAACAAGGGTGAGAAGAAGTGATTACTAAAAGAGCCGCATTGTCTGAATGTGGTCCTCTCTTGGTCTCTACCCAGTTGTAATAAAAATATGACTGCAGCAAAGTGTCCTACTTGGAGATGATGGCAGCGTGGATGATTGATGATGTCACGTTTGCAAAGGGCAGCACCCCATCTTGGTTACATACCCAACTGAATGTAAAAATCTTTTAGCAAGCTACTCCAGGATGGAACAGTTCCAGAGGAAGATTCTACTTTGGACCTGGTTAGAGTTTCTCAGCACCCCCAGCATTGGGCCATCTGCTTCTTATCTCAGAAAGCTGTTTAGAACTCTTGTTACCTGTGTTACCTGTGAAATGCTCCATCTTTCAATATTAACAAGCAAACCAAAAGCTCAGCATTTCAAGGTATTATATGCTTTCCTCCTCTTTCTTTCTGCTCTTTTTTGAATCCGAAGTAAATACAGGCAGACAAAGTGAGAAATGTTAAACCAGCTTTAAAGAAGTCTCTATGCTTTTTGTAAACTTTGACTCAAATTGAGTGTACAAGGATAGCTAAGATATCAGCTTGGGGTTTTGAAATTCAAGCCCACCACATAGACCAATCTCATTCTATGAGAATCAATACCTTCAGGCATCATGAGTAGACAGTGGATCCCTGGACATGCTATTCACGCCTAACACAGCCCTCATTGGCCCCAGCATGTGTTTTCAATGAATCACATCAGAATTCTGGCTGCAGAAATCTGAGGCTGATGCTCATTTTGGGAAGCCAATTTCTCTTTCCAGTTTAAAAATTTATTAGCAAAAGAATACCATCAAAGGCACTACTGCTATGATATCAACTAGCTTAAGGAATGTGTAAGAGAGAAATTTTTCTTTAATGTTTTCTCAGAATTCCTCCTGTTTATGAATTTGTCCAAAAAGGTAGGCAATATTCAAAAGTATTCTTGAAAAAAACTTATTTTACCTTATGTTGTGAGTTTTAAAAATAGACCATTAATTAATTTTAAAATAGACCCTTTTAATTTTCAGATCTTTATTGAAGTACTGGTTTTCCTTTGAGGCAAAGGGATATAATACCTTCTTTCAATTTCTAGATTAGCTAAATTTTGAGATTGGGTCTTATCAAAGCAATCTGCATAGAAACAGAGAAGCTGCCTCTATTCTCTGTGCCAAGCCCACTGTGCTTCACCCCAGTCAATGCTCATGAGAATCACAGGTCCCGAAGGAATGCCACACCATCAATGAACTGTGTTCTTTCTGCATTTAAAATGACATGGTTTTTAGCACTTGGCTTTATTCATCCACTACTTCATTAAATGAATACTTGTTTGAGTACATACAATGTGTCAGGTATGGACTTAGGTGCCTAGGAGAACATGGCTAATATACTACTGAGGGAGGTGCCCAAAATGGAAATTAGCAGGACACTTTAAAATGAGCATTTCATGGAAGAGATGTGGAAGGAAATGAAGGCAGTGTCTTGATGGAGAATAGCCAAGATGGATGCAGTTTAATCACAGTGGTCATAGTGGGCTTCTGGGAACAAGAGGTATTTGAGAAGAGGTCTTAAGAATGAGAAGGTGGAGGTTATTCTAATTCCTTTTTATTCATAGTTGTACAACAACTCAGAGCCTCTAGGACTTACTTGAGAGAGTCAATATTCTCCCATGTCTAAAAGGGATATGCTGCTGTTCAGTTTCCCTGGTAACTTTAGAGGACCAGCAGTTCCCTGTCACCTGCCATTCTAAGGGATTGGAAGGCAATTGTGGGCAAAGGGTTAATAAAACCCTTTCCCATTCTGCATAAGAATTTAACCTTTTGGTTAATTCTGGAGCTCTGTTCCCCTGGTAACCTGATAAGGATAATATGTCAAGTGTTGCTAGGCAACATTGCTAAGGATAAAATGACTTCACATTGGAAGATTACATTTAGACAGGGAGAAGTATATATAACTAATACGAAGCCATGGCTATGGGCTTCCCTGAGTGCAGTGAGTGCTCTTGTAACTGGGCATATACCTTGCATGCACCCTGAGAACTCTGTCAATGTTGTTGTTACAAGAGCTATTTGCTCCTGTGGGGACAGGGTTGCTCATACTCCTGCCTGGTATGGATCTGGTCCCCTAGCACTTGAACTGTCACCTCAAGGGAGATGCTCTGATGACCATTATAATTGTTCTAGGGGCTTCTGCAAGGATTTACACAGAATGCCTGCTGCTGCCCTCCTGGGAACTGTGAATTCTGAATCTCAACCTTCTTAGCAGATTGAAGTCAGATATGGCCCATGATAGGTTTTTAGTCTGAATATATGCTTGAACCTAAGAAAACTCCTGGCAGGCTCTGCAGAGCAATACATAGCGGAAATGGGAGCCTTAGAGCATTGAGAGGTTTTGGTGCAAAAGCCAAATGTAGTGTGATGGAATTGAGTTAGGAGGAAATTAACAAAGTTAATCACCACCTAAAACTTACTTCTTCCTGATGTCTTCATAGCCTTCTTTTCTCATTGATTCCATCAGCCATTTGGTGCAACTGACTTAGAAGACATCGAAATACTGCTGGATTCTGTTTAGGTCTTTCATTCTTAGTCTCCTCAATTTCATAGCACAATGATCATTTGAAAATATTGCGGGAGAAAATACCAAGTGGTCAAATTTTATTCTATGAAGTAAGGGTACAAATAATTGCAGAAACAGCACATACTATCTACTCTCAATGTCATTTCAGAAAAGGAAAACAAAAGGGAGACTGGGCACGGTGGCTCATGCCTATAATCCCAGCACTTTGCCAGGCCGAGGCAGGTGGATCACGAGGTCAGGAGTTAGAGACCAACCTGAACAACATGGTGAAACCGTGTCTCTACTAAAAATACAAAAATTATCTGAGTGTGGTGGCATGCACCTGTAATCCCAGCTTCTCAGGAGGCTGAGGCAGGAGAATTGCTTGAACCCGGGTGACGGACATTGCAGTGAGCCGAGATGGTACCACTGCACTCCAGCAAGACTGTATCTCAAACAAAAAAAAAAAAAAAAAAAAAAAAGAAATTTCACTACAAACATAGGAAGGAGATAATTCTTATGTTGAGTAAATTTAGCTTTATAAAGCTTACCACATACAAGGAGACACAGTCTACCACATTGGGCAGATATAGAAAAAGCTCTGCCTTGAAGTCTTTAGCCATACTGTTTTTTTTTTTTTTCCTTTTTGTTGGTAATATTTATGGGAAACCCCATCACAGACTGACACTGATCTATGGCCTAGATTTTAGGAACCTCTGAATTAGATGTCTTCAAAGCTGCTTTCCAGTCTGAAATTTTTTGATTCAATTCCTTCTCACTTTACAAAGTTCATTTCTGTCACTGAGCTTTCTGCAATGTCGCCAACTAACTCTCTCGTCTCTGAATTATTTATATAAATGCAATTGATATTGCACAAATTTGAATTTCTTAAATTCTATCTTATTAACTAAATATCTCCTCTGTGATCAGTTTCTCAATTCAATACGATGACATGCTTTGTAAGAGAAAGAAACAATACTTTCACCATTATTTCACTGTAGCACTCACTTAGAAAAGTCCTAGATTAGATGGTGCAAGCTTTATCTGCAAAAGACCAGATAGTATTTTCAGCTTTATGGGTCATGTGGTCACTGTTGCAATGACTCAATTCTGCTGATATAGTGCAAGAGTAGCCATTGACAATAGGCAAACTCTGAGTATGGCTGTGTTCCAATAAAATTTTATACAAAAACAAGAGGCAAGTTGGATTTGGACTTCAGGCTGTAGTCTGTTCTAGGCAAAAGGACAGGCACTCATTGCCTAATTGCAATTGGACTAATGATTCCAACAAAACTATTGACAGTCCACTGTTTCTGCTTAGTACATCATTGATTCATAAGCTTTTCACTTTTATGTGAGAAAACTATTTTTCTGGGAACAGAGTTCCAGATGTTGGAAAGAGGGAGAGAGAAAACACCCACCTAGGTAACCAGATTGACAAAACTAATGTCAGGTTAAAATGTCATGGATAATTTCCTTTCATACTAATTTTCAGCTTTGCTTTGAAGAGCCTTTTCATAGATACCGAGGTTTATAGAGGTAAACATAGTTCTTTATAGTATTGATGATGGAGGAGAATAGGAGATAGAGGTAGAAAGAAAAAGAAAATGATGAAAAGGAAGAAAAAGGGAAGGAAATAGAAGAGGAAAAGCAGAAGGGTCCAATTTATTATTCAGGGGGATCATTTTAAGCTGTATTATTTTGCTTATTTTAATCTCTAATACATCATTGACTATAATGAGAGAATGTTTTAGATGAGAAGGCCTTATAATTTCTTCCCCTGAAATTACACTGATTCCTTATCAGAAGAGATTCATATTAATACTAGGGTTGATTTGGGGTTTGGCCTTCACAGAGTTTATTGTGTTTTGTAAAGCACTCTAGACAGCTGCTCCCTAGGGATGCTATGTAAATTTTATGATTGATTGATTGATTGATCTGGGGGCTGTCCTACTGTTTTTAAAACATTTTAAATTGCCAGCAGTGGTTCTGACCCACTGTGCAGAAATTAGGAGGCAGCTACCAGTTTCTATTTTTAAATGACAGCCCAGTGCAAGCCTATTGTTTTAAGCTACTTTGCTCCCATGCGGAATGGATAAGAATTGATGGCCAAACAACCGGTAAAAGTCAACTCTATTTACCTGTGTGGGAGTTACAAGGGAGCACACCTTGGCAGTTCATCTGTAAAGAAGTGGCATGCAATCAGCCTGTCACCAAATTCATTTGACACAATATATTCCGCAGCAAGGTGTTTATTAATAGAACAACAAGAGGAGTGTTTTGTTCTTATTGTTGGACACAATACCAGTGCAGATTCCTATTCCCTAACCATTATGTCCTCATGTTAAAGGCAGTGTGGCTACAACTTACAGAATATTTGTTCCTTTTAAGGCAATGGCTCAGACTGTCTTAGCAATTCTCAGCAAATAGTCTCCAATTAGGTATAAATTCTATCTCCCAATTAATGATTATATGGCAAATACATGAATAAACCAGCAATCACCCCTGCACACTATAAAATAAGCTAGATGAAATGAAATAATAAAATGTATTGAATGGGCATTTATATTTGAGGCTGCCCAACACATATGCTTCCTTTTGGAGAATGGCAACCCTTCTCTAGCATATCTCTATTGTAGTCTTCTTGAGGGGTAGGCCCTCAAACGCCCTTGCCCTCCTTTTGCCAAAGGCCAATCTAAGGTAGTCCAAAGGAAATTTCTCTTCTGGTATTTGAATCTGTGTGAAGTTGCACAAAGATGAACTATCCATGAAAGTTTCTTCACTGAAGAGCTTATGCTTTGAAATGTTATCAAAACATTTTTGTGCTCACCCTAGCTCCTGTCCTCACCTAAGGTCTCTAGCTTTCCTTGGATTCTATAAGCTGTGCACCTCATACTTCAAGTACCTTCCCTCTCTGCCTAGGTTTGCCAGATCCAGTTTCTGTTGCTTGCAACCAAGGACACTAATTGAGTCAATGAGGGAGTAAGAAATTAAAGGAAAACAACAAATAAAGTTTAGACCCCTCACTTCTTTCTCTGCATGCCAGAAAGATTCATAAGGACAACATTAAAGTGACCTTTTTAAATGTAAAAAGAAAAATGAAAATGTTTTAGCCTAAAAAATGTTTAGAATTAAAAAATCTTTTAAAAATCATTCTCTAAATAATCAATTTATACTTATATACATTGCATGTGGCCATGTGTTTGTCCATTTGCAAGAAATTCCCATTTGCTTTAAAAGAATGCAATGATTGTAAAACCCACAAAAAAAGTCAGCATTAATATGGTTCTATGGGTCTATTTTACAGGGGAGTTAGACAGGAAGTTGAGTGACTTTCCTTCATATGAAATCTTCAGTGGATGCGGAAAAAGAAATTAGGTTTCCTAACTTCCTTTTCCGGCATCTTCCTTAAAATACTCTACTTCTGAGTTAAGTCAGTTGTGAGTGATTTATTACCGATTTTGTGTGTGATTGCTTTGCTTAGCTGTAACCTTTTACTTTCAAGTTGCCATCTAATTTTGTGTTTTCTTTAAACTATTATTTCAGCTACCTGGAGTATGTACCTTTCCTTTAGTTTTTTTGTTCAGTATGATTTAATGTAGGCAAATCAATTTTCCAAAAATATCTCTCTGGTTCAATAGTTTCTACATTGAATATGGTAATGTGACTCTTAATGAAGGCATTTTTCTCTCTCATTCTGGTGAATCCTTATCTCTGTTTAAAAATGATTAAATAACTGAATCATGATGCTTTCTCTTTAGGTGAAAATGAGCTCTGCATTCGTAATTTAAATATATGGGCCTGGAAATGTACTTCTCTGCTTTCTGTGCACTGCATTCTGTGAAGAGTAATTATATGCTTTCAGTGTTCAACAGCAATGAACTTGTAATGCAATAATACTCTAATCAATGCCTTATGCTTATATGCAGCCAGACTATCACTCCCTTTAATTTGCAGTACACTGACTTCTCAGAGGAGCATACAAGAATGAAAGCCTGTTTTCTTTCTTAACTATAATTGTGTATTTACCTTTAACCCTAGGATTTGATCATAACAAAGGTTGAATTGCTCATTGTCCATCAATGGAGCTTTGTGTTCATGGATAAGAAGCCTAATTGAGGGTATATTTGGCCACCTGAACTCACAAGGATTAAGCAATTTAGAATGAAAAGCAGTCACAGTGGTACTTTATGGGTGTAATTATCCTTGTAGCAGTTTAGATTTTCTGAACCAGAAACCCAATTTTAACACAATCTTCATCTAACACATTTTCAAAGAGAGCCAAAGAAGACAGGAAGCATTCTTGTATAGTGGAATAAACACGTTGCCAAATATTACAAGAACTGAATTCTAGTTCTGCCACTAACTGGTCGGTGATCTCAGGCAATTTTCTTAACCACTTTGGGCCTAAAATTTATCTGTAAAGTCTGATAAAATATGTATTATATAGTCTAAAATATTTTAGTGGGCTCCTATGTAATAAATTATATAGTTATAAAATCTTAGAAAGGCATAAAGCATTGAAAAATATATAAGGCATTCTTATTAAGAACTAGGCTGCCATGGCATCAGGAACTAGTCTAATCTATCACTACAGTCTGACATGGACTTCACTTCCTACCCATTCACCCTGTAGAAGACATTCTTCCTCACCTCACTGGGCATCAGCAATACCATCTGGGTGGGAATGACCAGCTCCCAAGTTGGAATAAAACGATCGGCACAAGCTCATCTCTCTTGCCAGTATTAGTTCAGGGATTAATACCCGAGCACAAGGATCTCTTGAGAAACAGTGATTGGTTCAGGAGTGAGCCTAGGATTTAACTGATCCAATGAGAGTGAAGCATAAAACCTTGTGTATAAGGGAGAAAGGAAGAAAATAGCACTTCTGCTCTAGAGGATGTGTTGTGCAGATATGAGATGGGAACAATTACAGCCAGCTGTTGTGCTACCATAGGAGAAAACAGCCAAAGAAGAGCAAAAGTTAGAGCTTCAGGGAAGTAGATTCCAAGCCCTGATTCAACTTTTTCTAAAGCCTGTCCTACCTCTGGACTGTTTCAATCATGGGAGCCAAAAACTGTCCTTTATTGTTTGAACTGAGCTTTTTGATGTGTCAACTGAAAGCACTGACTTACATAAGGGGTCTTCAAAAAGTTCATGGAAAATGTGTATCATAAAAAAAAACTATTCAAGGATGTCAACATTTTCTTTGCACCAAATAAACTCATACTGACTTGTAACATGTCTGAAACAGGATCTAGTTTGAAGCATTAAAAAAGAATAAGGCATCAGTTTGAAAAGAGCCTCTATCAGAGCAACATGAATTCTGCTAAAACTGAAGCAAGAAAAAACATCAAATTTATAGTGAACTTGGGTGGAAGAATGGTGAAATCCTTGATGCTTTACCAAAAGTTTAGGGAGACAATGCCTCAAAGACACCAGCAGTTTACAAATGGATAACTCATTTTAAGAAAGGGTGGACAATGTTAAAGATGAAGCCTACAGCCACAGATCATCCACATCAGTTTGCAAGGAAATGCTCATCTTGTTAATGTCCTAACTGAAGAGGACTAATAAATAGCAGCACAAACAATAGCCAGCACCAATGATATCACAAATGGTTCAGCTTACACAATTCTGCCTGAAAAATTAAAACTGAGTAAACTTTCCACTTCATGTGTGCCAAAAACATTGTGCCCAGATCACCTGCAATGAGAGCAGAGCTTTTGATGGAAATTTTAAACAAGTGGAATCAAGATCCTGAAGCATTTCATCAAGGAATCATAATAGGAGATGAAACATGGCTTCAGCAGGGCAATCCTGAAGACAAAGCACAATCAAAGCAATGGCTACTAAGAGGTAGAAGTGGTCCAGTCAAAGCAAAAGTGAGCTGGTCAAGAGTTCATGGCAATAGTTTGTGTGTGTGTGTGTGTGTGTGTGTGTGTGTGATACTCAAGGCATTTTGCTTGCTTTCTGAAGGTTCAAAATGATAACATCTGCTTATTAGGAGAGTGTTTTGAGAAAGTTAGCCAAAGCTTTAGCAGAAAAATGCACAGAAAAGCTTCATCAGAGAGTCCTTTACCAGGGCAATTCTCCTGCTCATTTCTTTCATCAAATAATGGCAGTTTTGTGAGAATTTTGATGGGAACTTATAAGGCATCCACTTTACAATCCTGATTTTGCTCCTTCTGACGTCTTTTTATTCCTAACATTTAAAAAAAATCTTTAAAGAGCACCCATATTTCTTCAGTTAATAACGTAAAATAAGATGGCATTAACATAGTTACATTCCCACAACCCTCAATTCTTTAGGCAGGAACTAAATGGCTGGTATCAGCAATTACAAAAGTGCCTTGAACCTGATAGAGCTTATATTGAGAAATAAAGTTTTCTTTTCTTTTCTTTTTTTTTTTGAGACAGAGTTTCACCCTTTTTGTCCAGGCTGGAGTGCAATGGCGTGATTTCTGCTCATTGCAACTATGCCTCCCGGGTTCAAGTGATTCTCCTGCCTCAGCCTCCCAAGTAGCTGGGATTACATGCAAGTGCCACCACCTGGCTAATTTTGTATTTTTAGTAGAGAGGTGATTTCTCCATGTTGGTCAGTCTGCTCTTGAACTCCTGACCTCAGGTGATCCACTCACCTCAGCTTCCCAAAGTGCTGGGATTACAGACATGAACCACAATGCCCAGCCATGAGAAATAAAGTTTTTATATATTTTTAAACTTATCTTTGAGACAGAGTCTTGCTTTGTTGCCCAGGATGGAATGCACTGGTGGAATCTTGACTTACTGCAACCTTCACCTCCTGGACTCAGGTGATCCTCCCACCTCAGCCTCCTGAGGAGCTGGGACAACAAACATGTGCCACTACACCTGGATAATTTTTTCTTTTTTTTGTAGAGACAGGGTTTTATCATGTTTCCCAGGCTGGTCTTGAACTCCAACAAGGAGTTCAATTCATTTCTCTGTGAACTTTTTGAAGTCAATTCAAAGACAGCCTCATGAGCGTAATATGGAGTAAGGAATGTAGTGACAGTTAAGATGCATCAAAGAAACCCAAAATAAGCAAAAGAAAGAAAACAACTTGAGAAAAGAGGAGACAGATATTCCCTTCTTATCTTCCTTTCTCCTTTCCTATTGCCAGGATTGATGGTTGAATTTTCCAGAATAGTGTAGTGATGAATGGAGAGACAATTACCTCTTACATTAATTAAGGTAATTCTTCAAATATTGAAGACTTAACACATGCTAACTTAGAATCCAATTTTCTATGGAAGAGATGGGTGTGGAAAAATCTGCTCCTGGCAGTCATGCAAGAACCCAGGTTGATGGAATCTTTGCATTTTGCATATGTAGTTTCCAAGATCATACCAGGTTGTTGATATCTAGCCATTAGATATGGGAAGATAAAGAAAAGGACATCAAACTTATCTTCTATTAGATAGAATTCAATAACATGGTCAAACCTAACTGTAGAAGAAGCTGAAAAATGTAGTTGAGCTGTGTGGTCAGAAGGAGAGGGTCAGCTGATGTGGTGAACAATTATTGGTTCTCTTTCTCATACCTGTAATGCTATGGTTTGGGCTTATGGATTTTGGTTAGTAATAGTTTATGCTACAAATGTAAATACGTACCAGAGCCAGGCAAATAATACAGAGTCATAAAACCAGCAAGGCAGAATATAATAAAGAATGGCAGAGATTTGGTCAAAC
Organism: Aotus nancymaae; assembly: GCF_030222135.1. Taxonomy (NCBI): domain Eukaryota; kingdom Metazoa; phylum Chordata; class Mammalia; order Primates; family Aotidae; genus Aotus; species Aotus nancymaae. The sequence continues at coordinate 7,889,000 of NW_026988460.1, forward strand.
CAGAGAGCCCATTTTAAGTAAAAGAGAGAGACACTGATCACTCAACCAACTATTTTCACACAGGATTTTGAATTGCGTTTCCAGATCTTCTCATTTCTCAAGAACAATTAGAAATCTAGAGCTTACGTAGAATCTTTTGTTTCTTGAATGATGAAAAATAATTCACTTTTTAAGCACCAAGAAAATGAAAACAGACTCATTTCTGCTACCCAGCTTCATTTGCTGGTCATCAGCCTATAACATACACAGTAGCTCTATTAGTCTACTTGTAATTTTTTGATCATATGGTACCAGTACAAATGCATTATATTTATCAAAATTATATAAATGACATTAATATTAGTAAATGTTAATTTTTAATCATTAATCAAATATTACTGTTAACTTTTAATCATTTAGATATAAAATTGAGGTTCACTTTTCAACATTTCCTCTCCACACTCTAGGGGATAATAATATGTGTACATAATCATTATTTTGACCCACCTGGGAGTTTTGACCTGCTCTATTTCCAACTAGGGTGAGTTCACTCCTTCTTAGCCAATCTGGTGGTCCCTGGCTCCCAGGAGGTTACCATATTGATGCAGAATTTAGTGTGGACTTCCAATCAGCATAGCACACTATAACCCAGAACTCATCAGCTCAGACTATCCTCCCTCCTTAGCCTCCTGAGTAGCTGGGACCAGGGTGCCTGGCCATAATTATTACTTTGAGGCAATACTTCTATTTGTCCATTATTCTTTCGACATTTAAATTTTTTGCTAGAAATTTCTGTTTTTCTAAAACTGTCTTGTGTATGCAGCCAAATAAAATCAGATATACAATTAAGTCAATCTAAAATGATTAGACCTCCTATGTTGTCCATCAGTAGTTTTTCACCTAGTAATTTCAGGAAAACTATGACACTATGACACTGACAGTCTTTTTTTTTTTTTTTTTTTTTTCTTCTGAGATGGAGTCTTGCTCTAGCCCCAGCTGGAGTGCAGTGGCATGATCTCAGATCACTGCCTCCTCTGGCTTCTGGGTTCAAGTGATTCTCATGCCTCAGCCTTCTTAGTAGCTGGGATTGTAGGTATGTACAACCATGCCTGGCTAATTTTTGTATTTTTAGTAGACATGCAGTTTCAGCATGTTGGCCAGGCTGGTCTCAAACTCCTGACCTCAAGTATTGGCCTGCCTTGGCCTCCCAAAGTGCTGGGTTACAAACATAAGCCACCACACCCAGCTGTCAGTAGTAATTGTCTGGAGCCCACTTCTTCTCTATATGGAATGGCTAGGGTTCACTCCCACGTTTTGAAATGACACATACTCTAAGAATTTTCTTATTTCTTTTCTTTTTTACCTCAAAAGCTACATACATATTTTTACTATTTATAGAAAACCACTTCTGACTGTGAAAATAGTACTGAATTCCTGTGATGGTAGGTTTTATAAACTATAGAACTATAGAAATATATGTACCAAGAAAAAGCTTCATAAAATATACTCAGTAGATAAATATCATATAATACCCATTCAAACATAATATTCAGGTCTGAAAAGATATTTGTTAATATATTTTATATGTAGCCTAAACATTTTTATGAAATATATTTTTCACAATTATTTAACATGTATTTTTCACTGGGTAGATAATTTTCTCAGTTTCCTGAGTTCAGTGTTCTAGAATTATTTAAGAGAACCAAATGCTCAGCAACAGGCAGAGGCTGTAATTAAACATAATCCCTTGGGCCATCATAGATTACATTGTAAAAAGACTTTTAAGAAAAAAGGTGTAAGAAAACACTTTCATGTCAACTAGTCTTTGAATTAGAGAGCTGAGAGAAATGCATACATGTGTTCAGGTTAATACAAGTATAGATGTTTTCAGGTCATTGAGATCAATGTAAATGTCGAATAATACAGACCCACTACTAGCAATTGCTCAAAGCACGAAAGCACTAATACAGACCCACTACTAACAAAGTTCAAAGCACGGCTTCGATTTCATTGTTGTTTTTTTTTTTTTTCATTTTCACTTTTACCAGGCCAAGCAGATGTCCTTAAACCTTAAGGTTGTGCCTTTTTTATTTTTATTTTTCTAACAGCTTTATGGGAGTATATTTCATATACCATAAATTGATCCATTTTACGTGTATAATTCAGTGGCTTTTAGCATATTCAGAGTTGTGTGACCATCACGATTTTAGAACACTTTTATCATCTGGAAAAGAAGCCCCCTCCCTAATTAGCAATCATTCTGCATTTCACTTCACCCCTTTCCCCTCAGTCCTAAGCTACCAAATAACTCAGTTTCTGTCTCTACGGATTTGTTTACTCTATGGATTTCATACAAATCATATCATACAATACGAGGTCTTTTATGACTGGCTTCTTTCACTTATTATAATGTTTTCAAGGTTCATCCGTATTGTGGCATGTATCAGTACTTCATTCATCATTATTGCTGAATAATATTCCATTGTGTGGATGTACCACATTGTATGTATATATTCATCAGTTAATGGACATTTGAGTGGTTTCTACCTTTTGAGTATTATGAATAATGATGCTTTGAACATTTGTGTACAAGTTTTAATGTGAATATATGTTTTAGGTTCTCCTGGGCATATACTTAGGAGTGGAATTGCTGGTCACATAATAACTATGTGCAATCTTTGAGAAACTGCTGGACTGACTTCCTGCACTACTTGACATTCCTACCAGTAATGTGAGCATTCCCATTTCTTCACACTTGTCATTGTCTTTTTTATTACAGCCACCCTAGTGAGTGAGAAGTGGTATCTCATTGTAGTTTTAATCTTTATTTCCCTAATGACTAATCAATTTTTAAGGTTTTATATTTGATTCCTAAAAGTAGGAAAAATTAAATACTTTATTTTAAAAAGTACACAAACTTTATAGGCAGATTTATGTTAGCAACATGAACCAGAAAAAAAGAGATGAACCCAAGGGAAAAATATTATTCCTATTTCACTGGATTCAAAGATCAAACTTCTTAATAAAATGGCATGTTTATTCTATATGTTTTTAATGTGTAAGAGAAATTGGCAGTAGTTACTATTTTGACTGTACTGTTGATGAGAATAGAAGGACCCTCTTAAAATACATACTGCTAAGAAACAAAAACAAAAAGCTAGTAGACTAATTAGAAAGCTATAGTAGGAGTCTGGGCAAGAAAAGATGGTGGATTGGATTAGGTGGTAGCAGGAAGGGGGGTTTTGATAAGCATTCAGCAAATGCTTTATGAATTGTACACACTATGAAAAGATGAACTGAAGGCAGGAAACTTGAAGGATGTGCAGAATGTCAACAGGTAGAGAGGATATGAGAAAAAAAAAAGCAGAGCAGTAAACTTTACTTGGTAGAATAAAGACCATATAGAAGGAAAGAGGGAGCGGCTAATTTATAATCAAGCAGTGGCTCTCAAAGTACAGTTTCCTCACCAGTAGTATCAGCATCATCTGGGATCTTCCTGGAAATCCATGTTCTCAAGCTTCATCCAGAGCTGTGGGTTCAGAAACTCAGTGGGGATTGGAGGGGAGAAAGGAGAAGAAATCTGCACAGAAGCCCTCAGATGATTCTGACATATGCTGAGTTTGAGAACTGCCTTTTAGCGTATAGACTGGAAGCATTAATAGGTAGGGCCAGAAAGATAAGTGGGTACCAGTGGGAATAAGGGTCTCTAGTGAATTTGGTACCTCATAGAAAAGTCATGACAGTTTTATGAACAGGAGGGTAACTGATTAAAGTGGTAATTCAGCCGTTTTACATTGACAGCAGTGAAAGCGGAAATTGCCTAGATGGAATTGCAGACTGGAATGAAAGGAGAGACTATCACAATGATCTAGCTGAGAAAACCTCAGATGCATCTGAGAGCCTTATTGAGGGTGGTAATTAAAGACTTGGCAAATCATTTGATTCAAGAAAAGACTAAGAAAGAGGAGTTAAATATGTCTTCAATTTTTCTTTCTCAGATTTCATGGAGAGTAGAGATTCCATTAGCAATGTGGAGAAAAGAGAAGTAGAGTGATTGTAAAGCAAGAGAAACAAACCATTGTCTGGGACTGTAAGTCTGGGTTTCACTTGAGTAGGGCTACTTTCTTCTTATTTTTTTTTCCCTAACAAATGGTAAGCTTCACATGAAAGCAGAGATAGTCATGATCTTGTTTAAGCCAGTCCACGACATCTAACATACAGAAGGATCCAGTTCTTAAACTGCGTGAATGAATGGATGGAATAATCGGTTATTTTCCCAGGCATTCAGGTGAATATATCTGCTGGGAAACTTGGAAGGCTGGTTAAGTAGTTGCACAGTTGAAACTGGGATATCAACTAGGAGGTCTCCCACGTGGTGATTTGCTGAAGGAGGTGATGAGATCTTTGAGTAATGAAGTATAGTTGAGGATAAAAAAGCATGTCTAAGAAGTGGAAAGGTATGCTTATATAGGGAGAGAGAAGGAGGAGATAATCCAGTGAAGGAAATAGAAGAGGAGAGGGCAGAAAGAGAAGGTGAAAACTAGAATAAAGCTGTGCTAAGGGATGAATGAGACTTTCAAAAAGGGAATTGCTCTCAGTCTGGAGATGATTTAATTAGGATGAGAAATGAGGACAGACTCCTGAATTTTGATAATTAGGTATCTCTAGTGATCTTTGGTAACAAGGTTTCATAAGAAAATGATGTTGTAGGGGATTAAAGAGGACAAAAGTAGTAAAAGGAGGAAGGGAATTAATAAGTGATAGGACTAGAAGATGTACCACAGGAGCCTGATGAAAGATGGATTTTTAAAGATAAATGAATCCTGAGCCTATGTGCTAGCAGAAAGGAAGCACTCAGTATATAAGGAAAGTTTCTTTAAGGCTTCTATTGACAGCAGTCCTTTGTTGAGAGTATGTCTGACTGAGATAGGAAACTTCAATTTGGAAACATTTAGAAATTTCCAACTTAAAAAATGTGACATTTGGAAATAGGATTTCAAGTCAAAGGTGTTTAAAGTAACTAGTGTCAAGCCAGATCTACCAAAAATGAATCCGCATTTTAGAATAAGTGTAAAGTATTTTAGGAACATTAAAAATTTCTTGATCAGATGAGTACACCAAGTTTAAACACATTTGATTATTTTATGAACTTCCTATCCACACCTAAAATTTTTGCCCAATATGGTCTTCAATTTTTCTTAAAGTGAATTTTTTATATCTTTGAACTTACCACTTTATAAAGTAAGCAAAACCACACAATTTACAAATAACACAAAGGCAGCTAACCTGATCAGTTCCCTGACTTATTTATTTTGATTCCCCCAAAATCTAGTACAATGAATGAATGCATAATGAATTAATAAAATTTTGTGAAATAGGAGTCATTGTTGTCAAGAATTTATAGGTAGAGTTTACAGTGTAAATATCTAACTGTATTTCTGATTTGAGCACAAACCATGAAATAAGGAATAAAATTCTTTCTCCAATTTTAATTAAAATAAAAAAGTAAGCATTTTTCAGGTTCTTATAAATAGAAAGTAATTCAATTCTAAGAATGCCTTAGTAAGCCTTAAAAAAGAAGGAATGGATGAACCTTGAAGACATTATGCTAATGAAACAAGACAGAATTGGATAAATGCTGTGTGATTTCACTTATATGAGAGACCTAGTCAAATTCATTGAGACAAAAAGTAGAAGAGTGGTATCCTGGGACTGGAAGGAGGGAAAATGAGGAATTTTAAAAAGGATATAAAGCTTACTTTTGCAAAATAAAAAAGTTCTGTAGATCAGTTGACAATCTGAATATACTTAACAGTACCGAACTGTACACTTATAAATGATTAAGATGGTAAATCTTGTTAAATGTCTTTCTTTACTACAATTAAAGATAATAAAAACTGAGTCTATGAATTTTTTAGTAGATCATCCAAGTTTATCAGTAATATCATAACTACTGTCAACTGTGCTGTTGCTAGAAAGTTACAGAATTCTACTCTATTCTATCACAAGCTGCCTTACAAATCTGGCTGCAACCTTCAGCTCCCAGCTCCTTCTACAGCAAGAGTAAACAGTCTTCCCTTTCCAGCTGGAGCCATTGGGTTAATTATCTCTAATTGCTTGGACTACTGCAAATTTCATGCATAAAACATGATTTGTTTCTCATCTTTTCCTCTTATAAATTTATAATGTTACAATGAGTTTTCATGATTTTAAAAAGTATTCCTGTTTTATAGATTTTTGTAGTTAAGGAATAAATTTGTTCTGCCTCTTTTAAGAACATTTTCATATCACACTGCCTCCTTTTAAAAGAAGCATATAATTTCTTTTTCTAAAGTTAAATGCATTCAGTTCAGAAAAGAAGAAATATTATACACAATGCAGCTGACATCACTTTTTGTTTATCCTTATTGTTCTCTTCTTGATGCATAGATTTTTTAAAAACTCTGTATTCTAGAGCTAACCTGCTCTTTTTCTAGTAAAAATTATTATGCATCCTTATACATAACATTGCATTGAAAATACTGTTTGCTAAATCACAGCACCCAGCCTTGAAATTTCCTTAGGATATACTCCCATAAGTGAAATTATTGTGCTAAACAATTTGAATGTTTTCCAAATTTAACTATAGATTGGCAAATTATCTTGCTTTTTAGAATCCCATTATGAAAGTGCTTGTCTTATAGTTTTGCTAAGACTGTGTACAAATGCTATTTTCAATATTGTATAAGTTGATGATCATCTTCTCCATATTATATCAGTGATTTAATATGTATTTACTTGATTAGTAAAGGAATAAATTTTTAAAAATATAAGTTTATGCATTTTATTTCTTATTTATTAATTTTTACTTACTTGTATTTTAAATGCCTTTTGCATTAAGATATAAAGAGTTCTTTATACACTAAAGTTAATCTTTCACCATACATATTTTTAATGTGTTTCTTGCCTTTGAATTTTATTTATGGTGCTTTGAGGCAACTACAGTAGCTTTAATATTTATACCATTAAGTCTATCAGTGTTTTCTTTTCTAGGGAAATCCTTTAAAGCAGTTTAAACTGACCTGATTTTAGACTTTGTCAGTGTTGGGAAAAGATGCATTTTCAGCATAGGACAGAAGTTTTGCCTTAAGATCTGGGTATTAGGTCTAAGTTCAATACAGAGACTGACTTCAACTATTTTGGGTAAGTTATTCAACCTCTCTTACTAAAGTTGCCTTTTATATAATATAGGGTTGTTGTGAATATCAAGTGAAATGACAGCTTTGTGGATGCCTTATAGTAAACATTTAGCAGCTCGAAGGTGATGATGAGATGAAGATAATGCTGGTGATGGTGACAGTGATATCTTCTGATTCTTAGCTTCACAACTCACTTGGCTCTCTCAGACTGAATCCACGTACATATCTTTATTCATCAGGGATTTAACCTTGCTCCACTCCTTAATTTTGTTTTAAAGCTAAGAACATCTATTCCAGATTATTCCACAACCCAATTTCTAGAACTGGCTGATGAATATAATACTTATAACTTCACATGAATGACAAGTGTTTTTGGTTTAAAGCATTTGCTCTGAATTCCTAAGGAAAAACAAAAAGGGGCACAAACCTGCCAAGAGGCATGGGGATATTGCAAAATTTAACAAACATTACTTCTCTCCATTGTGGTTATGGGTGAGAAACACCAGCTCCCTTCTGCTTTCATCTATTCTGACCGTGAACTGATTAGCCTATCCTTCTCTAAATCTTGTTTTTCCTTGGCTCATAAGACTTTCTTTTCCCTTTTCAAAAATGGCTTCTCTACCCAGAATGTAAGACTGACCCACAGGTGGGGCAAAACAATGCCAGATGATTTGCATTTCAGAGAATCTGACATAGGTGCTCATCAGTGAGACTTCAATCCCCTTAGGCGACATTTTCTTTGGGCATAATTATTTAAGTGAAGTTTGTTATATATGTCTCAAACTCCTTGGCTCAAGTGATCTTTCCACCTCAACCGCCCGAGTAGTTGGGACTACAGGTGTGCATCACCAGGCCTGTTTTGTTTTTTTTTTTTTTCTTTTAATTTCACTATGTTGTCCAAATAGATCTTGAACTCCTGGCCTCAAGTTATCCTCCCACCTTGACCTCCCAAAGCATTGGGATGATAGGAGTGACCCATCATGCCCAATCTGTTGTATATCTCTTGAAGTGAATCCTTCTTACATTGTGGTAAGTGGATCCAATGCCCTGAGGGCAAGGTCTCTGCTCTAAGTTGCTCCCTGTAAGAGGATCTCACATCTGTGTTGTACCTTCTTGCATTTCAGAGCACTCTTGAACATGATAACTGACTTATTCTTCACAGAAAAACCCAATAGGTTCACTTTATAAATGATAAATCAGGAGTTCAGAAGACTGACTTGTCTAAGGTATTACTCTTCATTGGTGGAGTTAATTTGTAGACTTCATGATAACTGCATAACCTCTACTGCCCCTCAGGATAGCCAAACAAAAACTGTCCATCCCGTCTTCTTTGTAACCTTCCTCTTTGTACTATATTGCAGGGAACTAACACTCTGGTCAGACAGACGCATGTTCAAATCCAAATACACACCTTTACTTACTGGGTGATTCTGAACAAGGTACTCTCCCTACTCCAGCTTCAGTTGAATAATCTCTAAAATAGGGTAGTAATTATAACCAAGTCTACCCCATAGGATGGTTGCGTGGATTAAATGAGATAGGGCACATGAAGAGGTAGATATATTACCTATTATAACTGGAACCATAGGCATGGGAACAATTAATTATTTCACAGTCTTCAGTCTGCCCAAAGAAATGTTTGAAGTATATGACTCACTGTGCCACTGTGATAGAATCCCTGCACCATTTCATGTCTGAATCTCATTTCAAGGCATTTTTTTTTTCCTGAATTCTATGAATTTTTTTCCTGAGTCTGAATTCTGAATTTTAGACTCCCAAGAGAAACTGCCAAGGCAGGGGATATTTTACTTCCAATTTCTTACCCATAACCCCTCAAAATATACAAGATAATCTTCAGCCATATATAGTTCCCAGCAAACATGCCTTGGAAGCATTTTAATCTACATTAGCTTTTTGAATTTTATAACACCACACCTGAATTTACACAGGAGTCCCGTCTGTAAAAGTTGACAGACAATCTCAAGAGGTGGGTTGCTGATGACTTCTTTCTGTCCTTCTCTGGTGATGCTGTTAATACTTAGTTTAGTACTGTCAAAAGCTATACCAAAACACCCTACGGAAGAAGCCTCTGTGGTTATACTTTTGGTATCATGAATGAATTATTTATATATGTCACAGCAGTTCATAAAAAAGTAAAAGCATTAGCTCAGAACATTCTTACAAGTGTAGTTTTAACATGCAAGGTACAGGCCCTCCTTATATATAACTCAATGCTTTATAGCCCCTCTGATGACTCAAAATTAAGGAACATATTTTGAGCAGCTGAAATGCCTTGGAGCAGAGTGAGAGTTCTGTGTTATATAACTGTGTTTATATTGAGATATGCTTTGGAAAACTTTGCACTAAATCTTTAGTGAAATAAAGGTATAAAAACATATTATACTTCAATATACTTCTTGACTAACTAAAAAGACCTCTTGAAAGTCCTTAGGTACTTTTTCCAAAGCCTACCTGTGTGCCAGTGTGAATATGGTCAAATACTTAACAGTCCCAGAACATGTTTCTAAGAGAAGTACTTCCACAAATGATCAAAAGAACTTAGCTGAAATCTCATGCAGTTCTTCCAAGGGTTTATGTCTCAGTTTCAAATGCACATCTAACAAGCCAAATCAAGCATAGTCAAAAAGAAGAGGTAACCCAAGAGAAAGTTAATGGCCCTTCTGGTCATTACTTGACTACAAATTTAGCTCCCAATAGACTACTAGGTTCTGGAACACCTGTCACACTTATCAAGAAAGTAAAATTTCTATGGTGTCTTTCGTTACATAAATTGAGGAACTGATATAAAGAAAGGCATGGAAATTGCTGCTCAATGTAGAGTTTTCTCCAAGAAGCATCAAAAAGAAATCACAACTCTAAAGTAGCCATATTCTGTTGGGACCGAAGAGTCATGGAACCTGAATTTCATGCCTAAAGTAAGATGTTACCCGGATATGACCAGCAACCTCTCTGGACTTCCATTTTCCAGCTGAAAACTAAGAATATTGGACATCCCACATCTTGAAAGAATTTTGCCTACCTAACAAAATGCCTTTACCAAATGGCAGTAATATTAATGACTTTTTTCATTACTGAGCATGTTACTTTGTGCTAGATACCTTCTAAGCCTTTACATAGTTATCTCATTTAGTCCTCAAAATGGTATTATGAGAATAGGATTTATTAGAATTCCATTTTACAAATGAAGAAACTGAGGCTTCAGGAAGCAATACAGTAAGAGGCATAGCCACAATGGAAACTCACTTATCTAAAGTTAAAGTCAGTTCCCCTTAACCACTGTGTGAATCATCACTAGTATCTAATGATTTTCAACGTCTTAAAACAAGGACATATGTAAGAACAAACTTCAGCACACAGTGTTGACAAAATTCTAGGTTAAAAACAAAATAAAGTTTTGGTCAATCTACAAAGTATTTTTATTTTCTAATATAGGATTTTAGTTGGCTATATTCTGAAATGTTAAAAATAGACGGCCCTCCTGTACTCCTATCTGCTCCTTTATTACTGCCTTTCCAAATCCTTAGCACTTTAAAGAGTCCAGTTAGAGAGTAGATTAGTTAAAATAGATGTTAAGGGCTTTTCCAACTCTTAAAAAAGGAACAAAAAACATGTTATACTTCAATGCAAAATTTTTAAAATGTTGCTGCTTTTTAAATGTGTATATTGATATAGCTTTATGTATTTACTGTTAAGAAGGTACATAGTACCTAACGTAGATGACAGGGGGATGGATTAGCAAACCACCATGGCACGTGTATACTTATGTAACAACCCTGCATAATCTGCACATGTACCCCAGAACTTAAAATATAATAATAATAAAAAAGAAAGTACATAGGAGTTCCCGAGTTTCAATGTGCCCCCAAATTTCCTTGGAATTTCCAGTTTTCCTTTTCAAAGATTTTGAGGCTTAATTTAGGAATCTATGTCTTTAGGACCTAGAAACCCACATTCTTAACCCACCCACAGAGGGCCTCCACTAATCTGGCCTCCACATGCCTCTCGAGCTCACCTCTTGTCACTCTCGGGTTTACTCAACTTCAACACCTTTGGCTTCTTGCATTGCCTCAACAGGCCTTAGTCTGGTCCTAGGGCCTGGGCACTCACTGCTCTGACTTCTGTACAAGGATAGCTCCTTATCACACAGGACTTACTAAAATGTCATCTCTTTCCAGGAGCCTTCTCTGACCCCTCCTTCAGTACCTTTACTCCATACCCTCTTTGCACTTTCTCCCTCAGGTTTGGTCTTATAATTCATAGGGCTGGGGAAAGAGGTCAAATGGAGGACACTTGCTTCTCTACTCAATACCAGTTCTGTCTCTTTCCAACTGATAGACCCTCAAGCATGTGCAAATGGACAATTCATCCAACCCCACACATATCTAAGACCTCAATTTCACACAACTGCTTCTTGGCTATCCCTCAGATCCAGGGGATTCCTACATACTTACAGCTGTACAGGGTGAGAAAAAGGCCTTGGTTTGTTTTTTAAGTGGCTAGGGATATCTGGCCATGGAGTTTTGGGGCTCTGTGTTTCTGGAGCATTAACTCTCGGTAACACATTCTCTTGGCCCACAGAGTCCTTAATCTGTGGAAAGAGATGTGAACAGAGGATAGTAAGAGCAAGGTCTTCCGAAGCACAAGGAAAAGAAGAAGGTTAGGGTGGCTGTGATAATGACAAATCCAACCTGTCACTTCTGCAATCAGAAACAACATCTGACTTATTTACTTATAAGTTTTCAAGCCATAGTCCATAAAACATAAATTTCATTAAAGCTGATCTTGTCTGTCCTGTTGGCTGCTGCATCCTTAGCATGCACAGCAATGCCTGGCATAGATAATTTGCTAAATTAATATCTGTTGATTGGATGAATGAATGAATGAATGAATGAATCATAACACCTTATACAAAGCTTGAAATGTGCTGGGAGTCTTTCTTGGTGCTTTGCATACAAGATCCCCTTCATTTCTTACAATAATCCTACAAGGAAGGTGGGAAATTTTCCACTTTACAATGATGCAGAAAGGTTAAGCAATTAGCTCAATATTGTAGAGCTAGGAAGGAGCTAAAATGGCTATCTTCTTTTTTAGGATGAAACACTGATGAGTGAACATATGAATATATAAATAACTATACAGGGGAGTAAATGAATGAATGAATGAACAGTCAAGTCAGTATACTGGAATGAAAAATAAAATCTCTTCTTCATTAAGGTTTAAGAAAATAAGGCAAAATGTACAATCCAAATGCAGTCCAAAAGTGTGTCATGTGGAAATGTTATTGTGGAAGAACTCACAAACACACAGCTTTTTTTTTCTCAGCAGAATAAACTTTTAAGAAAATATCCAAGGAAGTTTGGAAATTGACTGCATTCCAAGATAGTCGAAGAATGTGCAGCATTTTGCTATCACATGCAGTGAGGTACAAATAAGGGCCATTCAGATGGGCTCCAAACAAGCATCTCTTCAGCTGTGAAAAGAAGGCACTGCTTTGGGAGACTATGAAGGCTTTGGAAATTAAGTAGAGGAAAAATCTGAACACATGGGAGAAGATCGCTAGCAGCCATTTCCTCTGGCTTCTCCAGGTCACACAATACCTAGAATTAAGCCCCAGTAGATCAGTATGCTGACTAGTGACTTTTAAATGAAAATAAAATCAAACATCTGTGCATCAGGCAACATGAACCACTCGAGTTCCCACACAGATCCAGCTATAGGTCCAGCTTGCTCATAAAGATGGTTCATTTCTCAGGTGAAATATAGATGAGAGATTTGTTAGAATAGCAGTGACATGATAAATGAATATTCTGCCAGCTTTTCATTCCTCCTTTTACATAAGTTGAATGCTGTCTCTAGTCTCTTTAAGTGAAATTCTGATTGAAAAGAAAGAAGAAAAGAGGAGAGGAGGAGGAAGGGAGAGAAAAAAAGAGGGGTTGTTATCTCTGGCTGGAAACAAGAAATCTCTAGACGTGCACTTCCTAGAGCCCACAGATGTCTTTACCCTTGACTTGACTAACTTTCACTGGAATTTTAGTTTGGTTGCTTCCCTGTGATCTCATTGGGACATCATGATTTATGTGCCTACATTACAAGAGCACCAGTTGTTAGTGTTATTCACAACCAGCCTCACCTCACCTCCCAAAAAGCAGTTAAAATCTTTTTAAAGGATAATTTCATGCAAAGTTTACTCTCTCTCTCTCTCTCTCTCTCTCCATGTATAGATTATGTATATGTATGTATTTGGTTGCTTATTTTTAATGATCGTTTTTATTTTTCTATGTCATAACTCCATGCAGTCATTTGAGATAATTAAGATAATTCAGTGGCAAACTCCGTGAAGGTCAGTCAGTGTTCAATATTTTTGTTTGCACTCTGTTAACATTCTAATCTCCAGAATTATTTTATTACTACTACTACGACTATGAGTGCGATCATCATCATCCTTATAGTTATTATTAATCACAATGATGATTAATGATGATGATAATGATCCTTACTTCTTTTTTGATTTCTTCCTCTTCTTGCACATTTATTTTCATGGTTGCCTGTTTCTGCTGCACTAGTTTTTGTTCTTCAGAGTGTTTGCTTAATTTCCATTCCATTTTAATCGTTTTTTCTTATTACATTATGCTATGGAGTACTGACATACAATTTTTTCATGAAATAGTCAGTAAAGATATATAATATGACCCTGAACCTCAAATCTCCATCTCCTTCCAACTCACTTCAGTTTCATTCTCCAGAAAAGTAGAAACTTTGAAGTGTTTCATGTTTCCTTCAAATTATTTTATATATGTACACACACAAATATTTTTATATAGAGGGGCATATATTATGCATAACATTCTGCAAATATATTGTTTCATCGATCCCTACAACATATGTCTTTTCATGTCATGAGTAGTTACCTCATTTTTTCTATTTTTTTTTTTTAATGTAAGGTAGCATCAACTTACAGTCAACAATTTTAAAATTAGATTTTTGTTCTTGGATTTTGAAACTGCAAATGAACACATGCTCATTTTAGAAGTGAAAATTACATAGAAAAATATTGACTTTCCTTCCCTTCCAATTATCCCTTTGTAATACCAATGTTATTCATAGGTAATGGGTTAGCAAGGAATAAGAATGCCCATTTTTATAAAGACCTATCATCACTGAAGTTTATCAATCTTCGATTTTTCTAACTGGATGAGTGATAAGATGTTGTTCTCACTTTTACCTAAAGGCATCTATTTATTAGTCATTTACCTTTCCTATTCTATAATTTTTCTTTTGATTACTCTTGTCTACTTAATGTTAAATTGCTTTTTCTCAATTTATATGTGCATTTTATTCATGAGCAATATTATTCCCTTTTTGCATTCACATGGTTACCCACTGTCCACTGTTTGTCTTTTAAGTTATGTTGGGTATCTTTGTCATGCTGAAGTCCTTGATTTTCTGTAAATAGAAAATATCTGAAATTGTAATTTAAATGTTATATAAAGTAACATTTTAAGGTCGTAAAACTCAGGCACCAATTGTATGTTTCCTTAACTTCATTTCGATGTGTTCTCTATTTGCTCCTTTTCAGATTCTTGGGACGTGAAGTTCCTCCTATTTGCAAAGATAAACTCCTCCCCTTGAAATTTAGACACACAACATTCCTACCTCACATCCTTTCGAACCTATGGTTGCTGGAGATAAAGTTTTTTTTTTTTTTTTTTTAATGTTCATGTTGTAGAAATATTTTTGTGATTTTATACTTAAATTCTACTTATATTCATTGTAACCAGAAACTCTTAACTCTAATTATACATTTTGGAAAGTATTGAGACTGTGAGCTATTATAAGAACAGTTATGTGACTGTTCTATGGAAGCTTTTAAAGCAAATATCCTTTTACATCATGTAGAATTATGTACATATCTATCTATGCATATAGGTATCTATCTTTATGTATATCAGACACATATAGAATCCATTTCTGTAATTGTTATATGTATCTTTCTCCACTTCTTTAATTATGGAATTAGATAAGTGAATAAAATTGTCTACTTCTTATTTCTCCTTTTGTTTTGCTTTGTAAATGCTGACTGCATGCTACTTGGTACATAGACCTTTATAAATGTAATATATTTATTGTGAATGTTACCTCTTTATATCTTTTACGAATGCCTGACTTATTCAAACTTAAGTTTACCTACTTTTGTGGGGTGTGTGTTGTGTTTGTGTTGGTATTGAGCATTATTTCTGTTTAGCTATTTGACTAAAACGAAAACAAATGAGATACTATGGTTATAGTAAGTGTGTACGTGTGTATATGTGTGTGTATGTGTGTATGTGTGTGACCATCTCCTGATTATTCAACTTTTCACTTTAATTGTACTATATTGTTATTTGACTTTACAAAACTTTGGTAAAAATAATATGACATATAGCTTATCTCATCTTTTTTATTTCTAAAGAATGCTAAATATTTAACACTGTATTAAAATATTCATGCAAATGTAATTTGTAACACAATGGCAATTAATAAATTAATGGCAATGATGAGCTAATAAAAAGGTAAATTTGTCACTGGTGGTTCATAAATCATTTTATTCATGTCTTATGGACTCATCCAAGGGCAGGGCTGACTTTCTTTGTGGGTAGGTTGGATGATGTCTGCGTGTATTCTACTGCATAAATAAATATTTCTCTTTCTAAAAAAAGAAGTCTTGCCTAATTGGAGTATTCTTTCATTTTCTAATAGAAAGAATATATGAACTGGTATAAAATTGAATGTATTGCATAAATAAGCATAGTCAGTTTAAAATAAGCTATACAAAAATTAATATCTTTATATTTTATCACATTGACTTCCACTTTTTTCAAGTTGTGTTCCTACTTTGGTTTGATTTTGATGTCTTCTTTCATATCAAATCTAAGATAAACTTTTTTTGACCTATTCAAATGCTTGGATTTATGTTGACTTTTAAACTTTGAACTGAAATTAAGATACTTCATTAGTGAGTGCTCCTATTTTCCCTGCCATTTTTCTTTCTGGATTATATTTGGCATTAATCATCCTAATTTTGATATTTCTTTAGATTGGTATGGCTGGTTGTTATGGAAGTTTCAATATAGAATCTACCTTATTACTATAATGTTGAATTCTTACTCTCCATAGATTATGAAGTTCTTCTTTGTAATTTAGTTTTTTTTTTTCACATTCCCTTTCATTTGGTTTTATTTTCATAGCAAATATTGTATTAAAATCGCTGTAAAATGTGTATACTGAAATCCCTGTGTCTGCATCTTGCTAATGTTGAGACATATAGATATACTCAAGTCAATTAGACAAAAATTTCAAGAAGAAAATCTGTCATTCCAGGTCACAGGTTTTATATTCCTTCTAAAGTCTGATTGGTATAAGAACGACCAGCCTGATGACGGGACTTTAGAGAATGATATCAATTACTGCCTTCCTACTTTTCTTAGCAATCCTTTTTGGAGGTTCTTAGCTGGTGAGTCAGTTAATCATTAAGGCTTTTAGATATAGCATTTAGTGGTATTTCCAAGGTTAATAAAATATGAAATATGAACAAGAAGGAAAAGAGTTCTTACTCAAGACTGCTTTTGGAATGCCATGAGATTCTAAGCTTATGAGTCTATCTCCTTCAAAAAGCTGAGTAGCTGATTATGTTTGGCTATAGGCTCCTACCGTCTCCCAAGGTGAATAATCAGCTACAGATTTACCTCTTTTTTATACGTACTGCCAGCTACTTCATCTCAGTCCTTTAACTTGGTGTCAGCAGAAAGTCTTCCCAATACTTTCTTAAAAATTTTCCAACATGAAACACATTTCATTTCTGTTTCTTTTGTTTAGGGACTACAAATTTTGGAGATACTTTAAAACAGACAAGATAAAGTATTAGAGCACAAAGAAGGAGAAACATAATTGCCTTTATTTCACAGGTTGAACAACTGGGATCCAGAGAGGCCACTTCACTTGCTAATAAATGATAAGATTACCAAAGGCACTTAGATCTTTACTTCTTATTGAATATTTGGCACTCAATTAGAAAATGAAAAATATCAGACCTACTATCACTGAAGACACCATTTTTTAAAAAATCAATGAGTGATGATATCACTTGTAATCTCTTAGTTGGTCAGGTTTTACTTTTTGTGTGTGTATGCGATGGAGTCTCGCTGTGTCATCCAAGCTGGAGTGCAATGGCAAAATCTCAGCTCACTGCAACCTCTGCTTCCCGGGTTCAAGCGATTCTCCTGCCCTCAGCATCCTGAGTACCTGGATGAAAGGTGTGCTCCACCACACCCAGCTAATTTTCGTATTTTTAGTCGAGATGGGCTTCACCATGTTGGCCAGGCTGGTCTTGAACTCCTGACCTCATGATCCACCCACCTTGGCCTCCCAAAGTGCTAGGATTACAGGCACAAGCCACCGTGCCTGGCCAGGTTTTACTTTCAGTTAGTAGCTTTTCTTATTCTTTACTGCCACCATATTAGAAAATTCCAAAATGCAATTATTTCTGTTACAAATGATAGCAACATGTTGTGCATCTGGTTGATAGCTCTAGATAATCCTATGAAATATAAACACAGAATGAAAAGAGTTCTCAATGAAGACTACTTTCGGAATGCCATGCAATTCAAAGTAAATGAATTTCTTTCCTCCAAAAAGCTGCATAGCTAACTTGGGAGTTAGCAGAAGGCAGATTCTTAATTCATCACTTAATTATACTTACATATTAAAATAATTCAGTTAGCTTTATATTTGAATATAATTTATAAATATTTCTTAAAATATACTGTTAACTTATTTTTGTGATCTGTGAAGAAACAACCCAAGGTGGGAAGGGTTAAACTCTTTGTGGTTGACCTGTTTACACCATAGTTTTGTCCTGCTATCATATTTAAGTTTCAACATAAAAAACAAAAATCGCGACAGCAGCAACAGCAACACAAAACCCAGAGATGCTAGCATTGGCCCTAAAGTAATAGGCTCAATATATTCATAATACTGAATATATTTCTGACATATACCACTACAGCAAGTGACTTAAAATCATAGAAAGATCCTAAACTATTCTTATTGGTATCACAAAAGAATGTTTTTATATCATCTCTGACTCAAAATTGCTTTCTGAACAACTTTCTCTTGAAAACCATCATACTTCAGAGTGGAAGATGAGAATCTTACATTCATTCTTCCAACCTCATATCATCATTTCTGTAATTTTTTTTTTATTGCATTTTAGGTTTTGGGGTATGTGAAAAACATGCAAGATTGTTTCATAGGTGCATATGTGGCAGTGTGATTTGCTGCCTTCCTCCCCTTCACCTATATGTGGCATTTCTCCCCATGCTATCTCTCCCCAACTCCCCACCCCCCGCTGTCCCCCCACTACCCCCCAACAGACCCCAGTGTATAGTGCTCCCCTCCCTGTGTCCATGTGTTCCCATTGTTCAACACCCGTCTATGAGTGAGAACATGCGATGTTTGATTTTGTGTTCTTGTGTCAGTTTGCTGAGAATGATGGTTTCCAGGTTCATCCATGTCCCTACAAAGGACACAAACTCATCGTTTTTGATGGCTGCATAATATTCCATGGTGTATATGTGCCACATTTTTCCTGTCCAGTCTATCATCGATGGGCATTTGGGTTGGTTCCAGATCTTTGCTATTGTAAACTGTGCTGCAATGAACATTCGTGTGCATGTGTCCTTATAGTAGAATGATTTATAATCCTTTGGATATATACCCAGTAATGGGATTGCTGGGTCAAATGGAATTTCTATTTCTAGGTCCTTGAGGAATCGCCACACTGTCTTCCACAATGGTTGAACTAATTTACACTCCCACCAACAGTGTAAAAGTGTTCCTATTTCTCCACATCCTCTCCAGCATCTGTTGTCTCCAGATTTTTTAATGATCGCCATTCTAACTGGCGTGAGATGGTATCTCAATGTAGTTTTGATTTGCATTTCTCTAATGACCAGTGATGATGAGCATTTTTTCATATGCTTGTTGGCCGTTTCTGTAATTTTTTAAAAATTCAAAGTCAGTAAAATTACTTTGGAGAGAGATCCAAGATGGCTGATCACTAGCAGCTCAGGCATGTAGCTCCCAGTGAAAGCGCAGAGAACGAGAGGATGCCACACTTTTAGACGAATATTTGTTGTTCACGGACCAGGAGATTCCCAGTGGAGGAGCCCCACGGGTTGCCAGAGCGACTCTTGTGGCCAGTGCGGCGGTTTTGCTGGCGCCTTAGCTCAGCAGTTCTAGGTGCAGAGTCCAGAGATTCCCAGGCAGAAAAGCACCATCAATCTTAACACCGCTGTTTTGGCCGGCGTGGTGAATTGCTCAGATTTCGGCGCTGGGAATCAAAAGTTGGACGTCCGCTCAGAGACCTAGTTAGAAAGTCGGTAATTACAAAGACGACAGAGGGATAAATATATAATGAAGAGAAGAAACCAGCCTAAAAAGGCAGAGAATACTCAAAATCAGAATGCCTCTCCCTCTACAGGGGATCACAATTCCTCATCAGTAATGGAACAAGGCTTAATGGAGAACGAGTGTGTTCCAATAACAGAAGCAGGCTTCAAAATGTGGGTGATAAGAAACTTCTGTGAATTAAAAGAACTTGTTCTAACCCAATGCAAAGAAACTAAGAACCTTGAAAAAAGGTTTGACGAAATGCTAATGAGAATGGACAATTTAGAGAGGAATATAAGTGAATTGATGGAGCTGAAAAACACAACACGAGAACTTCATGAAGTATGCACAAGTTTAAACAGTCGAATTGATCAAGCAGAAGAAAGGATATCAGAAGTCAAGGACCAGCTCAGTGAAATGAAACGAGAAGACAAGATTGGAGAAAAAAGGATGAAAAGGAATGAGCAAAGTCTCCAGGAAATATGGGACTATGTGAAAAGACCTAATTTACGTTTGATAGGTGTACCTGAATGTGATGAAGAGAATGAATCCAAGTTGGAAAATACTCTTCAGGATATCATTCAGGAAAACTTTCCCAACCTAGCAAGGCTGGGTAATATTCAACTCCAGGTAATACAGAGAACACCACAAAGATATTCTTCAAGAAGACCAACCCCAAGGCACATAATTGCCAGATTTATTAGGGTTGAAATGAAGGAGAAAATACTAATGGCAGTCAGAGAGAAAGGTCAGGTTACCCATAAAGGGAAACCTATCAGACTTACAGCAGATCTCTCAGCAGAAACCCTACAAGCCAGAAAAGAGTGGGGACCAATATTTAATATCCTTAAAGAAAAGAACTTTCAACCCAGAATTTCATATCCAGCCAAACTAAGCTTTATGAGCGAAGGAAAAATTAAATCTTTTGCGAACAAACAAGTACTTAGAGACTTCACCACCACCAGACCTGCTTTACAAGAGCTTCTGAAAGAAGCACTATACATATAAAGGAACAACCAATATCAGCCTTTCCAAAAATATATCAAAAAGCAAAGAGCATTAACACAATGAAAAATGTATACCAACTAATGGGCAAAACAGCCAGCTCGCATCAAATGCCAGTATTAAACTTATATGTATTCTAATTGGATAAAAAGCCAAAACCCATCAGTATGCTGCATCCAGACCCATCTCACATGCAACAATACACAAAGACTAAAAACAAAGAGAAGGAGGAAGATTTACCATCCAAACAGAGAGTAAAAATAAACAAATAAACAAAAAGCAGGAGATGCAATTCTCGCCTCTGATAAAGTAGACTTTAAAGCAACAAAGATCAAAAGAGGCAAAGAAGGACATTACATAATGGCAAAAGGATCAATGTAACAAGAAGCACTAACGATTCTATAGATCAACCAGACAGAAAATTAACAAGGACATCCAGGACTTGAACTCAGATCCGGAACAAGTAAACCTAATAAACATTTATAGAACTCTCCACTTCAAATACACAAAACATACATTACCATCTCACACCTATTGCAAAAGTGACTACATAATCGGAAGTAAATCACTCCTCAGTAATCGCATAGCATTGCATAGGTTTAAATGAAATATTGGTTAGCTGCTTGTTCGTTATTTTCTTCCCTTATTCCTTCCTGTCTACATCATTAAGTATAATTATTAGTATAAAAGTGGTTTTCAATACCCATTACTAAATTGCATTCTAGCCTGGGCAAGAAAGCAATACTCCCATTCTCTCTCTCTCTTTCTCTTCCTTTTCTTCCTCTTCTTCATTCTTTTTTTTCTTTCTTTCAAAAAAAAAAATATATATATATTTTTTAAAAAAAACGGGCTTATTTATGCCATGTAGAAAAGTGAATAAAAACTAAATGGACATAATATTGTTCATTCTGGGAAAAAAAATTACTTTTTATTCACCAAAAATGAGTAAATAAAGCATAAATTGACATGATGGCACAAATCCTTTTCTTTGCAAATCAAAACCCACCCTTGCTGCATATAGACAGTTGGACTCCAACAGGACAGATCTGAATGCATGTTGTTTGGATGCTGCTCATAGATGACAAAAAAGAATTGTGAACCAACAGACACATCTTTTCTCCTATAGCTTGGATAAACAGAATAAAACTTGTCAAGCACTTCTTCGTTTATGTACTACACTCGTGCCAAGAGCAACTAATTCATGCCCTCTCCATCAGCAGTATCACCGAAGTCTACAGTGAAATATCTACAAGCAGATGCACCAGAGTGTAATTGCTCTTCCACAATGTATGCCATTGATATTTTCTAACATCCATCAGTGTTATTTGATAAGGGAATTTTGCCAATAGCTCATTCTGCTTTCCCTGTGATCATACTATTTGTCATTAACGTGGCAGCTTCTTTTATTAGCTTCTTGGCACTAGTGTGACTTGTACCTGTGTTTTGCCAAGATGAATCCAACCTTGAAAGATGTCTCTGCAGTTCTGGTCTTTTTTCCAGCACTAACAATGAAAGTCATCAATTTTGTATCAGAAAGCATGATTTTGAGCTTATTCAGGAAAAACAGAGAAGTCACTCAGCTTTGAAGATAATGTGAACATTTCTATGACTTTGCTCCAACACTGGATAAAGTTTTATAATAAAGTTTTATACTGTTTTCTGGTGTAATTACATGCAATTTAAAAGATATTTATCTTTATACTTGCTATCTACATTTTTATTTTTTCAGTGTAGATAAAATTACTGCTTAAGATTCATTTTTTTCTAGCACAATACCCGTTCACATTATAGCACATTATAGATTTTCACTGGAGCACCAGTCACTATTTATACTAGTAATCCTTTATGAGTTGAAGTATTTATCTTCCAATTTCTGTATTACTTTTATATATCAATAAACCCCTTTTTTGACTTGAACATATTTGTGGAATAAGAATATAACATATACAATAGAAATATAATGCAAATTTAACAGTTAGTTGCCTGTTAGCTGAGATGAACTGATCATCAATCTTGGTGAAACATACAAAACTCTACAATGTAATGGGAAGTCTGGGACTAATACAATAAGGCTTACACCCTATATTCGTGAAACGTACGTAAAAATAAATTTATTTACCTCTTCCAAAAATCTCTGAACCATCTGCAATAGGAGTTACACAAAGACCACTGGATCAGAGACCTAGTAGAGAACCCCACTTTGAGAAACACTATTGCTTAGCTACGATTGGTTCATTCCACAGACCTGTTCTCACCCTAAGAGTCTTGTCATCTTCGAGGGAAGACAAGATGAATATATGAGGGAATGAGCATATCAAATACTGCAAGGTGATTGCAGGCTCTGTTTTTTTTGCTCTCTCTAATTCCAATCTTTTCATCTTTACCCGTGTTTCACCATTCTGACAAGACGTTCTCTAAAGCATCGTTTATTGCATATTCACTGGATGCTTCATTCTGAATTTATATAAAAGTATACGTATACATAGTTACCTTAAGTTTGTATTAAGCCCATTTTACAGATAAGAAAACTGAGGTTTAGAATGTCTTAATAACTTGCTCCCATAATCACTTGTTAATAAGTGGCAGGGTTGGACCCAAACCTAGGGTTTTTGAGTTCTAAAGCCTGTGCCATTGACCTACATGCTTACTGCTTTGTGAGAATACAAATAAAATCTCATTTTCCTTTCTTGCTCCATAATCTTCAATGATTCACCATTGTCTACAAAAAAAGGGCATTGAGATCCTTGGCCAATCTGGCCTTCACCTGCTTTTCTAATCCTATCTCCCACAAGGACTGACCACTTTGCACAAAAGCATCGTGTCCTTCCTTGTTCTCATGCTTAAGCCCAAAGGCTTCCCTCTCACTTGGCCTACATTCCTGGTTTTGTCTACCTACCAAAATCCAACCCACTCTGCCTACCTCTGCACTCAGGTCTTGCAGCATTTCCTGATTCCCCCAGTTTACCACTTATTATTTCATGAGAGGCACTGGGAAGGCATGAGAATAACACCTGAAAACTTAACGTTCACACCAAAATTGTCTGGCTCAGTGATGATCAATATGTGGTCAACCAACAATTGACAAGAGAATCATCTAGAAGTGCTTTTAAATATACAGATCTCAAGGTTTCTTTCCAGATGAACTGTTGGGGTAGGCTGGTGTGTCTGAGTTCTCAAAGAGCTTCAAAAATTAGTCTTTTGTGTATTAAAATTTGAGAATCTCTGTCTATGCATAGGTATACAAAGGATACTGGTGTGAACACTAACACTGTGGCTTCATGAAGATTTGAGTGTCGCATAAGATGGAAATGACTTCTGAAGGGCCACTGATGCCAGCAGTCGAAATTGTTTATCTTTCAGGGAAGGAAGGATTGGCTAAGCAGTGGGGCAGTGGGGAAAAGTGAAGCTCTACCTGCCTCGACATCCTCAGTCTTGTTCTATTTCTTCCTGTTATCTTTCCTGAATCCAGTATCCTTTTCTTCTTTAGATAGCATCTTTTATTTTCTCATCACAAATTCATATATATTTGAGTAGAAAAATAAAAGTGTGCAAAAAAGTTTATTTTAAAACTGAAGACTAGTTAGTTACTGTTAACATTTTGCTATGTTTATTTCCATTTCCCCCCATGCAAGCGTAGTTTTAAAAGAAAAAATTACTGAATCAGATAATGGCTATATAGGGAATTTATGTTCTCTTTTTAATTCTCTTAATGTTACTAACATTAACATCTCTCATATCTTAAACTGCCCTTTGAAATAAAAATCTTAATAATCACAGAGAACATCTTGGGATTGTTTTGTTTACTAGTGTTTACATAGTTCTTGGCATAGTGCCAGGCACATAGTAGGCATTCAGTAAAAATATTTTGAATAAGGGGGTTGTTACTTAGCAATTCAACTATTGATGGATGTTCAGATTATTTCCATTTTCTTCTCTAATTATCAATAACACTGTAATTTGTAAGTCTAATAATTTCCTTTAGTTGAATCTCCAAAAGTGGTATTTGTTGCATTATATGACTCTCTCTATATACAGTAATATGTATATTTATGCACATACACACACACACATATATATACACACACAGCCTTTGATATGCTTTCCAATTTTATTTCACAAAGGTTGTTCTAATTTTGTCCTTGTACCACCAATATATGAATGTGCTTAACTCATTTCATTTTTCCAGCTTTGAGAAGTCTTTTTAAAGTCTTTGCATTACATGCAAAAAAGAAATATGCTTTTTGTACTCATCCCATTGTAATGTTTGATTTTCAGTCTATATCTCCTTATAACCTCTTGGAATTCCTGAGGTGAAAGGTAGAGAAAAGACTCATGATTTTTTAAATCCCTTTACTTAACAAATCAATCAATATTTACTGAGTGATATACATCTGGGATATAAATTTGGGAACTACATGATAATTGAGATGTAACTTGTATCCTTAAATATTATATAGTCTAATAGGAGAAATAGACTCATAAAGTATATAATATCATAGATAAAAGAGAATGCTATTTTATAGAAAATGAAAGAAAGGAGTGATTATATCCTGCTAAGGAATCTAAAAAGGTTATGTGGAGAAATTTGCCTTTGACCTGGCTGTGGAATGGGTGGGGTTCCGGCAAGGGCAGGAAGAATACACAGGGAGTGAAGCAGCGGCCAAGGAAACATGCCAGCATATATAGGAAACAGGTAGCCTAAAGTGTGAAGTGGGAAATAAGATTGGGAAGGCACAAATAATAGGAATGTGGTCCTTAATGCCAGGCTAAGGATTTCATATGTGAATTAAGTTAATGACGATTGACTTTAAAGAGGTAAATAAGAACAAAAGCGATCATAATATAACACCAACAGCAAGTACTTATTGTCTTTAATGTATGCCAGGCACTATGCAAGTTATTGCGTTGATATTTTCCCCTTCAATACCCACCTCAACCCTATGAGGTAGATGTTTTATCCTTAATTTTTAGTAAAGAGAAATTAAGTATATTACTCCATATCAGTAAGACACAAAGTTGGGGTTTAAACTCCAGTGTGTTGGACAGCATAGCTGGTATGAAAGGAAGGAAGGAAGGAAGGAAGAGAGGGAGGGAGAGAAGGAGGGAGGGAGGGAGGGAGGGAGAGAAGGAGGGAGGGAGGGAAGGAGGAAAGAAGAGGAAAGGAAAGAAAAGGAAATGAAGAAAAGAACTTGGAAACAAAAGGATATAGAAATTGTGCAGAGTCATTTGTGTAGTTTCCTTAAAATGCAGATCCTCAAACTATACCCAAGAAAGGGTTTTAAGTAGGAAATGGCCTTATTTGATATACTAAAAAAAAAAAAAAAAAGATCACTCTGGCAGCTGTGTGAAGGAGCCAGATTAGATGCAGGGAGACCTGTAAGATGGTCATATTCAAGAAATACGTGACATGAGTTTGTTCTAGAAAGGTGTAAGGGCCAATGGCAATAAGTAGGTGGATTCAGCAGTTATTCCGATTAAAAACAAAAGGGACACAGATGAAAAAACAGGTTGAGGGAGAAGATGACTGAGTTTTGAGTGCCTATAAAATAGTTCTAGAGATGTGTTTATGTGAGGTTTAAAAATATTTGGAACATGGGATATAGAGGGAGACTAGAAAGAATTCTCAGAAAATCGTGCATATTTTGAGAGGTAGGGTTAACTATCACTTTTGATGAGTTTTCAAAGCAGATGATTGTGAAAAGAGAAGAAAAAATATCTAGAGGCAGATGCTGGTGAAATACTTATCCATGTAACTAACATTATTACACACTTACTATGTTACTATGTCACAGACACAATGCCAAGCACGTGTTAATGTTAGAAAATATTTCAAATGTCCAGAAACTACAGAAATTACACCACCAATCCAATGTGAATTTAGCAAAGATTTATGTTTTGCCATGGTTCTTTCAAATTACTTTAAATAATAGAGCTCAGAGTAAGCATTTTGCATGCATTGTTTTATATGTTCCTCTAGACAAGTCAATGTGGTAGGTGTATGTGTTATCTCCAGTAAACAGCTTGTCCTTCCAGGGGCATTCTGCACCCTGCTCTGTGTCCCCAAATATCCACCTGTATGGACCACACTGAGATTTCTCTTATCTTCTATCCCCTAGCTGAGCTATGGAATCTGCAGGAAATTGGAAGTAGAAAGGAGAGCTAAGTCAGAATCTGTTTCTCTCACTCTGGGATCAAGATGGCATCCATGGCCATCTGCCAAGTACTCACGATGGTGTCCATGGACATGTATCACGTATTCACAATGATGTTCACAGCCCCATGTCACGTACCCATGATGATATTCATGGCCATGTCACTGCTTCTCTCAAAATAGTTCCTGTTCTCTCTCTTTTTGGGTTTCATTCACGTCTCTCTACCCTGTTGTTCAGGATCTAAAGGTAGTGACGGCTCTGCTGCTACTTATCCTGAGTTCTGTTACAACTCCTCATGCTTCCTCTACCCCCTACTCACACCTTTGTAATTATTTCCTTTGTAAATAAGCCTCTTCAAATTAACCTAACTTGGATATGCCATATGTTTCCTGTTGAAACTCTGATTAATACAATACTGTTTTAAAGTTAAGGAAACTGAGGCTTATAGAAGAGGAAGTTGCAGAATTCACACTCAATCCCAATTCATCAGATTCTAGATCTCACGATCTTATCCACTCTGTAACATTGCCTCCCTGTGTTATGGAAGCAAGGTTAATATCAGGATGTAGAGATAGCCAGGCTGGATATTGTAGATTGGAACTTCTCTGTTTCATTAACACAGCAAGCTTATGCTCATCCCTGGGTCTTGGTTTTACTCTTCAATTTGCCTAAAATTCTCTTCTGAATCTGCTTTCATATTTTTCACTTCCAAACATGACATCACATTTTCAGAGCAGCTTCTCAAGTTCCTAATTGATGGCACTTACCCATTGCTACTCAGCCAATTTATCACATCACTGTGTTTTATATTTTTTATAGCACTTATAGTCTCTGGAATTATCTTCTTTACTTATTTGTTCATGTTATTGTTATTGTTGTATCTTCTTGTCTTTCATCCTCTGACAGCTGTAAGGTCTAAGGGGTTAGGTTCACATGGTATGCATTTATACTTACATTCTCAGGAACTAGGATGCTGTCTGATAGACATGAGAATGTGCTCAACAGTAATCAACAAATGCATGAATGAACCATAAGGAAGGAATGAACAAATGAATACAATTGTATAACTCTAAGGTAAACTCAGCTAACAAATGACTAAGGAACAAGGGGCAGCCAGCTATGAAAGAAAGCAGACACAGATTTTTCTTTCTAGATGGTCAACATTGAAGAGAAGAATGCAACAAAAGTATGGATTCTTTCTCTCCTACCTGAAAATGTGGTTTTAAAAAAAAGGATACTTCTAAAATTCCTTTGCTTTGAAGAACCATCTTATTGTGATTATATGCTATTTTAACACTTGTAATTATAGAGCCAAAACAAATGGCTTAAAGTAAGAATCAAGAGAAACTGGATTTTATTTCTATTGGCTTCCAAATTGTATTGATATATCTCCCATTTGGGAAGATATTTCCTCTCATTTTTCTTATTCTGAACTGGCAACATGTTGCATTTCTGTTGCTGCTTCAAGAGAATACAAGGACACAAATTAAATGGTTATTTTGGAATTAATGTCCTTGTAAATCTTTGTCCTTTGAAACTCAAAGGTCAATGTTACTTTCTATATGCAAATTTAGTTGTTAAATGTATTGCACATGACTAGTCCTGGCATATCGGAAAAACTACAAATTTATCATGGTGATAGGTCAGGGACATGGTGGGTTATTATGCACACAGTATGACAACTAATGATGGTCTTTTTAATTCTCTCCTTTCAGAGGACTTTTACACACATACACACACACACACACACACACACAGCCAAAATTTACTTTGCCCATGTGTAAAAATCAAATTCAATATCTTTTTTGGACATTGTAATTGGTTGCAATCCTTCATTCTGCTGAAGATTAAGCTGAACTTCTGCCCTTTAATAAAAACTTTAATAAAAACTCTCCTGGAAAATTTCATGTGGTCAAGTCTTAGTTTCAGTCTTGATTTGGATGCTTTATATTGAAACTAGACAACGTGAAAAGAACAGGAAGCACTGTTACTGTAATATCTGAAATTTGATATAATTCTTTTCTTTAAGGAACTTAAATACTTTCATATATAGTCTTTCATTCTTCAAAATGTCAGTGAAATAGGTAGATGTTGGTTCCTATATTACACTCTTCCATGCTCAAAAAGTGTTTAGACTGCTCACACAGAAGTATTAATCAGTCACATACAGAAAAAGAGAGATGGCAGCATTACGGACTACTGAAGTTTGAGCATAGAAGTTAGATAATTCCTCATCTTGAGTTGCATAGTAAAGAAGGTGCGAAAAGTTGTTTTACACTACTGAAATTTAGGGGCTGCTACTGCAGTATAAATATAGTTACCATACAGTATAAATATAGTTACCTACAGTTACAAATCCCTTTATATCATCTACCAAAATTACAACTTTAATAAAAATTCTAGATCTAAATTCTATTTCTAATATCTGCCCATGGTACAGAGCAAAACATATAACCTTTCTGAGTCTCAATATCCATTTCTATATAATGAAGCTAGTAATACATCTCTCATATGATTGTTATAAGAATTAATAGAAAACTTTGCCCAGTGTCTGCAATCTATTAAGAATGTATTAAATGGAAGCTATAAATATAGAATCCACAGTTTCAACTGTAATGAGATATTGACCATCACTAAAATAGATCTGATCAGCAAGTCACGCTCTCTGCTGTCTTCCCCAATTTCGCTTCTTTCTCCTAAAACTCTAAGCCTTCAATTATGAGGACCTCTGGTAGGCCATTGTTTGTTTTGTCATGTTAGTTTTATAATTTGCTAACTACATTTAGTGGCAACTAGGAACTATACTATTATTTTATCTCAATCTGGGCTTTCCCAAACACATTTCTGGTTCTCTTTGTGGAGGCAGCAGGCAAACCTATTCTCTGATCATATCTCTGTGTGGTTACCTAATTTCAAGTCATCAAAGGTTGCAGGCTTCATTCCATCCCAGTGATTGTTTACTCTTTCTTTTCCCCTTAAGAAAGATGTGTCTAGTTATCCCTTATAATAATGTGTCTTCTTGTCTAATTCCTTGAGCTTTCCTTTCAGTATTCACCTGTCCTCTTCCATAAAAGATGACTAAGAGGCCAATGGTGGCTTTGTATTTTAAGAAAAACTTCTTAAATGGGTTTTGCTCTTATTTAATTAGTTGCCTAAAAAACTTATGTGGTTTCTTGTGTTTAAAATAATATGCTGATGCTATGTTAAAGATGGAAAGTTTTCCCCTATAATCAAGAAAAAGGCAAGAAAGCCTACTTTGTCACTGCTATTCAACTCTTTAGCAGAAGTTCTAGTCCAAGCAGTGAGTTAAAAAAAAGAAGACAAAGGCATCCAAATTGGAAATAAAAAGAAAAACTATCTGTATTCACAGATGACATGATTCTATATAGAGAAAATCCTGAAGAATTCACACACACAAAATAACACTATTAGAGATGGTAAATGAATTCAGCCCGGTTTCAGGCTACAGAATCAATAAATAAAATTATTTGTACTTCTATACACTAGCAATCAAAATATTAAAAGGAAATTAAGAAAACAATTCCATTACAATAGTATCAAAAACAATAAAATTCTTAGGAATAAATTTAACCAAGGTGGTATGAAATTCGTATGCTGAAAACTTCAAAGCATTGCTGAAAGAAATTAAAGAAGACATAAATTAATGGAAACTTACCTATCACAGAGTTTCACTCTTACCAGTTTGATATATGTTATTTTAGATTTTTTTCCTATTCAATATTAATTACGGTTCTTGGTTGAAAGCAGTAGAAAGTGTCGTACTATGTGACATTTGGCATGTAACTTTACCTCTTTGAATTTCACTTTATTGAACTGCAAAATGGAGATACTATCAGGACTTACTGCAATGGTTTTGGTGATTAAAGGAGATAGGTGATAAAGTACACAGCACAGTGCCTATCGTAGAGAAAGAGGTTAATATATGTTTGTTATTTTATTAATCCATTTTTATGCTGCTGCTGATAAAGACATACAAAAGACTGAACAATTTACAGAAGAAGGAGGTTTAATTGGACTTACAGTTTCATGTGGCTGGGGAAGCCTCACAATCATGGTGGAAGGCAAGGAGGAGCAAGTTATGTCTTACATGGATGGCAGCAGGCAAAAAGAGAATGAGGAAGATGCAAAAGCAGACGCCCCTAATAAAACCATCAGATCTCATGAGACTTATTCACTACCATGAGAACAGTAGGGGGACGTCTCCCCTGTCATTCAATTATCTCCCACTGCGTCCCTTCCACAACACATGGGAATTATGGCAGTACAATTCAAGATGAGATTCGGGTGTGAATACAGAGCCAAACTGTATCAGCTATTGTGATTATTTTCATATTTAAATTAGTGTTCTTTTAATTGGTTCTCAAAATCAACTTTAGCTTGTCACTCAAAACTCTCCAATATACTTCATCTCACATTAACTACACTCTAACTTCCCACTTCCAAGTCAAAAAATTACTTACCTCTCTTATAAAAACATTTTTCTTATTTTTTATCCTACCTGATCTGTTAATTTTCTTCCTCTGTACATTAACTTGCAATCAATGTTTTTCTTGATGCTATTTCCTTGTATCAGCAAAGTCAACCCAGAAATTTGTGGAAGAACCTATCCAAATTTCCCCTCTTCTACCACATACATTCTACTGCCATGGACCCAGATATACATTTAGTGGGGGCAATAATATGTCATTGGATTCCATTATTCTTCAAAATATTTGCCCTTCAATATGAGACCCCTCCCTAGAGGAGTCCTGTCTATCCAAGGCTCTGTGACTTGCTTGAGCCAACAGAATGTGAATGGAAGAAGTAACATGTATTTTAGACCCAAATATTCCAATGGAAAGAAGCCTCAGGGAAGATATAATTATTGCTCATAAATTAGGGCATTTCTGGGATATTCATTCCATACTCTCCAGGTGACACAATTACTATTACATAGATTAGCAACATAATAGTATTCATTTAAGTTCATCTACAAGTGATCAAAATCTACAAATAATAATAGCTTAAATATTATTGAAATCTATAACTCTCTGATGTGAATGTAGGCAGTCCAGAACAGGTAAGGTGGCACAAAAGCATCAGGAATCCAGGTCCCTTTTAACGTGTTCTGCCATCCTCAAGTCATATTTCCCACCTCATGGTAAAAGATGACTATTCCCCATCCAGCCATCATACACACATTTTGACCCCAAGGAAAGAAAAAAACGTCAAGAGAAGGATATGCTTCCTTCTTTAATGATCCAAAGCTACTCATACTTCTTCTACTTAATCACATCACTGTACCAAACTGAAAGGGATACTTGGAGTCAGTATTTGAATATGCAATGAGTCTAGCTCACATTAGGGGTTTTATTCAAAAGAAACACAGGAAGATTCATGTGGTCACTGCCCAAACAACTGAAAGGCAAAATGCTCAGTATTGTTCCACAAATAACTTCATTATTTTCTTGGGCAAAGGATATTTACAGGCTTTCTGCTTTTTATATCAGACAGCTCTCTATATTCTAAATGCTCCATGTGCATTATTGCATCTCACTTAGAGAGAATGAGAATTCTAAAGCAGAGTCACAAATAGAATGAGGAACAGGTGGAAAAATTAAGAGTTACTGTGCTGGATGACTCTCAATTCAGTGTAGGGAAGGCAAGTGGAACAGTTGGGGCCTGTGGTGAGTTGACAAACACTGCCCTGCTCAAAGTGACAACTGGTTTTCAGTTTCCAATTATTGTAACATGTGGAGTTGTGAATCTTCCGTTCAAAGAGATTTCAAACATTTAGAGAAGCCAGAAATTGGAATATTTATTGAAATTTGGCTTTTATGGTAAATCTCTTTTTTGTTTTCTTAACATTGGTTCTAATGTTTTAAAACCATTTGCAGCTTGCCTGTGGACCAGTAATGTGAGACATCTGTTTGAGAAAAGTAGGACAATATATCAGCTGCTTAAAATGGATGGATCATCAAACTCTGAAAATAACCATTACATTGGAAATTATTATGAAGAGTGGTAAAAAGTCAGGCAGGACTTATTATCATAATTACAGATTTATTGAGTATGAGACTCTCACCTTTATTGAACATTTCCTGTTGCCAGGTGTTGTGTTTGACTCTCTTTACATCCATCATCATATCTGATCCTCACAAAAGCCTTGTGTTATTTTCTTTTTAACAGGGGAGTGGCTGGAAATTGAGGGCCAGAAAGCTTAAGTAATATGTCCAGAGTCACACAGCTGGTAAATGACCAAGCTTGGATTTAAATCAGTCCTATTTGATGTTCAAGCCCATGTTCTTAATCCTTATGCAATCCTGTGCACAATTTCTATGCCGTTTCCAGAACAACATACGGAGGGTTTGCCGGGATATGAAAATAAGGATATGATCAGTTGGTATACAGAATCTCAATATTTATCTTTAAACACAGTGTCACCCCATCAGAGTCACAGCATGGAGGATGCAAGCTGGAGGATGCATGCAGGAGGATTCACCAGCTACTGAGCAGCCTCCAGAGGATCTCACTGCTGTCAATATCATACATTATACTTAACCAACATCTGGACAGCCCTCACACCATTCATCCCATTCAACAAAAAAAGGGATTGTGACTGTTACCGTTTCATGGTTTTAAATTCGCAGTGGAGCTGCACAACTTATTTAGCACAGGTGTTTAATTGTAATAAATTGGAGAAATTCCCAGTATTCAATGGTCCTCAAACTAACACTACCATCTGGGTAGAGTGGGGGTAGTGGCTTTCTGACAATGAACTTGCTTATAAACATTTCAAGGGTGGTGGCCTATTTGGAGATCTATGGGAGCAGATCAGGAGGTTGGGTGTGCATAGAAGAGGAAAAAATTTTAAATTATATTGTGGAGGATGAACAAGAAGCTTTGTGCTTTTTTACCTTTTCAATAATTTGTTTCTTTTTCAATACATACTAAATATTAAAAACACTTGGGTATCTTTGTAAATGAGATATTATATTGCCATTTTGTGTATTAAGAGAAAGTTCTGTTGACTGCTTTTGGCAAATCATTCTGTTTATGAAGAGTACACAAATGTTTCCATGGTCTGTCACTAGAAATCAATGCATGTTTTAGTTAATCAAAAAATGCATTAAGAGAAGGACTTCTTCTTGTCAATGTGACGTAACAGAGACTGGATTTATCTTTTCACCTGAAGCAAGAGAAATTTGTCACATTTCACCAGACAAAATACATGAAACGATGGCTTTCAAGACACTGAATATTAAGCAATGAAAGACAACAATTCCTAAAAGACAAGAAAATAAACATATGCGATGAGCCCCACAACTGAATCAACTAAGTGATGAGAAAGTTTCTAAGCCACAAAATAAGGTAGAGGCAAATGAGGTAGAACCTGATGGGCTTCTTAAGTTGAAGAAACAGAACTGAAAGTCTGAGGAGGCCAAAACTATTAGAGTTAACAGAGTACCAAGGAGAGAGCTGCACACAGAATATTCCAGAGAACTACAGAATGTCTCTCAGATTTTCAGTAGAGGACTGAGGTATGCATGTGTGTGAGGAACCTACCAGAAACCCAGGAAAGAACCATCTGAAAGAAGTAGAAAAAAATAGTATGCAGCACCCAGACAGAGCCGAAATAGCCCCATACAGGACTGAGAACATTCTGTTCTCTCTAGCCAGACTGGAAAAAAATCACACGGCATTGGGTAGAGTACTCAGAAGGGTCTTGCCTTAATAGTGGATAATAATTAGCCCTTACTAAACACTGCTCTGGTCCTGTCTAACAAATCTTAAAAACAGAAAAGTGAAAAAAAAAAAAAAAAACCCAAAAACTATTTCCAAGTAATTGAACTACATACCAAAACAAGGATCAAGAATTTTTATAGAAATCTAAAAATATCCAGCACCCAACAAGATAAAATTTACAGCACCTGGCATCTGATCAAAAATTACCAGGCATGCAAAGATGCAGGAAAAAAAGACCATAATGAGGGTGAAAAAATAAAATGATCAAAGCTGAACCAGAATTGACACTGGTGCTGGAATTAGCAGACAAGGATATTAAAACAGTCTTAGCTGTATTTCATATATAAAAAGTTAAGTATAGTAGAAGATTTCAATACCATTATCTCAATAATTGAAAATTCAATCAAAATCCAAGCAGGCTGTTTTATTCTAAATTGACAAAATTATTCTAAAATGTGTATGGGTATGCAAATAAACTAGAATAGTCAAAACAACTTTGAAAAAGAAAAACTAAGTTAAAGGACTAACACTACCGGATCCATTTAAAAGTTACAGTAATTTATTTTAAAGTAACTTATTTTTTATTTAAAAGTAACTTATTTAAAAGCTACAATAATTGAGATATTGTGGTATTAACATCAATTAGATAAATAAATAGATCAATGGAACAGAATAGACATTTCAAAAATACATCCATGCATATAAAGACAACTGTTTTGTTTGTTTGTCTGTTTTTTTGAGATGGAGTCTCGCTCTGACACCCAGACTGGAGTGCAGTGGCATGATCACAGCTCACTGCAACTCTACCTCCCAGGTTCAAGCAATTCTCCTGCCTCAGCCTCTGAGTAGCTGGGACTGCAGGTGCACACCATCACGCCTGGCTAATTTTTTGTATTTTTAGTAGAGCTGGAGTTTCACCAAGGACAACTGATTTTTTACAAAAGTGAAATGTAATTCAGTGGAAGAATAGTTTTTTTTTTTTCCCAACAAATAATGCTGGCACACTTGATATCCATATACAAATTTTTTAAAAATTTGCACCATATATAAATGTTATCTCAAAATGAATCATAGAAATAAAGCTAAACCTAAAACTTCTAGAAGAAAACATAAAAGAAAATCTTTGTGTCCCTGCATTAGGCAAACATTTCTTTGATATAACACCCAGAGCATGATTCACTAACAAGTTGATCAAGTGATACCATAAAAATTAAAAACAGTTTTCAAAGTCAATGAAATGAAAAACCACAGACTGGGAGAAAATATTTGCATAGTACATATCTGATAAAGAACTTCTATCCAGAATATAGAAATAATTTTCAAGGTCACCAAATATAAAAACAAACAACCTGATTTGAAATATGTACAAAAAGTTATGAATAGACTCTTTATGAAATAAAATATACAGATGCCAAAGAAGTACATATTATATTCAACATCATTAGTCATTAGAGCAATGCCAGTTAAAACCATAGTGATATTGTAATACACTTTCCTTTTAGAAGAGCTAAAATTAAAAAGTTTTACAATACCAAGTGAATATAAAGCAACAGGAATTCTTGCCCACTGTGGGTAAGAAAGTAAAATCAAGTAACCTTATTGGAAATAGTTTGGCAGCATCTTAAAAAGTTAAAAGCACACCTATGAGATCCTCCAACTATTCCACTCTTATGTATTTACCCAAGAGACATACATAATGTTTATAGCAACTTTCTTTGTAATAGTCCAGGACTAGAACAGTACAAATGTCCATCAACAGGAGAATAAACACACTGTTACATATTCATATAATGAAGTATAACTTAACAATAACAGGAAATGAACTAGTAACAAATACAATAGTATGGGTGAATCTCAAATAATTATGCTGAATGAAACACAAAAAGAACACCTACTCTTTTCAACAAACAGTATTGGAAAAATGATACCTACATCCAAAATAATAAAGTTAAATTATCTTAAACCATATAAAATGAATAAAAACAGATTTAAATAAATGTAATAGCTACAACTATTCAACTCTTAGAAGAAAACATAGGAGAAAAGTTTCATGATATTTTATTTCACAATGATTTCCTATATATAAAACAACAAAATCACAAGCACCAAAACAAAAATAATAGACAAATAGAACTTAATCAAAATAAAAATGTTGTGCATCAAAAGACACCATCAAGTCCAAAAAAGCCCATTGAATGAGAGAAAATGATTGTAAATCATGTATGTGATGACAAATTAATTTCAAAATATACAAAGAAGTTTTGCAACTCAATAACAAAAAGTCCATTTTACAAACAGACAAAGGATTTGAATAGATGTTTCTCTAGGAAGATAGACAAATGACCAATAAGATGTTGGACATCATTAGTCACCAGAAAAATGCAAATCAAACCACATGAAACACCACCTCATACCTCCTAGGATGGTTAGAACCAAAAAGTCAGAGAAATGCTGATGAGAATATAAAGAAGGCAGGAGTCTCATACAATGCTGGTGCACATGTAAAATGGTGCTGTGAGTCTAAAGTGGTGGGAATGTAAAATGGTGCAGCTACTTCAGAAAGCATTCTGACAGCTTCTAAAATGAATAAACACAGAGCTACCACATGACCCAGCCAATTTCACTCCTAGCTATACACTCAAGAAAAATAAAAACATATGTCCATATAAGAACTTTTACATAAATGTTTATATCATCATTATTCATAATAGCCAAAACGTGGAAACAGCACAGATGTCCATCAGGAGATTAACGGAAAAAAAATGGGGTAAACCATGTAAGGTAACATTATTCAGCCATAAAAAGTAATGAAGTATTGACACATGGTACGACATGAATGAATCTTGAAAACATGCTAAATGAAAAAAGCCAGTGACAAATTACCGATATTATATAAGTCCACTAATAAAAAATACCCAGAACATGAAAATCTGTAGCGACAGCAGGTAGACTCGTGGTGGTTTAGTGCTCAGTGGGAATGTCGGAGTGCTGGGGGGACTGGGCGGTAATAAATGAAGGCTGCCTCAGAAGGTGATGAAAATGATCTAAAATTGGTTGTGCGTTGCACAAAGAAAATACTGCATTGTACACTTTAAATGGATTAATTGCATGATACATGAGTCACATCTCAATAAAGGCATATGAAAAAAATAAGTAGACTTGTATACTGACACATTTATGAAAAAGTTTGGTTCTGTCCCTTTCTCTCTCACTGTCTAATAGATTATCATAATTACAGTTTTATCAGCCAGGATATGCTAGTTTATGCTGTGGTAACAAACAACTCTCACATCTCAAATGGCTTAAAATAATGAAAGTTTGTGCTTTTGCTCACATATTCATCATTTGGTGGCTGGTACCTCACTTGGCTCTGTCAGCCTTACTGTTGGATCCATGCTGCTATAGCTGTCACTAAAACAGAACATTACCTGTCCAGAAGGAAAAAGAAAACTAGTCTGAGTGGTTCACTGTAGCAACTCAAGGCTCTACGGCAGAGTTTGGCTAGTCTCTTCTGCTCCTAGCTCATTGGCCTAGAAAAGTCACATGACTTCTCCCAACGACAGGGGCCAAGAAACGCAAGTGGACTTTGTTGAGAAGGCAGAGAGCTAGAAATATTTCAGGAACAGCCCTAATATCTACCACATAGCTAATACGAATTAGGCATTTAGTATGTATCAAGAGCTGTTTTAAACTCTTATATGCATTATCTCACTTAATATTCAGAAAAAAGTATTTCGAGGTTGATGCCATTATTATCATCAACTCCAATATTTACAAATAGAAAATCAAGGCATAGGAGTAAAATAACTTTCCCAGGCTTAGTACAATAGCTAATTGTTGGAATTTGAATGCAGACATGAATATCAAAGCCCCTGTTTTTGATTTCCAGAAAATATTGCGACCCAGCAATCCCGTATTTTCTTCTCCTTATTCAAACACAAATCCATCACAAAATCCAAACAGGTACAAGAAAGTGGCACGAGCACATATTAGTAAATGACAACAGGTTAGCATTCAGACTTCTAGTACTGTCTAGTGTGTTTCTCGTGCACTGGTGATTTTCCCGTGGTCCTTGGCAGAGCCCTACGTTCTCAGGCTCATCTTCAGGTCTGCTGAAAGACCTGGCAGCTTCAAACCAAGCAGCTCTAATTCATCGTTTAGGTTTCCACTTGACTTCACTTATTTCGTGGCTGACATAACAAAGTTGGGAAAACTACACTGCCCCACTCACACATGTCCATCCACACTAAGCTCAGAGACCCATTCTAAGCAAAGAACACCTTAAACCAAATGGATGAATCAGGCTCCTTTTCTGTTTCTGTGGTTAAGAATGCCCACTTCTATGTCATGGTAATGGCAAGTGTTTTGATAAACATTATGATTATGTGAAACTGACTCAATTAAATTCTACCTTAGAAAGAAATAAGAATACCTAATTCATACAAGGGTATCATTACTTACAGGAGTTAGTACCAGTACAGTATGCTACTAGCAAAGACCTAGTTCAAGAGTCAGTGCTTAGAGGTTGGCAAATGGTGAACTGGATACTTCTACCCTTTCATCCTCTGTCATTCAAATTTGGTCTTTATTGAATTTATGATACCTGGTCATCCACAAGGCCCAGCACAGTGCATGCCACATGGAAGATGTTCAGTAATACTTCTCGAATGTTTGAATTAATTACTGAATATTGGGGAATAATTGGAAGCATTCCAGTGTCACCAGGAATGGGAATTAACTAAATAGGTAGAAACACAAAGCAAGCATAATACTAAAGACATAATACAATCAGTGATGGTTTGTTCTTTCTGACACTATGAATCTTGTTAATTATTGCAAGTCATAGCAGACAATTTTACAGGTTAATCTCAAACAAGAAATTTGGACTGCATTACTGGCATAAATTGGTTGAGTGAGAGCCCATTGGGAGAAAGAAAAAAGGGGAACCTTCCCAAAACCGCATGCAAAAGAGAAGCATCTTTTTCAAGCTGGTACTCCTAAGTCTCCCCTTAGCAATAGGAACTAGTCTAATGTGATAATAACCTCTCTCTGGGGTGGCAGCTTAAAAAGAAACAAGCTTTCCAGTTCTGTGACCTTTCAGAAGAAGAATCCCAGCAGGAATCCCGAGTCTTGGCGAACACCCTCCAGCACCGTGAAATCTTTGAAGAGACCCAACTTTGAAGAGTGCCTTCCTACCGTTATTGTGCGCATACATACACAATCAGGAAAAAAAACACGCCACTCTGATTTCTAAAACCCATCTGAACTTTCCCCTAGTTCTCTCCTTTAACAGAAGCTGCCCAAACTCCTTTGGAAATTTTTCGGAGGCAGTGAGGAGCCACTGGAGGAAGCATATTTTCATTAGGCTGTTATTATGGGAATGCTGCCAATGGGGAAAGAGTGAAAATTCTGATTGTCCAACCAAGAAACTTGAACTCTCTGTGGCTTAAGGCCAAGAGATGGAAGGGAAATTAAATGACAAAATAAATCAAAGACATTTTCACCTCTCAATATATTTGAAGGGGGAGAATGTAGCCTGCTTGTGCTATGCCAAAATTTTCCTCAAGTAATATATTTATAGTTGATTTTTAGCTCATTATTGCAATTTTCCTCCAAGTGTTTTAACAGTCACAATTCAACCTCTTTCTTTCTGGCCAATAATAAATCAAGCATTCTGTATGGTTCTGTCTATGGTTTTCAGATATCTTGGGGGCTTCTCCCTTGATTGAGATAAAAAGAATGACTTCAAAAGATTTTAGGTTCCAAGAGATGTCACCTTTCATATAGAGAAGGAGGAGAAGTTCAAAGAGGGGTTAGTACAGGGTTTGTATGAGAATCATAGCAGTCCCTAATGTAGAGCACATGGAAAACAATAATAATTATATGAATACTATCAATATTTGTCAAATATTACTCTATTCCAGGGACTGTGTTTTGAGTTTTATATTAATAATATCATTTAATTCAGATAAGAAACATGGTGGTCTGCTTGAAAAGGATTCCATTCAATTAAAATGGCTTTCCAAAGAGGATGCAATTTGGAAATTATTTTATGGCTCACAGATGTTAGTTATTATTGTGATGTGCATGTTGTGGGGTTATATTTTAATTTATCAGCCTGTGTGTTTTTCATTCCTAGGAACTCCTTTCTATTCTCTGACTGTTCCTTTTACAGGCAAGACTGTAGAGTATCCATTGGCTCAGAGAATAGTTAGTACAACAGAAAAATAAGTTTCTGAGCTTCAAAAGCCCCTCAGAGCTGATAACATAAATAGCAGACGTGAGAAATAATGATGGTGAGAGGAACCTACTCCACCTGCAGGCTGGACACTTCTCTCCTTGTGACCCTGAAATATGTCCCTGGACTTAATCCCTGGGTAGATGGCAACAGAAACCTCAAATGAGCTTGGAGGGATCCGAGAACTTAGAAGACCTGTGTTTCTTTCCCTAATTGACCCGGGGGGAACGGCAGGGCACACACAGCATACTCACATTCAGCATCTTTTGGGAGTTTCGAAGAATATAAAGTTTGCTGCAGGGAGTATCCAGGCAGATGGGCCTGAGGCATCATCATAAGAGAAACATCAAACATTTCTCTTATCTCTGAGTAGTCATGGAAATATAGCTTAAAGGACCAGGGTTAGGATGGAAAAGGAAGAGCAGCTCTGAACTGACAACTCCCAGACCTTACTGTAAGCCAGACACTCTGCACATGCCAGTGCAGGTGGGTGTCACCAACACCTTGCTTAATTACCAGAACGTCCTACCCAATCCCTCCCTGACATAGAGACACAACTCACAGGCTGGGACTTAGGCAACAAACTGATTGAAATGACTCCTAGTTGATTAAAATTAATTACCTGCTTCCTAGAAGAATGGAACTTTGAAAGAGCAATTAAACCGAGTTGTACAATAGTAAGGAAAGCTGGACCTATGCCCATCTAAATTCCACACACCTGTACCTGTTCCTGGTTTCTCACATTGTCTCAGTGCTCAGATGCCATGTGGGAAAGGAATCTGTTAACCCCTGTGAGCCTTTGGGCAAGTTATGTTACCTTTCTAAGTTCCAGTTCTTCCACATGTTGAATGAGAGAACTGGGCTGAAAACAATGGTGTGGAATCACTTCAGGGGCCATCCAGAATAAGGGAAGCCAGGTTGTGCAACCTCCCTCAAGATTCCCCTGCTTCAACTTTCAAATGGAGCAGCTCTGTTAGAATCTGATTGGGTTATAGTTAACTTTTTCTTTATCTATTGCAACTGAAATATTGAGAGCGGCATTTATATTCTCCTCCTTTCATGGTATGTTTTCATTATGAGATCATTCCTGACGTTTTCTTATTTCACTTTTTCTTTTTATCTTTAGTCTTTACTCCTATTCCTGGCAGTAATATTAACAACCTCACCTACCTCCAGATGTCCCCATTTTTTAGTACATTTACATTTAGTATTTATGAAAGGTTAAAAACAACAACAACAACAAAAATTAACTCTGGTTCTATATAAAGAAGTTTATAAACCACTTGGTTAGCTAATTACTTCTAAGATTCTCTTTACCTTCTATATGCTAGGAAAGTGTTACAGAGTGAATTGTGCCCCCTTTCTCAGAAAAAAGATACTTTGGAAGCTAACCACCAGTATCTCAAAACATAAACTTCTTTGGAATTGGGGACATTGCAGATATAATTACATAAGATAAGGCCATATTGGAGTAGGACTGGCCCTTAATCCAATACACCTGGTGTCCTTATAAAATGATAGCCATATGAAGACACAGACACACGGGGAGAATGCTGTGTGATGACAAATGCAGAGATTAGAGTTATGCATCAGTAAACCAAGGAACACCAGAAACGTTCAGACAATTCCTAGAAGCTAAGAAGAGGCAGAAAGGATTCCCTTGTAGATTTCAAAGGGAGTGTGACCCTGCTGACACCTTAATTGCAGACCTCTAGCCTCCAGAATTGTGAAATGATTCATGTCTGTTGTTTAAGCCACCCAGTTTGTGGTCCTTTGTTAGGCAGCCCTAGCAAATCAATACAGAAGGAAAACAGAAAATAGTGATTGCAGATATAATAGCTCTGCTTCTCTGCTCCTGAGAGGATAGGAAATGTTCCAACATGCCCCTCACTCCCTTTTTGCTTTTGCTATAATTACTTCCTCCCTTTTCTTCCTGTTTTTTTCCCAGCCCACACTACAAGATGGATTGCCAGAAGACAGAAGAAGCCATTTCAGTGTTTTGTTTTGTTTCTTTTTAAACTTTCTCCTCAGCACAAGACCATCTCACTAGAGAACTGCATCTATAAATGTACACATTCCCCGACACAACCAGAGTTGTCTCATCCTCAAGGTCTATTTTACAGTCAGGCCTTGGAGCAGGGTTCCAGAATTTTTTCAACTCCTGCTAACTTAGCAACTGTTTCTTG
This sequence comes from Aotus nancymaae, assembly GCF_030222135.1. Lineage (NCBI taxonomy): Eukaryota > Metazoa > Chordata > Mammalia > Primates > Aotidae > Aotus > Aotus nancymaae. Next base: position 7,931,931 of record NW_026988460.1, read on the forward strand.
ATGATTTCTGCTTTAGTGACAGGCACACTTGATGACTGTCTCGTAGAGATACACAAGCATAAATTCTGTACTGGAAGGCTCCAGTCTGGAAAGTGTGAGTACTACACAGAAAACACAGCAATGGAACAAAAACACCATGGTTCTGGTCTGTCGCCATGGCGTGTTCTCATGTGTGGATTATTTATATGGCAGGGCAGATGGAGACCCTGTTTTCAGAATGTGTGTAACTCTACTCTTGGTTTGCTAAGAGAATGCTTATCTAGTCCCAGCACACAAGTGGGTTAAGATACTTTATTTAGATTTATTTATGCATTTACACATCTAGTCAAAAATATTTATTGAACACCTGCAATGTGTGAGGGTCTATGTGCCAAAGATAGAGCAGTAAATAAAATAGAAAACCCCCATCCTTATGAATTACACATTGATGGAGGAGGTGGGGACAACATCTAAAATAGATGAAAATATATAGATATTTAAAATAATGGCTATGAGAAAAAATACAAGTACCCCAATGAAGTATGCAATTTGTGATTTTAAACAAGGTGGTCAGAGAAGACCTTACTGATTAGGTAATATTTTAACTCGCTATCCTTTTGGTGCTATGGAAGTTGTAATGAACTTGGAATATGGATTCTACTCTTGTTAAGGACTGGACTATGACCTCCAAACCCCTAGAATTCATATTTTGTAGGCTTAACATCCAGTACCATGAAATGTGACTCTATTTGGACACAGGGGCTTCAAAGAGATAATTAAGGTAAAATCAGGCCCTCAGGGTGGGGCCCTAATCCAATATGGTTGGTATCATACGGGAAGAATCACAAAAATAGTAAGAAGCTTCAGGGATGCAGGTGCCCAGAGAAAAGGCCATGTGAGAACACAGCAAGAAGGTGGCCATCTGCAAGGCCAGGGGAAAGACCTCAGGAGAAACCAGGCCTGCCAACCCCTACATCTTGAACTTCCAGCATCCACAACTGGAAGAAAAAAAATATTGTTTAAACAACCTAGTCTGTGGTATTTGTCATGGCAGCCCAACCTAAGACAACTCTGATATCTTCCCAGCCTTGTGATCTTGCAAGAAATTGACCTCATTATCCTCCTGTACCAGAGGGAAGCAAGACAAAGTGAAGAGTGAAGCATCTCTCAGATTCTGTTCCTTACATGACCTCCTCACAGGAAGGAAGGGTTCCTGTTCTTTCAGACTGCGCTAGCCTCTTATTCCATCTCTCAGAACCCTTCATTTCTATAATCCATGGCTTTAAATCTAAACATGTCTCAAATCTAAACATATCCAAAACTGGCTCTTCCTCTTCACCCATCAGTCCCGTTCCACCCACAGCCTTTCCCATCTCCACCAATTTCACCTCCAACCTTCCAGTTTTTTACACCAAAAACCTCACAGTCATCCTTGGCTTCACTCTTTCTGTCAAAACCCAAATCCAATATGTCAGGAAATCCTGTTGGCCCTACCTTAAGGGCATATTCAGACCCCAGTGATATCTCACATCTCTGCTGGTACCATGCTAGTCATGTCCCCAACATCTCTGACCTGGGTTTCTTCAGGGGCCTCCCAGTGGATTGCCCTGCTAGCATCCGTACCTCTTTCTGGTCTACTTTAACAATAGCAGGGCAATCTTTTTAGCCTGCCTACCCATCACCACGCCAACAGTCTCCAGTTAAAGGCTTCCTTTTTTTCCCACTATAAAATCTTCTCTCTCTTCTGCCCTCCTTTGAGTCTCTATCAAACACAAGTGATAGTGGTGGCCAATGCTCTCGCTATAGCAAACTGACTAAATAGACTTTGCTTGCTCTCATTTGGGTGGCCTTCATTTATTTCCACAGAAGTCATGTTTAAAACATTTGATAATGATACAGACTGAGTTTGTGGACCATAATGAATTTTTTTCTAACTTTATCTTCGCTCCATAAAGTGCTTATTTTGAAGATTGGACTTTTCTGGATCAAAATAGAAAGAACATTAAGTGTAGATAACTAAGCAATTATTAGACTAGATGAAATCTTTTGGTCTCTTAGGTAGTTTTCTATCATACAATCATACTTAAAACATCTCTGACATTCTCTAAAAATCTGAGCTGTGCTTAAGCATACTAACCATTTCAGCATTTCACTCTGCTGATCTCTTTTTTTCCACAACAATTTCTATTTTGTTGGTCCTCAAACTTATTTATGGTTTTTCTCTCCTCAGCAGAAATCACATCAGCGTATTCTGTTATAACCCCTTTGGATGCTTGAATCTCTGTTAAATTGGTCATTTTCTTAATTTTGGAAAATATGTTTCCTTTTTTATTTAAGTATTATTTCCTAATACGAAATTCCCATGAAATGTGTTTTGGTATTCTCACTGCATGTGATTTTATCTACTCACCTACACAGAACATCCCATGCTTAAACAAGTGTAAGTGTAATTGCAGGATGTCTCAGAGCCTAATATGCTAGAATACATAGTGAATTCTTGAGAAATGGAGGTGTTTACGTGATATCAAAGGATTCTTTGCTTGTGGAGCATCTTTATATTAATATTTCACATATTCTAGCCTTTACATGTCATCATAACTCTTGTAAACTTTTCCAGGCTCATTAAACAAGACTTATCACAAAACAGTATTTGGTTTGTTTGTTAGCATTGAATAGTTGAAGGCAGAAGTCTGCCCATTCTCTTGTAAAATAGCAACACATTACAAGTAATCATGTATTAATCTGAGCATTTTCGGTCTCATATACAAATCAATCACTTTTATTTTTCAAGCCTTTAAAAACATACCACATCTTGGTTGGGTGTCAAGGGGAAAGGTCTCAGTGCTCAAAATAACTGCTGACATACTTCTCTATTTCATTTTCCTCCTAAATAAGACCTGTTATGTTTAACACATTTTAATTAAGGCTGAGCCCCAGATGTCATTGTGCACAGAGAAGCTTAATATTATGGAACTCTAATAAAACTTTGATCCAATCAATTTCAGCTATTCTAATCATATGGTTGGTTTTTGCTTATTTGAAATGCACATTGTGAATTTCTTAAGTTGCCTTTGTGCCTATTCTCTTATTTCATCTAGGTTTTCTTTATATTTTTATCTTTCTTCCTGGGTAATGGAATTGGAGGCAATATGGTCATGTTAAACAAACAGATATGTTTTTGTGTACATTTTCAATTTAGGAAGACCAGAATGAAGTGGGTCATTTACTATTAGGTAAAAATCCGATCTAGTTTATGGAAAATAATAATCTTCTTATCTTTGTGTGGTATTGTATAATTTTCAAAGCACATTCACATGTATTAATCTGTTTGGATGTAATAATTGAGGTTAGAACCTCAGCCTCAGTGTCCAGGCAGACTTGGAGATTAAATCTAGAAACACAATTTACTATAGTCTGACTCTGGGGAAGTTACTTAAGTTTTCTTCACTTCAGCTTCTTCACTTGTAAAATCGAGCTAATAATTTACTACCTAAAATGGTTGTTTTGAAGATTAAATAACATAATACAGAAAGTTTTTAGCTAAATATTCAGCTTATACTAAGTGCTCAGATATTTTAGGTAGTAGTGGGGATGGGGTTAGGGACTTAACCACCTTGAAGTAAAAAGCAAAAAAAATTACCTCCATTTCAAAAGTAGGAGCGTTAATGACCAGATGGTCTCAGTGAGTTCCTCAAGCCCGTAGAGCTAATTAATGAAAGAATCAGCCTGGAACTTGACTTCATTAAGCTTAGTTTAAAGCTTCTTAAACATCAATGGAGATAGTGGAATATTTGTCAAAAAAAGAGTCTACTTTGACACTTTATATAATCCTCTCCCACATAATACTGATGGACCCATGTTTTCAAGGACTTTGACTGACAGCCTGAAGAGCAAGTTGCTGCTAAGATATCATTTAATAGATATTCAAAGATTTTTGTGATGGTTCATTTTATGTGTCAACTTGACTAAGTGAAGCTGGTAAGACATTATTTCAGGGAATTTCTATGATGGCGTTTCTGGAAAAGATGGCCATTTGAATCAAAAGACTGAATAAATAAGATCTGCACCTAACAGTGTGGGTGGGTGAGCCCCACCCAGTATACTGAGGGTCCAAATACAACAAAAAACCAGAGAAGGGGCAAATTCTCTCTCTTTGTTGAGATGGTACATCTATCTTCTGCCCTTGAACATTACAGCTCCTGGTTTTTGAACCTTCAGACTCAGGGACTTATACCAATACCCCACCCCTCCCATTTTCCTCATCTCCTGTTCTCAGGCCTTTGACCTGGGAGTGGGATTTAAACCATTGGCTCCCTGGGTTCTCACGGTTTCAGAATTGGGCAGAATTATACCACTAGCCTTCCTGATTCTCCAGCTTACAGACAACATAGTGGGGACTTCTTGGTTTCCATAATCATGTGAGACAATTCCCATAAAAACTCTCTTCTAAAATATATGTGTGTGTGTGTGTGTGTGCGTGCGCGTGCACACACACACACACACATACATACATATATTATTGGTGCTGTTTCTCTAGAGAATTCTGTTAGTGGAAGATTTCCTTGCAAAATATTGTGGGGTCATTATAGTTGTTATCTGTGTGTTCTCAAAGTCTGTTTTCTATTCAGAAAGCTCCAGCTCCTTTTTTCTTTGGGAATCTAGGTCTCCCCTGAAGATTACCATTAAAGTATACACCCATTCAGCAGCCAAGGAATGAAAGGATGTCATGTGACTGGATTGAACTAATCTCTATCTTCCTAAATCTTGAAAATGACCCAAATAATGAAACCTATTGGCCTGTATCCTTTCTGACCTTGGTGCTCTGTATAGGTTTACCATTAGCTGCTTCTACATAGATCTTTGGGGGTGCTTTGTCCTTATTCTTTCTGAAAACAGGTTCTTTCACTTTGCCTTTTATTCTGGGGGCTATTCTTTATCTTTCTCTTCTTTTTATTAAATTAGATTTTTCAAAGTCGGTTTTTTATACAAAGAACTCCAACTCATCATAGTAGTCAGCTATTGCCACAAAACTGCTGCAAAACACACTACCCCAAAACTCAGTGGCATATGGAAAGTATTTAATTCCTATTTACAAATTTGCAATTCTGTTAAGGGTCACCTGATGTAGGGGTACTCAGCCTCAGGCTGTAACTTGTTTCCAGGGCAGTTCCATGTGTCTCTCATCCCACCGGACCAGTCATATATTCTTGTCATTGCAAAAGAAACTCAGCAGGGCAAGCTTAATCATGCAAGCACATTTTAAACCTCTGCTCCCATCTTGTTTATTTCATTGGCTAAAGCAAGCCAAATGGCCAAGTTCAAAGTCCAAGTGTGAAAAGCTCTCTCTACCCATGAAGATGGTAAAAATGAGACAGGAATGATACAGATGGTCGCAGGAGAAAAGAAATTTCCAGGCATCAGTTTCACATGATTAGCAAATGGAAACTGTTGAAATAGCTGCACAAGCCAGGGACTGATAAGACCCTGAAAACCAGGATGTGGGCCAAGCTGGCTAAGACTGACTGCACCAAACATGGCACTGGCTTTGACCGAGGTTGCACCTAGCATCTCATTATACACTCATTAACATACTCAATCACACATGCCCCAGCACCTTGAGAGTTCCAGGAACACCCACATTTAGTGTAAAAATGGGTGGCACCACAGTTCCAAAAAATCTTTATCTTTTTCTAAGAATCTTCATAAATATTCCATCCCTTGGCTAAAGAAACCCATAGTACCCCAGGCACCCAAACCCAATGGTGCAACTCAGTCTCTTGAGTATGCATGCACTTCCCTTTCTTGAGTGTGTACTTTTCATCTTGTAATAAATCTCTGTATTTTCCCTATTTTTTTCTGACTCATCCGTGACTTCCTTCCTGTGAAGGTGTCAAGAACATGGGTGCTGGCCAGAAGCAGGGTCCCATGGGCATTTGGGGACCTCCCCTAGCCCACTGGTATCAGAAGCAGCACTGAATACTTTCTAAGTATCAACTGCAGATATACTAATTTGCATTTAAAAAGTAATTTCTTTACTCTGTAGGGAAAATAGAATTTTTTCTTTAACCCCCATAGGTTCCTAGTTGGAATAAGCCCCTGTAACAAAAGACAGATTGACAAGAGAAAAACAAACAGAAATGTATTCACATGTATATTTCATATATATGAAACACATCCAGGGAATGAATAGATCTCAAAGAGATGGCTTTGAATTCTAGCTTATGTAGCATCTTCAACAAAGAAAACAGTAAATTTTTATAGAAGTGACAAGACAAAGGAAAATAACTTTAAGTCTCTAGGGCAGCAACTTGTGAGAAGGCAAATACATGGCAGATAAAGATGGGTTAGTAAAGCTCATTAATGTAGATTCCTCTGGTACCATCTCCAGGGTAACAAGGGCCTAAAGTTATCTTACTGGCTAACCATTGTTCTCCCTGGTAGGGGGTGGGAGGTGGGATACCTTTTGTCTTTGTAAATCTGTGTCCTTTTAGGGAAATACAGAGAGGGCAGAGAGCTTTCCTGCATTTGCTTCTTCTTAATGCCTTCAGCTCAATGATTCTTTATATTTGGGGGCAGCGTATTCTGGTCTTCCATACCTCTAAGAATTCCTCTTAAAAGACAAATAGTGTTAGAGAAGAAAAACATAAAGCCTTTCCATTAACTACCTACCTTAACTTGGGTTGTTCAGTTGGCTAGTATGCAGTGGCCACAGATAGCTGAGAAGAATCTCTGAAATAAGACACAGAGGGATCCGTATTACCAAAGGAGCTCAGGATTCAGGAGAAAAGGAAACCCAGGCTCATATCAGGGTATTTAAGAGCATGTGGAAATTCAGGTAAACAAGATTTGCAGCAGCTAACAGGAAAGGTAAATTTCACTGGATATATGCATCCCTTTCATATCATAAGTGAGAGAGAAATGAAATAAAAGTATACTGATTTTTTAGGTTTGCAAGCTTTGGATCTTCAATTTAGGACTTACACAGAATGGTTCACATATTATTATTTCCCTGTGCTTTGCCATTGCCACACCGTAAATTTGGAGTCCACTGTTTTACAAAAACTAGCATACAGTCTTGTCTGTGGAAGAGCTGAGTAAATTGTTTTTGATTCTGACTCTAGGAGAACATATTCCTTTCAGCCTCTTTCCTTTTCCTCTATTGTGTTTTAGTTGAGGTCATCAGAGCTGCCAGGCTAGATCATTTCATGAAATACATATAACTTACAAGGCTCTGAGGGCTAAGGAATCTTCCAAGGAGTGTTAATGATCGTGTTACTTGGGCTTTAAAGGAATGGAAGAAGTTGAGAGGCCATGCCCATATCTAAAGTCTAAACTTGTCTACAAATGTTAAAATGTGAACATGTGTGAGAGTTTCTGTGAGTGTGAAAGCGGGGGAGTGGCTCGTGTATAATTCTGTTTAGATATTTGGAAGGATATAATTGGAATATAAAATAGCCACATTTGGACAGAGCACATTTTTACTCCCAAATGTGTCAACATACTTTAACTATACTCTCATGCAAATTAGGTAGATATATGGCTCAAAAACCAACTGCTCTCAGAATAAAGGATATTTTCCCCAAGCCCATTTTAAACAAAATGAATGACATACACGCTCATAAAGAGAGATGATTGACATTACATAGCCTATGAAATTTTCCTTTTCAAAATCATGACATTTTATATCATAAAGAGGCAGTGATTATATTATGTACTCCCTAAACTTAAAAATTAAAAAAAAAATAACACCAGTGGGAAAACAAAAATAATATGCCCTACAAAGAATGCAATTAGGCAGAGCTAGATTAGAGAATCCACAGAGGATAAGCCACAGGGCTGATTATCTTAAATTTAATTTGTGCTTTTGGTATTTTTTTCTCCTGCATTTTAGCGATTCCATGGAGATCAACATGCAACAGATTCATTTTTCAATTGGTCTATTTAATTTTTTTTTTTTGCATCAGGCAAATAAAATAGAACTACCCAGACCTATTATCAGGTTCCAGCAGCCTTGTCATTTCCAGCAAGGAAGTGATAATGTGGTACTTGACATCTAAATCTTCTCCTTTGCAGTAGGTGCAGATCCAATTTCTTTTAAATGGATGCACCTGAAATTAAGTTTTATAAATACTGGAATTTGTTGAGAATAAACCCAATCCTGGTAAATGGAATAAAACATCTCTGTGTGCCTTCTCTACCTTTTGAAATACTGGCATTTCAAATAAAGTGCCAAGAAGTTACAAATAATCAGAGGAGGTCTCATTTGTTCACAAAACAGCCAGGATTTACAAAAGGGGGTAGCGGTTGTATGTTTATAGTTGTTTAATTCCATATATAAACAAATGAATACACTGTTCCCTCGTCTACATGGGCTGACTCTGTTCCATGCTCATTGGCAGGCAGATGTTAGTTCCTTCCATATTTTTCTTAATAAATTTGATAACATTAAAAATATCATGAATACTTTTGCCCTTACGACACGTTTAGCAGAGAAGATGGAGGGATTCTCCCAGATGAGACTCCACTTTCATGCAACTCCCTAAATTATCAGGAATTTGCATTTCTCCAAAGTACAAGTTGTTTTCCTCTACCCTTTTTTCTACATTATTCAGTCTGGGCTTCATTGTTAAAAACAATTGAGCTCTGAATCCCTACAAATTGCAGCATTCAATTTGGTGTATTTCTGTTTTACTGAATTATAAGTTTCGTAACTAACCCGTTACCCCAGCAAGCCCTTTTGGGTCTCTCTATCCCACCACCTCCAATACCACACATCTTTCCCTCTAATCACAGATAGTTATGCCCTAAGAAATAATCTAGTAACCTAACTTCTACAAAGTACTTTTCTTCTGAATTTTGGCTTGGAAAAGAGATTGAAATAATGATCTATTTGGGGAGAAGGAGGCTTGGAGTTTAGTGAGCAAGATGGTAATTTTAGATGCTGGTAGCCAGTATATTTTTTATTTTGAATATCAAAAATTGTAGAACTTTAAGGAAGTCTCAGGTAAAAAGAACAAGAAAATTTAGTTTGGATAGTCTTGTTTGTGATATATTTCTTACAATATCATATCTTATATGGAAAAGAAATAAGACTTCCAATGGAAATTCAGAAGATTAATTCAACACCACCAATTCTTAAATCTGAAGGAAATAAACTGAATTTTTTACTATGATCACCATTTTTGAGCACAAATATAAACTACAAAGGTAATTTAGAAAATAAAGTTGACTCTGTTACAGCTAGATAGCACAGATAAGGCATTCCTCAGCATAAAGTAAGATCACTTTTTCTAATAACATGCTTATTTTTTTAAGTTCTGAACTATTTGTCTACCTATATTTAAATGAAATTATAAGTATATTAAATATAAATATATACATATTTGAATCACTTATACATTATGTTTTAATTTTAAATTATTGTAATTATACTGTCACATTTTCTAAAACAAGTTTATTTTATCTCTCCCTACTGATCTTTGACACCAATGCCTTTGTCATCACTAGAGCTACTTTTTGAGTCACCTGAAGCAGGCTTCTGACCTCTTTATTTCTCAGAGTTGTTCAAGACTTTTAAAACCTAAGTATGAGGGCATCTCTGGAAATTTTATCCCAAGGCACATTTATCCCAAGTACTCATTCATGTAACCTGAGGAAAATAATTTATTTTATTCATCCTGCAGGTATAAAGTCATGCTCTCCAATTACTGTGGCCTTTTAAGTGATCTTAAAAACCTTGTTTACAACAGGTATCCGATGCTTGCAATTGTGAGGTCACACCTGCAGGAAAAATTACTAAACCTGTGTTAAATGTCCCTTGTAAACAATTCCATCTTATGACCTCTGTGCGCATTTCCAACTAGCATCGATTGAGGTTATTTCGAGCTAAAGTAAATCTTCAGGTTTTTAAAATTGGTTTGATAAAGTCATTGGGAGATGTAGTAAGAAGAATAATGCCTCCATTAAGATATCTATATCCTAATCCCCAAAACTGGGAATGTATTACTTTCTATGGCAAAAAGGAATTAAGTTTACAGATAGAATTAAGGTTATTAATTATCAGCTGACCTTAAAATATAAATATGATCCTGGATTACACAGGGAGGCCCAAAATTACCACAAAGGTCCTTAGAGTAGAAGAGTGAGGCTGAAGAATTAGTCAAAGAGAGGAAATACATAAGAGGTTGGAGAGATTTGAAGCCTGTGAGGTACTCTGAACTGCCACTGCTGGCTCTGAAGATGGAGGAAGAGGCCCAAGAGCTATTGGGTTGGGGTGGCTTCTGGAAGCTGGGAACAGTTCTCGGCTGACAGGCAGCCAGAAAACATGAGTCTCAACTCTATAACCACAGGGAAATGAATTCTAATAACCTCAGTGAGCAAGGAAACAATTTTCTTAGAAAGGAATGAAGCCCTGCAGACACCGTGATTTTAGTCCAGTGAGATTGGACTTTTGATCTACAGTGCTAAAAAGAGAAATCACATCTTACTTTTAGCATCTACAATATCTCATGTGATGAGATTCTATCATACGATTTTCACTTTATTAATGTATAGAGAGCAAATGATCAGCTGATTAAGAAGCATGACTCATTTTCTTCTTTCTAAAATGATGATACTTATTCTTGAGAAATAGTCACCTAGTTCCTTACATGCCAAAAACGAGGAATCTTGTAAGTTACAGAGTATATATTCCTAGAGACAACAAAAGGTGATTATTTGCAGCAACAAACAAGTTTTGAAAGAGAGGAGGATGAGTTCCGTTTTCTAGGTTTCATTGTTCTACCACAGGTTGAGCATCCCTAACCCAAAAATTAGAAATCCCAAACTTTTTGAGATAGACATGATGCCACAAACAGAAAAATTTTGTTTCATGCACAAAATTATTTAAAATTTATATATAGTTATAAAATTAATATGTATGTTATATATAATTAATATATAAATTTTATATAAAATTACATAAAGGTTGTATAAAATTGACTTCAGGCTAATTGTATGTGTATAAGGTATGCATAAAACGTAAATATATTTCCCATTTACACTTGGGTTCCTTCCCAAGATATAGCATTATATATATGCAAATATTTCCAAATTTCCTCCCCCCCAAAAAAAATCCAAGATCTGAAAACTTTCTGGTCCCAAACATTTTGGATAAGGGATACCTAATCTGTACCAAGGGACTTAAGGTCAAGTTGCTCAAATTTTTCTTGACTGGGTGTCCCTTTCTGTCAAAAAAATGTCTTTACCTAATTATAACATAATCTTTACCCTATGTGTAAGAGTACTTTAAAGTTTGCAAAGTGAAGAAAATGCCAAGTGTGTTGTGGAGAGACCTGTGGTTGTACATGGTCCAAGTAAGTATTGGGAGAAGAGACTGGAGTTGGCAGTGAGGTCTGGGTCATGGTCCTGGGTGCCATTCTTGGGCCAGTGGGACTTTTCCTGAAAGGATCTATGGGCTTTGTTCAGGGGAAGGATGTGATGAAATGTAAATTTAGAAATATCATTCTGGAGGACATAATTAGGTTGGAAGCTATTGCTATGGTCTAGCTCCTGCTCTTTCCAAGAAAACCATAAACCTAGTGGGAGTGGAGATGGAGAAGAAATAATCAATAGATCGACATGTAGTATTTTGTCGATATTTTGTAATATTTTGTGATTAAATGAGAACCGTTGGATTCTCACAATGATATCTAATTTTCTCCAAGGAAACAGAGACTCTGACAGGTAATATGACTTCCCCAGGTCATGAAGTAAAAAGTCAGAATAACACCTGCCCTCTTGAAAAAAATTAGTGCTTTTTCTATCTTCATAGAAGTTGGCTTTGTGCTTCCATTTTGAACTCATCCATAAAAAAGTCAACCGTAATCTCTAACCCTGAAGGTTACAAGAGATTAGAACTACATATGAGTTTGAGATTCATTTATTAATACAAGTAGGGCATTTTAGGAGCTCAAAGTGATAAAGCTCTTTCACCATTTTAATTAAAAATCATAAAAACAAAAAGAAAGGATTCAGATTTAAACCACCTTAAACTTCATATGGAACCAAAAGAGAGCCCACATAGCCAAGTCAATTCTAAGCAAAAAGAACAACGCGGGAGGCATCACACTACTGGACATCAAACTATATTACAAGGCTACAGTAATCAAAACAGCATGGTACTGGTACCAAAACAGAGATATAGACCAATGGAACAGAACAGAGACATCGGAGGCAACACAACATATCTACAACCATCCGATCCTTGACAAACCTGATAAAAACAAGCAATGGGGAAAGGATTCCCTGTTCAATAAGTGGTGTTGGGAAAACTGGCTAGCCATATGTAGAAAGCAGAAACTGGACCCCTTCCTGACACCTTACACTGAAATTAACTCCAGATGGATTAAAGACTTAAACATAAGACCTAACACCATAAAAACCCTAGAAGGAAACCTAGGCAAAACCATTCAGGACATAGGCATAGGCAAGGACTTCATGACCAAAACACCAAAAGCATTGGCAACAAAAGCCAAAATAGACAAATGGGACCTAATCAAACTCCACAGCTTCTGCACGGCTAAAGAAACAGTCAATAGAGTGAATCGGCAACCAAAAGAATGGGAAAAAATTTTTGCAGCCTACTCATCTGACAAAGGGCTGATATCCAGAATTTACAATGAACTAAAACAGATTTACAAGAAAAAAACAAACAAGCCCATTCAAAAATGGGCGAAGGATATGAACAGATACTTTACAAAAGAAGACATACATGAGGCCAACAAGCATATGAAAAAATGCTCATCATCACTGGTCATTAGAGAAATGCAAATCAAAACTACATTGAGATACCATCTCACGCCAGTTAGAATGGCGATCATTAAAAAATCTGTGAACAACAGATGCTGGAGAGGATGTGGAGAAATAGGAACAGTTTTACACTGTTGGTGGGAGTGTAAATTAGTTCAACCATTGTGGAAGACAGTCTGGCGATTCCTCAAGGACCTAGAAATAGAAATTCCATTTGACCCAGCAATCCCATTACTGGGCATATATCCAAAGGATTATAAATCATTCTACTATAAGGACACATGCACACGAATGTTCATTGCAGCACAGTTTACAATAGCAAAGACCTGGAACCAACACAAATGCCCATCGATGATAGACTGGACAGGAAAAATGTGGCACATATACACCATGGAATATTATGCAGCCATCAAAAACGAGGAGTTCACGTCCTTTGTAGGGACATGGATGAACCTGGAAACTATCATTCTCAGCAAACTGACACAAGAGCACAAAATCAAACATCGTATGTTCTCACTCATAGACGGGTATTGAACAATGAGAACACATGGACACAGGGAGGGGAGCACTATACACTGGGGTCTGTTGGGGGGGAGTGGGGGGACAGCGGGGGATGGGGAGTTGGGGAGGGATAGCATGGGGAGAAATGCCAGATATAGGTGAAGGGGAGGAAGGCAGCAAATCACACAGCCACATATGCACCTATGCAACAACCTTGCATGTTTTTCACATGTACCCCAAAACCTAAAATGCAATTAAAAAAAAAAAAAAAACAAGTAACAGGAAATAGTAATTATGTCCATTTTATTCTTTGGAAATAGTGAAATGAGTTCCCAAATACTGAATGCTTGCCCAGGCTCAGCACCACTCTTAATATTGACAACATAAGATGACATTGTCATCCCATTTTACTGGAGAAAAACAGGCCAGAGAGGTTAAGTCGTGTGCTCAGTGTCACTGGGTAAGTAAGGACAGGATCAGGATTTAAGTCCAGGAATTTCTGTCTTCAAAGTTTTCAACCTCCTTGTGATGGTGCCTCTAGTCTGATAAAGAAGTAGGTAAGGAAGCATGAAAGAAGATAAAATGTAAAGGTAATTTTTTGGTGACTTACATGAAGATTTAATAAGTGAAAGCAGCTCTTAAACTTCCACCATGAACTCGAGTTCATTGCTATTGACAAGTATACTCAAGGGAGTACATGAACCTAGAAAATTGTGTATTCTTCTAGAGAAAGGTTCTGTAATTTTCATCAGACTCTGAAAGAAGCATATGACCCTCAGCATGTGAAAACCATTTCATTAAAAGAAGGAATTCACTCTGAGGCTTATTCTACTACTGGCCTTGGAGTCTGAGTGGTAGGAGCACAACTTTATCCTCGGGTGATATTACATAATTGCTTATAGACCAGGATTGAGGTAGATCTGTTCTCCCTCCAGGCAGAAGGAAAGTCCCTAAATCAATGCTCCTATTTGTAAGGTTTGGATCCCCTTTCATTCAGCATCTTCACACTTCCTTATTCCTTCCTGCTTTAGAGGATTCTTTGGTAAAACAAGGAAAAAAGAGTGGCTTTCTTAGCAATGAAACAAACCAAAGTTAGGCTATGAAATATGGTCAATACTTGCAGAAGTACATTAGTGTTGTAGATGCTTCCTGCCAAAGTATCAAAAAGACCACCTAACTGCTGGGTGATGGCCATTGAGGATATAAACCATCACCAGGAAGCAGGAAGTGGTAGAGGACAGGATGAAGAGCTAAACGGATAGCTACCTGTAGTGGAGGTTGAAGTGACCGAATGTGACCTAAAGGGAAAGGAAAACAATATATGCCCTGTCTTCTGGACTGTGTCTGCTTAGGAGTTAAGACAGTTTCCTCCTGACATAGACTTGCCCCTTGCAACACTGTGGGGGGAGGATAAAGAGTATTTAAGATTCCAGGAATCAATGAATGCTCATTCTAGAGAAAAGTGTCATTGGTTCAAAGGCTCACAGAGTTCAAAAACACAGAAAGTTTCCCTCATTGGAAACTTCCAATAAAACCAATTCTAGATCTTGTTAAGGTACAACAAGAGTGGTTCTCTCTCTCCCTCTCCCTCTCCCTCTCTCCCTCCCCCTCCCCCTTCCCCTCCCCCTCCCCCTCTCCCTCTCCCTCTCTCTCTCATTTTGATTACTTCAAAAGGCCACCAACTCACAGACAGCCCTTAAACTTGATCTATTAACTTTCTCTGGAAATATCCTGTTGGTAAACAGAGACTTTGATAGCCTGCTTTCCTCCCTGAGTACCTGTGGCTGGTCAAAATGGGCCCCTGGGGCTGGGGATTCACACCAGCAAGAAAGAATTACAAGCTGCCCACAGCCACTTTGGAAAGACAATAAGGAAAATGTCAGGTACTAAATTATATTTGTGTGTCAATCATTTCATTAAAAGGCTCTATTATTTCTGATCTCTTGATGACTCTTTCTTTAGTGGTCATTACTTTTTTAAACTACATTATATGCAATTTCTTTTACCACCATGCAGAGACATTGTAATTTTTAAGCCCCAGTCTACTCCCAATCTCACATATACAGCTTCATGATCTGACAAATAAGATTACAGTAGTTTTACTCCATTAACTCTGGAACCAGCTTGCCTAAGTTAGAAGGTTTAAAGAAATCAAATATCCTCCTGGAATGCATTTGTAAAATTTCTCGCTCATGTGAAATGGAGAATTACTCACCAGTTGCTTACTGATTAGTTTCAAGAGTCTAACTTAGATATTTAGTTCTAGAAATAAAATGAATCTTAGGGATCATCTTGTCCATAAGGGTCAAATATATTTCATCTTAAGGGCCAGCTGTCATTGACTGGGTGTTGTTACCTGAAATTTTGTGTTGAGCAGGATTCTGAAGCTCAGTCTAGGTTCCGTAGCAAAATGAGCATGATGAATTTCTACTCTCTCTGCCATCAGTGCAGATGTCAAGTAGAGCTACACTGCTGCAGATGGTTGCCATTCTGGCTCTAGCCCAACCCACTCATTTACAGATGACAAAACTAATTCCCAGCAAGGTGCAATGACTTAATCCAGGTCACTCCGGGACTTAATAGCAGAATGGAAGATAGATCTTAAGTGTAGATCTGAGTTCTTTACACCGACCAAGTACTTAGGATAGGATAAACCTAAGGGTATTTTTGATTAACCAATTCCAGTCTCCCATCTTTGCTAATTTCAGCTTGACCAGCATTAGAGATTTCTTGTTTTGGTCATATAACTTTTGTGAAAAGTATATATTTTGAGAGAAGGAATGCTTCACACTTTTTTTATTTCTTTATATTAATCACTCTCTTAGATAATTTGCTATAACCGCATAAAAGAGATTGAAAGCAAATGGCTGGCAATCTGTCTCTAGCTGGCAAGAGAAGGTCTAGAAGAGGGTGAGGAGAGTTTACCTTTGTGACTTAACAATTTTACCTCCAGTAGAAGGTAGAAGGTCAGTAGAAAAATGGACAGCTTGTGGAGGAGAAGGGTTGGGGATTACTACATTATTTGGTATCATTTTAAAAATCAGTCTATGTCTATACACTATTTGCTATGTTTCTCATCCTCCCTCGATGCCCCTTGAACACCCTGGAATGCCTCAGCCTCCTGAATTAGAACTTCTGCCTGGAGAACTCTTTCTTTATGGCCCACTCCTTTACTTCTTTCATGACTTCGTGCCTATATATCACCTTATCAGAGCACCTTATCTCTCATGGCCTATCTGAAACAGCACATTTCATCCCATCCCTCTCTATTCCCTGACTCTACCTTGTTTCTTCATAGCATGTAACACCTGACCATTACAAATTGCTTATGGCTGTATTTATATAACATACCATCTGATACACAGTGTACTATACTCTTCCAATAAATTATGTACATGCTTTTCTCTCTCACTGCTAGAATGTAAGTGGAGCATATTCTGTTTTGTTCATCTTTTGTTTCTTAGCCCACAGAACAGTCTCTGTTATCTGTAAATGCATAGGAAAACAGCAATAAATACTTGTTGACTTAAGTAATTTGAAGTGATATTCACATTTGAATCAATCTAGCTTAAAATTTCTGACACTGTTGAGTAGGGGTTGGCAGATTACAGACTGTGGGCCACTTCTAGCCCAAAGCTTGTTTAAGTAAATAAAGTTTTATTGGAACACATAGATTCCCAGTTGCTTATGAATTGTCCGTAGCTGTTTTCATGTTACATTGGTAGAGCCAAGTAGCTGCAACAGAGATCATACAGCCTGTGAGACCTAAAACATTTCCCATCTGACCCTTTATTAAAAAGGTTTGCTGACTTCTGCTATAGAACATTAACAGGGATGAAAGTCATCAATGGTCAACATAGCTCTCTTACTATAATTGTCCAAGATGATCTGCCAAAGAGGTGGGTGGATGGTACAATGAATTAGTGCTCAGAGTCAACTCCTCATTCAATTATAGAGCATTAGGATGCAAACTTCGGAGCAAATTCTGCATTTATTCCGCAAATATTTTTTGAGTACCTACTATGTGCCAGTTTCATTCAAAGGCCCACTGATATATCACTGGACAAAAACAAAAGCTCTTTCCTCTTGAAAATATACATTCTAGCAACAAAGAAAATAACCAATCAAACAAAGACAATAACCAATGAACGTAACTTCAGTTCCACAGAAGTGCTACAGAAGAAGTAAAAGGGAGAGAAATAAGGAGCATGTTCTGGAATGTTTGGAGGAAAAAGAGGTACACAATATTATATAGCATGTAGGACACATCAAGGATAACTTTAAGCAAATACTTGAAAGGATCACTAAGGGGCCTTGGAGATGACCTGGGAAGAATATTCAAGGCAAATAGAATAGCCAGTGCTAAGAGCCCAGGGCACAAGTCAGTCAGCTCGTTTTGAGGAATAGCCAGTAAGCCCCAGTCAATGAAGAAGAAGGAATGAATGGATGGGACATTCACACTGAAAGTATTCTGTCTTAATCAGAAACTCTAAGTGGGAGGGAAATACAATTTAACAGATTATAGAAAAACTCCCTTGAGGTATTTAATTTTGACAAATAAGATACTGTAGAATACTGTTAAATTGATTACATTTTATTGGCCCAAATTAATTTTATTGCTCTCTTCACATTTTCAAATCCAAGTCCTTACCTCATTTATTTGAAATCTCAGAATTGAAAACACTGGATCATTTGACCTCCTATGTCTCCGATTCTTGAATTTGCTGAAGAGGCTTTCTGCTGGAGAAGAAAGCCTCCATCGTGAGGAGTAGAACAGGCTCTGCAGTCAAACTTCGTGAGGCTAAATCCTAGTTTCCCCAAATCACTGAACCTTTCTGAGCCCCATTTTCCTCATCAGTGAAATGGACAGAATATTAGTGCCTATCACAGGGTTTTTCTTAACATTGTGTGACATAATGTGAAGTGCCACCTGGCACAATGTTTGCAAGCATTTATTTACATGTTAGCTATTATTATTCCATATTTTATTTATTTTCTGCTTGAAAACCAGATTTTTTTCAAATTCCCTAGTGATGGGCAATTTATTCTCTCCTGAGGCAGCTCCTTGTTTCTTTGGGCAGGTCTGGCTGTTAAGTATTGAGCCCAAATCCGCCTCCCTGTCATTTGCATTTACTGGCACTAGTTCTACACCTTAAGGTCAAATAGATTTCATCCATCTCCCACCTGAAAGCCCTTCAATGATTAGAGGTAATCACTATATCCCTCTCTAGTCTGTCTGTTTCCTCAGCCATGCCTCATTTCACTCTATTTTCCTTTCTCTCACCACACTAGTTTTTCTCCTTTGACCTTGCTCCAAATAACCTTATGTCTATTTTAAATTATGTTTACACTTCTTCCCAACATCACTCTCCTTGTCCACCTTTCGATTTAATTAATTACATTGTTATTTCTACATGTCCAAGTTTATAAGATGTGCATTCCATCCAGCAACCATAATTCCTACAGTTGGTTAGCCTTAATGCTTTTTCTCTTTTTTTCCTGCTGTAAGTACCTGCACTCTGGTTTGACCAGTGTGAGGGTTGTGGATGGGATTCAGGTTTCCTCTCTTTTGATCTTAACCAGTTAATAGCTTGGTTTTTGTTCATACTCTAAACTCATATGTAGGTTAACATTTTTTCCAACAATTTGCTTCACACATAATACTACTAAGCTCCATGTGCCAGATTTTTCCTTTGTACAATAAGCTTGTCTTGTGATCTCAATACTAGACCTCCTTATAGTCATCTCTGCTAAAATTTACCACATCAGCTTTCATTTGTCTTTCTTCAACTCATGATCTTTCATTATTGCTGCTACCTTAGATTCACATGACAATTTCAATGGCACAGTTTCTAGGTCGTTATTCAAATTACTGATTTAACATACTGAGTATCTCAGGACTAAAGACAGAGCTTTGTGTTCTACCCCTAGACACCTCCCCGAGATTTAATAAGATCCCATTGGTAAGATAATCAAACCAATTTTATCTCACACAGGTTACATAATATCTTTATTTGTCCTTCGGATCATGAGTGCATTTTAAGGAATCTCTTCCACTTCTTCGCTCTACTCCAGATGCATACCATCTGTAGCATTTTATGATTTATTAGTCAGATATTAACCTGATCTGAAAGGAAAATGACATTGTACTGATCAGGCTTGTTGTTTACCTAGCAATCATTTAGAAAATCCGGTGATGTCTGCCCCTTGCTTATAATCAATCAATGCTTTCTCTAGCTGAGACAGTATTTCTCATCAAATATTTAATTCCTTCCCCTACATTTTGGAAACCTCTTGGAGTTAGACGGGGACATGAACCTAAATCTAGCGAAAAAAAATATATATATGCATGGAAGTGGCATGTGTCACTCTTGGGCTGAAACTGTGAAAATCTCACATATAATCTTACACTCTCCCTTTTCCCCTGCCTTGGTGGCTAAGGATAATTAGTGGTCCAGATAAGGTGTAGCTATAAAATGACACAGCCTTCACTGCCTGGGTCTTGAATAACCATGCAGCTGATACTCCCTGCATGTGGATCATGCATATAGTATGAGGAAGGAATGTAATATTTTCTTCTGTCTAATTACAAAGATTTAGGAGATGGTAGTTTGTTACTGCACCATAACCTCACCTATTCTGACTCTTTCCTTCTGCTCTAAGATTAAAGCCCGAACTCCTATGATACTATAGTAGGATCTGTGGGATTTAATGTCTCTCTCTCCAGCCTTCTTCTATGCCACTTCTAACTCATTTCCCCTTCCCTAGCTATTCTGACCTTGTCATTGTTCCACATCCTTTCTAGACAAGCGGCTTTCACATATGTTTGGCCCTGAAGATCCGAGTTTCCTCTGCCTCAAATGCTTTTTTCTTCTCTTTGGACTTACTCTGGCTGCTTTTTGTTCAGATCCTAACTTAAGTATCACTTCCTTGGGGAACATTTCTTGGTTCACCCAAACTATCTCAGACCTCCATACACATTTTAACAGCATCCTGTACCTCTCCTTCAAAGCACTTTGCACCCATGCAATAATAAAATGTGCAACATTTTAATGTAATATATATTTGCTTCACTAGAATATAAGCTCCTGAAAGTAGGGGCTTTATCTAATTCACAACTATAACCTTAGGATCTCATATAGTGACTGGCACAAAGCCCTCCAATTTCTGATCATGACTGGTTATTCCCATGACATGAAGAAGTTGGTGAAAAAAAAAAAACACCTAACCAATTTTACACTTATGCTTGAATTCCTCTAGTCCAGTTATCTGATTTCTTTTGATCTCAGAAGGCCAAGCCACTTAATATTATGCTTGAAATAGAATTACCTTCTCTTTATAGATGTAGCTTATCAGCTCTATACATGATCTATCAAACAGAAGCAGAAAATGGGTGAAAAGGGCAAAGATGATGAAACTTAGCACCTAGCTGAGCAACACAGTCATGAGAAGAGTGATAACTCCAGGTGGGCTATGGACTCATGTGGTTACTGGGGATGGGATGACTCTGAGCTGAGCTGCTAAGAGGAGAATGATATTTAAAACCAATTGCACATCCCATGGACAGTTACAGCCTTTCCTGTGGCCAGGGACAAATTACGTATCACAAATTAGCCTTCTGACTACATCCACGAGCAGGCCCATGCTTGGTGCAAGCCTGTACATCACTTTTGAAAAATAATAGCTGCTCTGACAGTACCTAGCTTGGTGCTGGGGGAATACAGCTTGTAAGGAATCTTGACTGAATTATTGATTCTGCTCTTTAGAGTCAATAAAACTAGTTTTCTGAATCATTTGGTGCAGCCATTATCCTAATTTGAAATCTCTCACTCAAATCTAACTTAAGCATCTTCAGAATGGGTAAGTTTCAAGGCTAAAGGTGGCTTTTGTAGATGAAATTAAAGGTCAGCCCCTGCCTGAACAACCACAGCTACCTGCATCAGGAATGGGGACCCTATTTGCTGGCATTATCATTGCCACACACTGGAAGGCACATGATATTGGATGTAATGCAGTTTTATGTATGTTTTCAGCATCTGAATACCATTGCTTTTCAAAATACTTTTAAGCATTTTTAAGAACCGGGCAACATTCTTAATGCTAACATTTGAAAAAAAAAAAAGAGGCTAATTGGTGTCTACATAACATTATAACAAAAATGTTCTAGAATAAAATCTATTAATTGCTGCCCTTCTTTATTGACACTCTCTAGTCAAGATTATCAATGTTTCAAGGACTTGGGAAGAGGCTGCAGCTGAGGACTTGCAGGTGGGTAGGAGGAAGTGGGAAGTTAGACCTAACGGTCAGGTGGCCTCATCTTCACTCTAACCATAGTCCCCTTTATCTAATTTTATTGGAGGAAAAGTCTTCGACTGTTATTGGTTTCACTCATTTATTCCTCAGCATTTACCAAGTATTTATTATGTGCATAGTATTTATTGCAAAAAAGAAGTTGTGGTAGGTAAATCCTGATATGGCCTAGATATTCATCCCCTCCAAATCTCATGTTGAAAAATATTCCCTAATGTGGCAGTACTGAGAGGAGGGGGCTTTAAGAGGGGATTGGAGCATGAAGGATCTACCTTCATGAATGGATTAATCCATTAATGAATTAACAAATTAATAGATTATCATGGGAGATGAACTGATGGCTTTATAAGAAGAGAAAGAGAGTTCTGTGGTCCTGAGCAAGCATGTTAGCATGCTCAGCCCCCTTGCCATGCACAGATACCCTGTACCACATCAGCAGTCTGCAAAGTCTCCACCAGGAAGAAGGCTCTCACCAGATGCCAGACCATGCTGTTATACTTCTCAGTCTCCATAATTGTAAGAAATGAATGTATTTTCTTTATAAATTACTCCATTTCAGGTGTTCTGCTATAAGAAAATGGACTAAGACAAACCCCTGATGAACTTTGTGGCTGTATAATCCCCTCTCTGTTGAGTGGGGTGGAACATGTGAGTCTGATAAGATTTTAATCTGATGAGATATCACTCCAAGAACCAAGAACCATAACCTGAATGAGTGTGGAAGCAGATTTTCCTCCAGAGTTTCCAGATAAGAGCATGATCTAGATACCACTTGGGTTTTGGTCTTATGAGAGCCTAAGCAGAGATTCCAGTCTAGCCTACCAAGGTTGCTGACCTACAGAACTGTGAAATCGTAACTGGGTGTTGTTTTAAGCTGACAAGTTGTAATTTGGTATGTAGCAATAGCAAACGAACACAGAAATAAAGCGAAATTAGAACATTGATATGGATTTCAGAAGCTTGCCCTCTGATGCGGTAAGCAGACTTTGAATAGCCTATATGATGACAATCCTCCCCACAAAAAGCAAAGTACATTTGTAGTTTTTGAAGTGTCAAGTCTGTGCTGCATTTAATCCATTAATGTTTAGTAAGTTCTAGCCGTGTGCCCTACATAGGATGAGCTGTAGGATCGAGAAATAGATTTGGTTTCTGCCCTCAGGAGGGTTTCAGTACAGAACATGACAAGTTCCACAGGACAGGTGCATAGCCCTGTATCATGAAGAATCATGGGTGACACTGGGATAGGGAGGACTGGCTTTCATAGGGCATAGGAAAGAAAAGCTTCTTGAAGGAGTTAGCAACAGAAATTAATCTTGTATTTCAAAAGGCATATTTGGTCAATGTGTTTTACAATATTTTCAGCCAATTTCATCCATTGATTGTTCTTAAAATTTTGTGTTGTTCAGTGGGCACAGTGATGCATTTAACTGCCTTTTTTTGAAATAGTGAGGCCACTTATGCCATAAAAAAAAAAAGGTCCATATTACCCATGGTTGCCCCTGCAGTCATTCAACTTGATTCTTTAGAAAGCAAAATTTCAGTAGTTGAACAACATGACAAGTTTCACATTGATAAAAATTAAAATGCATTTCCCTCCTTTCCTCTTAAATACATTTGCACTGGGTTTGAGGAAATAGGCCTTTGAAGAGAGAGGAAGTGATTACATTTTCAAAAGTATAACTTTGCAGTGAGGTGATAATGAGGATCACAGAGAAACTCAGCATTACAGCCCTTCTCAATCATTCTTAGGAGGGTCAAGAGAAACTGTGGAGTGCCTGTGTATGTATAAATGGAGGGACAATTCAAATTCTCATTTGTAACCTTTGTACTTCAGAAGAAAGTGAAACAATTGCATTTGCTCTCTAATTTTCTCTATTTTAAAATCTATTTCATATTTCTCTTTCTTGTGAATTACAAATTGCCTTTCAATTTCATGAGACTTTCAGAATTACAGCACAAGGTCAAGCATATGAAAGTTAATTATTATGCAAAGGTCACTTATGTGCAAAACAGAGGTATATACACACATACATGCACACATTTCCTCATTTATATCAATTGATTTATGCCAGTGCTATTTTAGAATTAAATAAACTGGAATTTTGACAGATTATATCTTTCCAGATTTCTTATGTCTAAGATCCAAGAACAATGACTATGGATATTTAGTCTACATTAAAACACACACACACACACACACACACACACACACACACACACACACTGTCCATTGGTTCATGATTAATAGCTCTCACATAATAATAAGCAGTATAAAGTGCAAATTGATATTAAAAGGACAGGAAAAAAAAAAGCCATAAAATATAATTATAACAATAGAAAGGAATGAAAGCACACCTCCTGGGAGGCAAAGAGAAAGAAGGGAGAAGGGAATTGCCTATTATACATGGGACTTTTTGATAAATGCAGCAAGGAAAGCTTTACTGAAGAGCTGGGATAACTTCAGCAGAGCCACAAAGGAAGGGTAGAAAATAAAAGGATCATGCTACTTGTATGTTACTTAGCTGCTCTTCATAAGCCAGTTCAACTATCTGGGGAACACAGAGCAGTCAAATGGCTCACTTAACACACACACACCCTAGAAAATCAACAACCCCAATCTATATCACTATTTGAAATTCTCATCATTAGCATTGCTCTTTGGTGAACGTTTTGATATCATTTACTTTTTAATCTGGTTAAAGATTAAGGTGTTAGTTTTCGTGACAAGCACCCAATTTAACTAGGCAATAGAATAGCAAAGGCAAGTTCACAGAAATGGCTTCAACACTCTCAGGCATCTAACAGACAACAGGTCTCCAAGGAAAAGAGATGTGGAATAAGGTAGTTTTGTTGAGTTAGAACAAAAAGAACAGATTGAGTTAGCTTAAATGTGTGATACCTGGCAGTGGATGAACAGGCACAAATAGCAGAGGAATCTGAAGGCCCTGAGGTGCTGAAAGCCAAAGAGAAGATCAGGGTTGAGGAAGAGCAGCAGTGGTAATAGCACTATTTGCCAGGCATTTTTCTAAGCACTTTGGATATACCAACTCACTGAGTCTCCCAAACAAACCTATGCTGTAGGAGCTCTTATCCCATTTTACCTATGAAGGCACCAAGAGAGGGAGGTTAAGTAAGTTGCCCAGAGTCATCTCCAGTGAGTGGCACCACTGGGATTCCACTCCAAGAGTCTGGCTCCACATTTCATGCCCTGATCCACTGCTTCTCAGGGAACAAATGGCGTAGGCAGTGACTGAGAATACTTAGATGCTCCTGGGTTCAAATCCCAGATTTGCCTCTAATTAATTATGTGATGTATTCACTTATTGACCTTGCTCAACCTCAATTTTCTTACCTATAAATTGGAATAACAGAGCTTATGGCATAGTTAAGAAGATAAAGTGACATCTTCTATGTAAAGTGCTACTTGGAGCAGACTCCTACATAGGCCATGCTCAGTAAATCCCTGATGGTATAAGCAATACGAAGAGCAAAGAGGTCATGTATCAGTCATGATGTAGTCAGAGAAACCACAACTGCTGGGAGAGCTAAGCAATAAGGGATTTATTACAGAGTTAGCTCTTGTTGAATTGTGGGCATAGATGAGGACATCCATGCAGGCTGCAGTCTCTGTGTGTAGCATTGAACACAGCATCCTGGAGGTAGGGTGGACTGGCACTCAAGAAGGAGAGCTGGCTGTGAATGAGTAGGAAGATGATGCTGAACCCAGGCAGACAAGTAAACTCATGCTCATCTCCTAGTGACTCCAACCTCCTTGCAGTGGGTGGCCTGCAGAGGAAGCTGGCTCCCTCCACATGTGGCTGCATCCACACTTGGTCCAGGACTCAGAGAATCTGGAGGAGCAGCTCTGGTGCAGGTGCTGCCTCGGGCCAATAGTGCACCCAGTAACAATGCACATCAGTTCCACCACATCTGGTACTCAGCTCCAGCTTTCAGAGTGTAAAGCTGTGGCTGCTCCTTTGCTTCTGCTTTCCAAATACTGGGTAAGATTTCTCTTGCAGCTAACACTGAGGTTCACAATATGGAAAAGGAAGCTCTAGGAAATTCATTCTATATTAGCTTAGTTGATACAGTACAAAGCCAGTGCAGTCAGAGATACATACCTTATGTTCTCAGTATTGGGTAGTTCCTTTATAGTTTAAAATAATGATGCTAAGCCAGATGCGATGGCTCATGCCTGTAATCCCAGAACTTTGGGAGGCTGAGGCAGGTGGATTGCTTGAGCCCAGGAATTCAAAACCAGCCTGGGCAACATGGAAAACCCCTGTCTCCATAAAAATAAAATAAAACAGCCTGGCATGGTAGTGCATTCCTGTAGCTCCAGATACTCATAAGGCTGAGGCAAGAGGTCACTTGAGACCTGGAAGTCAAGGCTGAGGTGAGCCACGATCATTCCACTACACACTACACTCCAGCCTGGGTGACAGAGCAAGATCCTGTCTCAAAATAATAATAATAATAATAACAATGCTAACTCTAAAAAAGCAGTTTGACTTTCGCTTGGGAGCACTTTCTGAGGAACAACAATAAATTTGGACCTGTTCATCTCCTCATCTGGACTTCCCATAGTCCAAGACCACACCAAGCACCATATTTCTCACCAGCTTCTGGGCACTAACTCTTACCCCTCTGCCACATTCTGTATTGCTGAGCATATCATGTTTCTAACACACCAGGTTTATTGACTACTCCTCTGTTTGAAAGCTCTGTTGACTCCTATTACAAGATGATCACATCCAAACTCCTTGGGTTGTCTTTCCTGTTAAGGCATAAGTTGCTTATTCAGCTTTATATTTTTCTAGATTTTTGCCTCCTTATTATTCTGCTTATACTTTTAATGTAGCTTCTACCAGATTATGCCATAATTGCCACTTGGGGGGTTAGTCTCTCCCACTGGCAATGAACTACTTGTGGGTAAGACCTGGCTCTACCCACAATGGTGGAATAGTGGAATGTATGAAAGGCAAAAAGAACAAAAATTGCATGTGTCTATTTTGCATTCACTTATTCATTCAGTTATTGTACACATTTATATTGATGACTTTCTATGTGCCAAGTACTCTATCCAATGTATGTAAAAGGGAACAAAACAGCCACAATCACAGCCCTTATGGAGCTAACATTCTAGTCAGGATATCAGATATTAAATAAAAGGACATGTAAATAAATGCAGAATCAGTTATTGTGAGAATGGCTGAGAATACAAAATAGATTGTTATTCTTATTAAATAAATTCAGTTTCAAAATGACTGTTTAGGTTAAGAAATTTAATTTGTGGACATATGAGAGCAACAGTTACCCCAGCAGAAAATGGACATATAAATAAATGTGGCCTTATCAGCACAATGCTCACAATAATTGAAGGAGCCAATTCAGTTCCCCATTTATTAGTTGCAAAGCATTATGATAGGCACTGAACAAGTGGGCCCTTCAAAAATTACCAGTTAATTTTGAGAAAATGCAAGTAAAGGCTCTGAAAACAGCTGTGTATGCTGCCTAGAGTATGTTAGCATTAGAAAGTGTTGATCCTTGGAGGGAAAAATCAGCTCTTGGAGATCGGGACCAAGTTGTAAGATTTTATGAGAGCTCTTATCAAAATAAAGGCTCTCAACAAGCATATACGGTATTAGCATCTACAGACAACAATTTGGTAAAACAATAGTTGAGTTCAGAGCACTGAATTTTAATAATGGGATGTTAATCATTTATTTTGTATCCAACACATAAAATTCCCAGATGCCAACTCCAGTGCCAAAAATGGACATGTGGAGAACAGCAGGTATGAAATGATAAATCTTGTGATTTATATGCTTTGCTTGCTGAAAGTCTCTAATGATTCATTTCATCACCATGGAGCAATTTCCCCAACAAAGTGTGTCTTTCCTATCCCTTAATCCAAGCAACTCATTTGCTATTCCCTTTGTTTCTCTTTTGGTATGGTCTTTGTCAAAACACTTCCCTCTTAAGAATTTCCTCCTTACAAACACCACGCCTTTGATCACCAGCAAAACGTGAATGATGGCTCCAGGTAAGAACAAAGGGAGCTATTTAAAACCTTCCCAACCAACTGATCTTTTTGTTGATTACACCTGTTTGGGAATATTTTTCATGTTCTGTTTTTACTTCAGGATGTCACAAGTTAGGTGAGATATTAAAATTGCGTATGAAGATTCACTAAACAAAAGTTTTTTATATACTATGCCATGTTTAGTAACATAAATTGGTTTCAATTAATTTGATGGAGAGTAAGGTTTGAATTTAAAATGCCTTTTTTTATTCATCCATTCATTCTTTTATCCATACATTTACTCTATATACATAATCAGTACATGTTAGTTACCAGATACTAGCAATCAAGTAGTGAGGAAAATAGGCATGATGTATGCTGTCAGGGTGATAAGGTTATAAAGAAATTAACACAGGTTAATACAATAGACTATGTGCCTCTGCGTGTGTGTGTGTATGTGTGTGTGTGCATGCACATGTGAGTGCTCATGCATTTGTGTGTTTTGGGGGCACAATAAAGTCACGGTGAATTTCTAACGTCAAGCTTCTGAGACTATGACATTAGAACTAAGACTTTCTGTATGGGTGACATTAGATCTGAGACCTAAATAATAAGGAGCCTGCTGTGCATAGACCTGAGGAAAGATTGTTTCAGTTTAAAAGAGAAACAAGTAGTAAGGTCTGTAACAAAAATGATTTTGGCATGTTTAAAGAACCAAAGGAATGCAAGGTAGATGAAGTAGAGACAGCATTATAAAATTTGGTATAAAGTGAAGGTGGAGATGGGAAGGGACTAGATCAGGTGAGGGTGTAGCTCTATCAAAAGTTCTTTATTCCAGGTACTAGATTCCAAAAAGCCAAAACCCTCTTAATATTTGGAATAAAATTTTCTATGTTTATGTGTCTGTATCTTTTCACAGTAGTCTGTGACCCCCCAAAAGCCGAACAATTAAGATCTGATCCACCGTAGTTTTAATTAAGTCTAAGAACTGGTTTAATATGGTGTTAATAAAGATATTGAGTAGACCCATCATAAATTCATGGTTAGCTTCTTTCCAAATCTTTTGATGCCTTAGGTCACTGTTTTTAAAAATCTCACTACCTACACATTTCAATATTGTAGGGTTTGTCTAGAGAAACCTAACTGCTGTTTGAGTTTTGTTTTTTTCAGGTGGGAAAATAAAACTTTCATTAAATCCTGTGAAGGTTCATAGAGTTATACTATTTTGAGAAGAATAATACTGAATTAAGAGTTGTTTTGTTCTTCTTGAACTTTACATTAGGTGAACACTACCTGAAGTGGGTAAGATAGGTAATTTTGAGACCTCGATAATAACTAAAAAAATGCAAACCCTTTCCCTCATTTTTCATCAGTGTTTGATAACTATTGTGTGAGAACAATGGGAGCAGATATATAATAGTGTCTTCAATATCCCAAAAAGATGATGAATGATAACACTTACAATTTAAAAGAAAAATGGCCCAATTTCAAGTGTCCTTTCTGGAAGTTCTATGGCTGTTTTGGGAAAACTTGCTTAAAATACTCAGGTAGCAGAGACAAGAATGAAAAGAGTAAAATATAGTCTTCATCCTTTTTGTGTGTGTTCTTAAGGATACTGTTCAATATACATCATTTTGACAAATCCGATTTATTTATTAAATAAGACATGATCATCATATGGGTTTTCAGGTGCTGTGTTCATGACTAGTGAATTCTGAGAAAGTTCATTATGTGAATCAAAACATTAAAAATATCATTTTAGATGTAATACGTGTCTTTGTTCGCTTCACCTCATAACTTTGGCTGAAGTAACCTGACACATGAATAAATATTTATATCAGCTTTTATACAATTTTATATTCTTTAACAAAAAGAAAAGCCTGCTTGAAAAGGTTGTGTTGGGACTACTCATGGGTATTTGCCTTATGGCTGTTTGTTTCTAGTATAAAGCATATTCTAAAATAAGCAGAATCTGCATAGACCTATTATAAAACATATTGATACATCGGTCAGCTCATAACACATTGAAAAAGAACAAGTTCAGATATACGTCTTTAGTCTGCATGGCTGCAGATAACTGGTTTGATTTTCCCTTTGCAGTGGCTAGTTTAGTTTTATAAAGTTCCAATCACTACAGTTGTAACAAGGAAAAGTGTCTTCCTCTGTGTTGAGTTTTTGGTTATCCTAAGTGTTGTCTCCAGTTTGTAGAATCAGGAATAAGTCTGGCATGTTTAGGGAGGTGGAGGAGGACTGTATCAGTCCATTTTGTGTTGCTATAAAGGAATACCTGAGGCTGGGCAATTTCTAAAGAAAAGAGGTTTATTTGGCTTATGGTTCTGCAGGCTGTACAAGCAAGGCACCAGAATCAGCTCAGCTTCTGGTGAGGTTTTGGGAAGCTTTTACACAGGGAAGAAGCTTTTACTCATGTCACATGGTGAGTGAGGGGGCAAGAGAGGTGCCAGACTTGTTTTAAATAACCAGGTCTCATGTGAACTAACAGAGCAAGAATTCACTCATTACGTAGAGAAGGAAAACAAGCCCTTCATGGGGCATCCACCTCCGTGACCCAAACATTTCTCACTACACTCCAGTTGCAACATTGAGTATCACATTTTGATGTGAAATCTGGTGACAAACATCCAAACCTTATCAAACACCTAGAAAGAAGAGAGATGGTGAAGTGGAGTGACAAGGTAGAGATGGAATTTTTTTAAAAACTTAAATGTCAGAGAGTGGAGTTAGAACTTCATCTGTATGCAACAAGCAACCCCCATAGATTTTTTATCATAGAAATAACTTAATGAAATTGACTTTTCAGAACGATTTATCCAACCACAGTCAGCAAGATAGGTCTGTAAAAGGATGTGCTTTTCCTTTGCCAGTGCAAATATGACCTCCAGAAATTCCTTCCAGCAAGAAGTGGCGTCAGTTTTCTCTCCCCTTGACTCTGGGTTGGCAGTGTGAGTTTCTCAGAGCAGTAGGACACAGCAAAAGTGCTGCTATTTGAGAATCCTGAAAGTTTTCTCTGATGTTCTCTTGGAGCCCAGCTGCCATGTATATACTGCCCTTAACCGTGACGAAGGCACATGTGGAGAGAGTCTGAGAGGAGTACACTGACACATAGGGTAGAATTGAGGTGCCCTACACCACAGCAATGCAAGGCTCAAGATGTATGACAAAGGCACTCTTGGGCCCCTCATCTCAGCCCTCTTGCCAGCTGAACAAGTGGCCCCAAAGTACCAGAGGATGAATCCCTCAGTCTACCCAAGAATCCTGAGAAAATGAAACATCTTTGCTGTTTTGAGCCATTACATTAAGAGGGACTTTATTGTATAGCAATAAAAAACCAAAATAGCATCTGGTAAAGTGTTTTTCTCACCATCAAACTCAGGAGAGATCAGTGAGCTGCAGGCATGAAAGCCAATTAGAATGATATTCTGGGAAAGTTACCCTGAGATAATGAGAATGTGGCCTGGGTGAAAAGATTGGGACTTACTTATATGCTCAATTTCTTCCTCTCATCAGGAAGGAGGTGGGTAGTATAACATTGGGATATTATCTTGAATTTAGAAGTCACACGAAACTGGACTTCTAGCTGGGTTCTATCACTTAAATATTTCCTTCTCTAAGACAAGCGTTTCTCACCAAAAATACAGCACTAATAATAGTCCTCACATAGCGAAGGCATTATGAGAATTAAATGAGAGTATGAAATTACTTAGCATATTTGCATATGCAAGGTGCACAATGAGGTGCCAAGACAGTATTTAGAAATACTGCCTGTTGTTCCCCATTTCTGATATTTCCTCTTTACCTGGTTGCAGTTTGTCTTTTATCTCCAGAGCAAATGTCAGAGGAGAAATGTGGAGAAAATAGAAAACAATTCTTGACTTGAGTTTTAAAAGCTCAGGGAATTTGTGTTTCAAAAGGCTCTGCCCTGAGGCCAGGCTCTGGGAGCTGAGATAAAGTGTCTGAAGCAGTCTCCACACTTTCTCCCACCCCTTGGCTAAGAAAGGAGAAAGAAAAGAGCTTAGATGTCAGATTCTGCAGAACAGCCTAAGAAGGGGTCCTATCCTCTGTCCTTAGTATCCCCCCATTCCAGGTGAGGCAAATCCCAAGACTGGAAGAGCTATGGAAACCCTGGATGAACCTGAGACAACTCAAAGCAGAAGAGACTAGAGTTCACATTATCATTTTAAGGAAAAACAGTAAGACCTCAAAGTCCCTCCGGGCCTGGACTTTGGTATATCAGTAAAAATGGGAAATATTTTGAATGGGCAATACAAGATCACCAGGTATCCTGTCTTGCAAATCTTTCTGGATTATCTCTGCCTTTCATTGTCTTTGAGCTATTTTATAGCTCTCCGAGATGTAGAATACTGGTAGTAAGGCAAGTAATTCTTATCCATAGAAATAGAAGTGCCAATTGTAACCAGTCAGATGAGTTGCCTATTGTTCCATGAATACTGATCAATTTGATATATATTTGTAAACTTACTTCAGCATTTTTGCTTAGCTAGAAGTGTTTCTGTCTATTTGAATTTTCCATGCAACGGGCTATAACATGTCTTCATTTTACATTTCTATGAAAGTCCTGATTATTCATCTGTATTAGTTTGCCAGGACTGCCAAAGCAAAGTCACAGATCGGATGATTTAAGCAGTAGAAATTCACTTTCTTATGATTCTGAAAACAGGAACTCCTAGAACAAGGTATTGACAGGGTTGGTTTCTTCTGAGGCCTCTCTCTTTGGCTTGTGATCGCTGTCTTCTCCTCTTTGCCTTCACATGATCTTCCTTTTGCGCATATCTATATCCTAATTGCCTCTTTTTATAAAGACACCAGTCACATGGAATAGGGCCCATTATGAGGATATGAACTCATTTTACCTTAATCGTCTCTTTAAAAGCTCTGTCTCTAAATACAGACACATTCTAAGGTACTGTGGGTGAGGATTTCAACATATGAATTTTGAGGGACCATAATTCAGCTACAACAATCTTTTCTTTAAAAAATTGTTTTTTAGCCAGGCATGGTGGCTCACACCTATGATCCCAGCACTTTGGGAGGCCGAGGTGGGAGGATCACCTGAGGTCAGGAATTTGCGACCAGCCTGGCCAACGTGGTGAAACTCCATCTCTATTAAAAATGCAAAAATTAGGTGGGCATGGTGGCGGGCCCCTTGTAATCCCAGCTACTTGGGAGGCTGAAGTAGGAGAAATATTTGAACCCAGGAGATGGAGGTTTCGGTGAGACAAGATTGCGCCACTATACTCCAGCCTGGGCAACACAGCGAGACTCTGTCTCAAAAAAGAAAAAAAATTGTTATTTAACATTTCTCAAGTGATGATTTCTCAAAACAGACCCATATAGGTATATTTAAAATAGCCTAACCGGCTGACATTTGGACAGTACATTATGGACTCCCTTTCCACCACAGGTACCAGTGCACAGATTCTCTATCATTCATGAGTACTTTAGAGTGAAAGCCTTTTTTTATTATTAGTATGCTTTTGTAGCTCTGTTTTCAAATCCAATCAAATCACTATTGCACTCCCAGGGAAGGGTTTTGCAACTCTCTTCACACTTCCTCATCCCTGAACTATTATGTTTACACGCATATTCAAGGGTGTGCAAAATTAAGAATTGTGCTGAACAAAATTAAAGATAAGGCATGATGAGGATTTCAAAGAGTGTTATGAAAGCAATAAAAGGCGAGAGTTCCAGAAACCCAATATCAAGCCTTACCCAGGGCAAGTCACATATGACTTCTCCTGTCTGGTTTTCCCAGCACTGCACTGTGGAGCTGTGGAGGAAATGATGTTGAAATCAATGTCAAAGGCCACTTGAAAATATAAGAAAACTGAAGATGCAAGCCACCAATCAATTCTTCTAAATTCCTTTGGTAAACTCTTCTGGTATTTCAGAATGAGTCTGGCTTTAGAGTCTGAGAAGTTTCTGGCAGTTTGGAAAACAGACACAGGAAATCTGTTGTAAAATTATGCCCCAATCCATGTAAGCATGCAAACACAGAGGGCTCTCATTTGATGAGTTTTCTTGGCGTTTACTGCCTGCTCCCCACCCACACTTAAGAAGACAGAGACCTAAGAAGACAGAGACCTGATCTCTCTTGCTCATGGCTACATCCCTAGAACAAAGGAAAAGGATGGAACATGGTAGGTGTTCCATCAATATTGTTGAATCAAATTAACGAAAATCACTTAACCTCTTTGGCTCTCACTTTCCTTGAAATTAAAATGAAGAAGGAAGTAAAATTCACTGCACAGTGTTCTTGTGACAAATAAATATGAGAAAATGCATGAAGTTTCTAGACTTAGCAGGAATTTAGCAGGACTTTTCTGCCAGAATCCCCTCAGTCCCTCTTCAAATTGACTTCAGGCTTTGGCCATGTAGAGGCTAAGAAAAATCTTCCCCTTTGTCCTCTACTGGTTCACTGAAAATCAAACGACAAAAGGCAGATCAATAGAAGAAAAGGCATCCAGGCAGTGTGGCTCACATCTGTAATCCCAGCATTTTGGGAGGCTGAGGCAAGTGGATCACTTGAGGTCAGGAGTTCACGACCAGCCTGGCCAACATGGTAAAACCTTGTCTCTACTAAAAATACAAAAATTAGCTTAGTGTAGTGGCAGGTGCCTGTAATTTCAGCTATTAGGGAGGCTGAGCAGGATAAGAGCTTGAATCCAGGAGGTGGAGGTTGCAATGAGCCGAGATTGTGCCATTGCACTCCAGCCTGGGTGAACAAGCGAGACTCCATTAAAAAAAAATAGGGGAAAAGGCATACAAATGTATTAATGTGCACACAGGGAAAATCACAGAGGGATTACCCCAATAAGCAATGGTATACAGATGATTATATACCCTTCTTAGGGGAAAAGGAGATGGGAAAGTGTGGATAATCTTAGGCAAGTTGTAAATGATTTTTAGGCAAATTCAATGAACTTGAAGAAGATACAATTCAATGGACTTGAAGAAGGCCCGGAACACAGTATATTGGGCCAGCAGAGCAGACAGTGGTTTCTGACAAAAGTCTGCCCAGGTGGGTTGACAGACTTCAGTCTCTCTTCCTGCAGTATGAGTTTAGTTAATGAAAACTCAGAGACGGGACAAGAGGTAATTGGTTTTTTTTCTTTGGCAGGTCCAGACTTTAGGCAGATAAAAGAATTTCAGAGGACAACTTCATCCTGTGCTTTGGGTTGGGGAGGGGAAGGAATAATCAGTCAGAGAAACCTGGAACCTTCTTCAGTTCAAGGTATCATCAAAGCACTGTATTTGGAGTATTATTTTCTGAGCCTCAAAAGTCAGTAGTCTGCCAAACATGCTCACATACTTGGTTCCCAGTTTGGTTTTTTGGTTTTAGCCTCACTACAGCTACACGCACACACAACCAGTCTATATTCCTCTTGCTAATGAAGAGCCAGACAAAATCATCTGAAATTGTTCTTCTTTCAAAGGCACACCTTTTAGTCTTTCTCATGGTATTTATCGTTAATCTCTACTTAATAAATATTTCTGAAGGAATGAATCACTGGCCTTCATTCACAAAGCCTTAAAATCCCTCCCTCTGCCACATTTCTAAAACTTCCTTTTTATGGATTTTTTTTCCAGATATTAATTCCATTTTGAACCTGGCTGAAGGATGATTCTAGATGTTGAAAAAGAGCTTAGTGGCCAAATGGAACTTTTAGATAGCCATTTACCAAAAGCCTAACAGCTTCAGGAAAATTATCCTAAGTCAGGCCTCAGAGCAAACTCTGAAAAGTGATAGTATTACATCTAATAGCTGCTGGCTGATTCACTTTAGTGCCAGTGTCTGGAGGCAGGGTCGGGGACTTCCTTCTTACTCGCCTGAAGGATTCACAAAGCTTTCACTTGATCATTTTGGCTGCAGAATTCTGCAGGAGGGTACAGCAGTGAAGAGAAAATGGGAAAATGCTTAGAGCAATAAATAACCCTTTGGGGGTACAAACAACCCCTTTCTGTGTCTTTTAGCTGTCTCACTGGTAGGACTCAGAGGGAGCAGCCTCAATATTGCATATTCACAAGAAACTGGACTACAGTCATTTTGTGACTGACTGCTGTTTCTCTGCTACCCCATACACACATGTAGGGAATCAGAATATATGCAGAATATATTCAGTCAAACTGGAGAGAAAGAGAGAGAGAGAGAGAATGTCTGAAAATCTCCACCCCTCCAACTGGAAGCACCTTCACAAAATTCAAGGTCCTTTTTGTTCTAATTAACTATTTCTTCTGCTTTAGAATCACCCTCAGGAGGAACTTTACAACCTCAAATTCCAGAATGTGCAGATTCCCCTCAAGCCCTTTATGTTATTTTTCATTTGGCACCCTACCTGATCACACTCCCTAAAATGTGTAGCAGGAATTTTTTAAAGTAAGAGAATCCCTAAAAGGCAACCCCTGCACACACAGATACAGCTTTTGTCTCTTTAAAGCATTAGGAATTGAACCAATTGCCAAAGAGACTACTAAGCCTGAACTATTCCCTGGGAACAAGCTGAGAATATTCGGGAATGGCATTAACCCTTTCAGGCAAATCTCAGACACTGGTCTTTGTTCTGCTGTG
Organism: Aotus nancymaae; assembly: GCF_030222135.1. NCBI lineage: Eukaryota > Metazoa > Chordata > Mammalia > Primates > Aotidae > Aotus > Aotus nancymaae. The sequence goes on from NW_026988460.1 coordinate 7,968,140, forward strand.
TTAGCTTAATCAGATGCCGGTGTTTGTAGATAGATAGTATGGAGGTTTGAAGAGGTCACAGGGATATTTAAGGATTTTGTTTGTGTTATTCTCAGTGGCATTTGAGATGCAGCTCATTATTTTTCTTCTAAAAGTATTTCTCTACTTCAGGAGAAAGTCTTTCCTAAAGGAGCCGAGGAAGGGCTTACGCTTTTGGATTGGAGGTTGGTTTCAGATAGCAAAGTGGGGAAGCAGGGAGGATATTCTGAAATCAAGTAAACTATGTGAAATCAAGTTGTCAAGTCAGCAGGGGGAACTCACACAGAATTCCGTCAAAATTACTCTTGCAGAATTCTGGGAAGCGACTACACCAGAGAGACTCACCTACCCTCTCTTGAATGGTTCAAGTAGCTTTGGAACAAATAACTGACTTGTCTCCTGAGCACCGGAGGAAGTAGTAGGCTTGTATTTAGGGAACCTGTCGTATCAATGTTTGTGTACATGTGTGCGCACAGTATTTATTTTAATCAGGTATGATTTAGTAAGACACATAAGTGGCTGTCACGAAGAGAGAGGTCAACTCCCAGTTCCCTAGAAACAGGAAGCAGACCACTACCACACAGAACCACAAAGCCACAGCTAGGGAAGCACCAGGGTGTTCAGGAGCCAGAAGAAAAGGCAGAAGCTTCTGGGCAAGAAACTTTATTGAGGCTTCCACAGAAAGGAACAGATAAGACTAGGTAAGCAGGTTCAGGATAGGCTAGTTTGAATGATGCAGCAAGCTCTAGGACATAGGGCTATCTCTAATTATCTTGTACCTAGTACCTGGTCCTGGGATGATTAAGCCAGGCGGACAGTGGCTTAATCACCTTCTCACTTTAAGCTTCATCACCTAGAGTGAGACCCCAATTAAGGAGGTGGTTGGGAGTATGGGCTCTGGACTGGGTGGTTGGTACAGGAAAGACACTTTTTCAGGAATATTAGTTTACTATCTCTAGGAATTAGTTAATCCTGGAAAAGGTAGTCCCTCCAAGGTCAGCAAGGTCACAAGATGTCAAAGAATCAAAAATAACAACATAAAGGCCATGAAATATACATATGTGTGTGAACATATATATATATATATGCACACATACGTGTGTGTGTGTGTGTGTCTGTCCTTTTATTCTGATTCCCTGTCCACCAAACAACCTTGAGATTTTCTTCGTGGTGCATTTGTGTTTTGATCTACCCAGAGTCCAGACCCTACTTTCACTGTAGGCTGTATTTGTGGGACCACCACAATTCTCTGTCCTTCCCTGACCAAGGGGTGGGCATTTGATCCAAGCTAAGGTAAACTGTCTCTGCCAGAAAGCTGAACCTTGCATGGAATAATGGAAGAATGGAATATTATTGGAGTGATTCCTCAAGACAAGGGTACCCCAACACATCAACCCATTAGTTTGCAACCTGGTTTCTGTAGCTGCTTTGGGTTTTTTTTCCCCCAAAATTCAGCTCTTCAGTATTTCCTTCAGCTGAGCATCCCCATATATTTTTATTAATTTTTTCCTTAATATAAACTACTTAGAGTTGATTTTTGTTCTTTACAGCCAAAGAAACTGTAATGAAGCAGTCTGTACCTAAGTAGAAAAAGTACTGATTTGGACTTTTTAAATAGTTACTATCTATTTACAGTGATTCAAAAAGTTTTCTTTTGATTACGATTTTTGCACCCTCTATCATAGGAAGAGTTAAATGATCATGTAAATACAGAGATTTCAGCTTCCCATTTCAGTTACAGTTTCCATTGTACACTAACAACTTGGCATCCTGCTTTCTACCTCGATCTTCTGCATTGCAGTTAGCATGGTTACTCATGTTCACTTTCAGAACTCTCAGAGCTTGTCTCCGAAAACTGAAAGTGGAAGGCCAAGCCTGGTCACCCACTTTTAGACCCCATCACTTACTGAAGACCAAATATGAGATACAACGTCTCATCATCCTCCACTGATTTTCAGAGGTCTCCATGGCACTTCAGGGACTGAGGTGGAAAGGTTAGCACAAAATTACTTTTTGGAGGTTGTGATCACAGCAATGGGAAGAGGGCCACATCAGTGTCTGCTCCAGCAGCTGCCCTGACAATCTACTTCTGCCTCTTGGCACTGGAGCAGTTCAGCCTTTCTTAACCAGACCCATCTGGTCTGCCAGCCTGTGTGGATTCATTCTCATTGGTCTGTGGCTAGGTGTGTTCACGCTCTGTACCTTCACACACAAGTCATGTCCTCTGGTCAGACAATGGCTGACTTGGGTCTTCAGGCAGAAGAGTTTTGACAGCTTGAATATATCCCAAAATAATGTCAAAGCAACTAAGGATTTGGGGAGATACATTCAGTTGTGCTGAACTCTGTTCTTCCATTACATCTTAAAATAGGGAATGTTTTCTCCTATAGAGGGTCATTAAAGAGTGGGTGGGAAGGGTGACAAACATCTTGCCTCTTGAAGTAATAACAGATAATTTTAAATTCAAGCTAAGAGATGATCTTTTTTGAAACAGAGTTTGTTGAGAGATGAGTGCACATATATTGGAAACATATCATTAGAAGGATTTTGGTCTCAGAAAAAGAGAGAATTATTTGTAATTCTCTTGAACATAGTACATATCATTTCCAACCCTCAACATAGTACATGTCATTTCCAAAAAGAAATGTTTATTGAAAAATATACCATAGAAATGAGAACATGAATCACGATATTCCATGTTTCCCATATTTCGGGAAAGGTAAGCAAGAAATCTCCAGTGATGGCAACACAATAGTAACATTAGCTGGTGCCAACTGTGTGGTACTGGCTTGTTGCCTGGAAAACAGACTTCAGAGTATTTTTTATACCAATCAGGAAGATTTCATTAAAGGATAATTAGTATCAGACAACACTGGGAAAGCCTTTTCTCTGATTCATCAAGTCCATAAACAAGATAGTCCCAGCATGTCATAGCTCTGTGAAATGAAGACATCCGTTATCCTGAATTATGGTCAACTGCTATCTAACATCAACCTCTGTGGGCTGGAGGGCCCAGAATGCTTGTGGTGCTGTTTGCCGAGCTCCATTTGGTTAACCTTTTGTTCTGTTTTCTTTCACACAGGAGAGGCAAGGGTGTCTCCTGGCTAAACAATAGCAGCCAAAACTTTTGAATCTGAGTGACTGAGGGATTCAAATGTTCCAGAGAATCTACTAAGCAGCTTACATACATTACTCCATCTGATGTTCCACCACCAGCAATGCCATCCTGTATTTTAGGCAGGGAAATTAAGATCATACAGTCTTCCTGCTGAAAATATAGCATTAGCCCCCCAGTGTGCTTCCGATAAAATCTCAACTCGGGTAGCTGGCAAGGTCCTGCATGATCTGGCTCCTGCCTACACTTTTGACTTTATCTCATGGTATGCTCTTACTCAGACACTTCCTTCATTATATTTCTTCAACTCTCCAGGTATATCTCTGCTTTGTGGCCTTTTCACTGGCTGTTCCCTGTGCCTGTAATGCTCTTTGGTCAGCTCTCCATATGTGGCTTCTTATCTAGGTCTTGCCTCTAATGTCATTTACGTGGAGAATCCTTTTCCCTACCACCATTCTAAGTGACTTCTCCCCATCTATTCCTTTCACTTGTCTTCCTTTAATAGCATCCATCACCAAAGGAAATTTTTGTGAATTTATTTTTATATAATAGCTGTCCCATTAGAATGTAAGCTTTGGGTCAAATATGCCAGTATTGTTCACTACTCTTTACTCACTCACTGTGGTATTTAGGGTTGGTGCATGATAAATACCTGTTGAATAAATTCACGTGAATAAAAGAGTGAGCTTTGGGGAGTATAAGTGACTCACTAAAGGTCATATGGCTGTTAAGTGACAGAGACAGAACTCAAACCCAAGTCATCAAAATTCCAGAACTCAAATTCTTAATCACCATCCTTCATTGTTTCTCTGTGGAGCTTTACATGTAGCAAACTTTATTCCTCATTGCATTTGTGCTGAGAGAAATGGGACTCTAGTGAATAGGAGCATGAAATTCACAACTAACCTTGTGAAAACACTCACAGCTGACTTTCACCTGGTGTGCTACTGAATGGCCATATTGGTGATGAAATATTACAATGGTACTGTAGTGATTGGTGAGGAGCTACTGCTATGAAATCCTCAAGGGTGCAGACACATTTTAGTTGCCCTCCTTGTGACTTCCTCAAAACATAGAGCCTTCACCAGGATCCCTACTTGATCTAGTAACTGAAAGGTTTACACCTAGCACACCAGCAGGCTTCCAGGGCCACTTCCATTTATCCTGATGGATCATCCCCACGGATCATCCCCACTGATTATCATTTTCTACACTCCTGGAAAAACTCTGAAGACAGACATTGCAAAAGCCAACTTTTAACTTGCTATATCCTTCCTCAAGATATACAACCTAAGCACTATCAGCTCAGCTGCAGCATGATAAGGGAGAAAGTCCTTTTTCCTTTTATCTCATCAAATGCTTATTATAAATTTCAACTTAATAAGAAAAAGAAAAGGGCAGATGATAGTGGCAGGTAATTGTGACTAGTAATTGAAATGGCAAATCTGAAATGTCCTAAAGAAAATTTAGAGTTCTATAAGGGACCATAATAACCATTTTCCTTTCAACTGTAGCTTTTAATTATTATTATTATTTTTTTATCCTAGGCCTCCCATTGTATTGAATGTTTAAGAGTAATCTGATGAATAAGCCAATGTGGAAACTATGTTCTGGAATCAGTAATGGCTGACATTTACTGGATACTATGTTTGAGAATTATGCTAAATACATGTGCATTATTCCATGATTTAAATTCTAAGTTAACACATGTAACCCTCCTCAGAGCACAATTCTATAATATAGACACTACTGTTCTTTAACAGATGTGGAAACTGAGCATTGTAGACATTTGTAATTAGTTCAAGGTTGTGCAACTATTAAGTGTTGGTGTTCAGATTTGAATCCTGGTCTTGCAGATTACAGAGCAATATCTCTTAACCATTTTTCAAAACTGCCTCTTTAAAAAAAAAAAAAAAAAGACAATTTGACCAGACTTACAAGTTTTTTGTTAACATCTCAACCAAGAGAACAAAAGTAAAATTGTTGGTTTGTCCAGAAGTTCCTGTTAAAATGAAATGATGAACATTTTTTAGTTTAAACAAATAATGCAGCAATGTTTATATGTTGTTGCTGAAAAACTTGTCCATATGTTTCTCTTTCACTGACATATAGTAATACTAAATTTAAGAGCATACTGGAGTCCCCACAGAAAAGAAATTAAACCTCTAGATGAATCTAAACTCTAACAGATGCCTACAAGTCCATTTCACGAAGAAGCTGTTCCTGGTGCATTTGTCAGTCTAAAACCTTAAAGGCTGCATCAATTTCTTCTGGGGCTCTGAGTTAATCCCTTTGCTGGATCTGACTTACGACTACCATTAATAGACTTAATGTGGTAGTAGCATGGGCAGTCAAAATCCTGCCTAATGAAAAAACACAAAATAAAGTCATAGGAGGAACTGTGGTGGGGGAAGAAAGTCCCTTAAGTATTATTGATCAACTAATTAGCCAATGTTTATAAAGAGCCTTAACAACTAGTCTCACTGTATATATTTTAAGGATTGTTTATTGATAGCTGGACAGTATAGAATGGACTGCTTCTATTTTGGGTAGTGGAGGAGAGTAAGGGATGGAATGGGAAATAGGCACTGAATGAGGAAAGCCTGGTGATAAAAGTACGGTATTATCTGATTATCTATCCATCTTTCTGTATTTAAAATACTTACAATTCTCAATCTGTCAAGAAAAATAATCAAATTCATCTGTTTTCAACTTATCCAGAGAGAAATAATCCAGGCAGGGGATGACCCAGGTCTTCTATCCTCTTTAATAAACTTAATTGGCTTCTACACTTTTCACCACTCTGTCACAAGGGATGAGAAAGTAGATGGGATAGTGGCAGTGAGATGAAATTCCACATATTTTCTTTCTTTCTTTAAATCCAATCCCTTTGCCTTTTTACCTGACACACAATTTTTGTTTTTCTTCTGTGTGCTAGTTTTTGTTTTTGTTGTTGTTGTTGTTGTTTGCTTTGCATGCTTTTAGAAGTCAACTTGGAAGCCAAAGTAAATTGTGGTTATTGCTTCAACCAATCTCTCTCTCTCTCACACACACTCTCACACACACACACACTATAAAGCAAAGCAAAGTGATAAGTGCAACAAGAGCAGCACACACACAAGACAACTGTATGAGTAGGGGTAGCATGGAAAAGCAGGAAACTAAGGATTACTAAGCACCTAGAATATGCCAGACTGTGTTAGACATTTAACCTAAGCAATTTAACTTAATCTTTGGGATAACTGTTGGAGAAGGGTAGTACTATGTTATAGCCACTCTGAGGCTCAGCGTGGTTAACTGACTTGCTTGGAGGCCCATGTCTGGTAAGTGGCCATATTAGAACAGGAGCCCAAGTCTTTGATGTCAGCGTCCATCATCTTCTTACTCTAGGACAAGCTACCCAAAGACAGATTTCCACCTCTTAAGTCCTGGAGGAGGCATCAGGAAGAAGGTGAAAATTGCCAAAGTCCTTGAAGGGTGGGTTAGACTTAAACAGGCAAAGAAAATGTGTGTTTGTTTCAAGATAAATATTGTGTTCCAGAGATCAAGCCTATAAGGAGAATATGGCATAGAGCTAAAAAGGTCAATAGGTTCAGATCCTGAAAGTCATCGAATGAGTGTTTATGAAGTGTAGAGTGACATGTTCTATATGACCCCAGGAAAGATAAAGCTTATACACTGAGGCAGTGTTGAGAATGAATTGCAGGTAGGAGAAAAATTGCTGCCTAGAGATTTTATATGGGGAGTGTTATGGGCCGAACTGTGTCTCTCCAAAACTTCATGTGGATGGTCCTTAAACCAATATGGTGAGTAACTTTATAAGAAAGGGAAATTTGGACACTGGCATGCATCTGTGGAACAACAGAAGGAAGACTATGTGAAGACACAGGGAGAAGACAGCCATCTACAAACCAAGAAGAGAGGCCTAGAACAGATCCTTTTATTCCCCCACAGTCCTCAGGAGGAACCAACCCTGCAATAACTTGATCTTGGTCATCTCATCTCCAGAACTGTGACAAAATAAATTTTTGTTGTTAAAGCCACTGTCTGAAATATTTTATTATAGTAGCCTGAGCAGACTAATACAAAGACAGATGCCTGACTCTTCCTAGGTCTCAATAAAGCAAAACGGTACCTTCCTACCTGAGTGGGAACAACACCACACCACACCACACCACACCACACCACACCACACCACACCACACCATACCACACCACACCACACCACACCACACTACACCACACCACAACACACCACAACAACAGTGCCTTGTTGCTATATCCTAGTTACCTACCCTCACCATACATGCTTGATACCTTGAAACTCTTTCCTCTAGCCCTCACATCAAAACCCACATCATATCAAAAATGAAATGAATCAAGGCACCTCACCGGGTCTCTTCAATCTTTTATATAAAACTAATCACTTTTCCCCACTTCCTCCTTCCTTTCATTTCAACCCCAAATATATTCCTTGAACCCAAATTTAGGATGATATGTTTAAGACAATTAACTCCAAGGAGAATATACAAAGATGACTCAAACATAGCCCATGAGTTCATAAGCAAAAGTTAAAACATGTATTTTGCTAGTCTAGAGTCACTGGGATTCAATTCTCTCATGAATATCACTAAACAACAATGTTCCTCTTATAAACGTAGGCCTGCAGAACTATACAATTAAAATATACAGAACTATCACTTTAGTTATTTTCAAATGTACAGCTATCAGTGAATATATCATGACTACAAATCAGGGTTAGATTTATATATTTCAACAATTCAGTTTATTTTTCAGTAATTCGTGTCATTAAGTTCACCTTGTTTTGTTTTTACACTACCCTGTTTAAAATAAAATGGTTTTATTGTCTGTCTTCCTCCCCTATACTGGAAGCTGCATAAATGTAGGGGCCTTATCAGTGTTGTTCACTGTGGTATTCATAGCACCTAAAATAATTATATTAGGAGATAGCAATAATAATAGTAGATATTCTATAAATATCTGTTGAATGAATAAAAATATCCTCTTTTTCTTTGAATAATGGAAAGTTGATGATACTGCTTCATAGAAACAGGTTAATTGGCTGGAATTTTGGCTTACATTTGGGGATATATTTATTAATAAAAATTTTTTAAGCACACTCATTTGCCTAGATTAGAACCAAGTTAATCACTGGAGGTGGGAGTAAATGCCAGGGTATTAGCCATCAAAAATGTAGAAATACTAGGTGGAAGCCAATTTTGACTCAATAGAAAAACAGCATATTTTACAATGTATATCTAAATTAAAATGTAATATAGCCTCTTATCCTTGGATGCCCAGATGGGTGATGAGAGTATTCACACATTAATATTTTTGTCTCTATTACACTACAACTGGGATTTTAAAACAAACAGTTTTCATTGAGTCATGGAGTTGATACAAATTTAACATACGTTTCTTAAGAAAACAATGGGAACAGTCAAAACACAGAAATGTCTTAGAGGATTCACAAGGCAGGGAAATCTTATATGTATCAGCAGAGATGGCAGGTAGGGTACTGGAGCCTGCCGAGTACCTCCTTGAAGCGATACTGCCCAGCCCACAGCCCAGCAGCTGAAACGGCCATATTTTCAATCACACTCATCAACTTGCCATAGTGAAGTGGGATAAGAGTGAGAACAAGAACCAAAGGAGTCCTCAGTTTAGTTTGGTATGAGAAAGACACAAAACAATGCATTTCCCTCTTTTGTGAACCTAATCTGGAAAATACCAAGAGAATGAGGCAGATTGTACAGTGAGACCAAGGCTGAGAAATTTAGACTGAGACACCATGAGAGAACAGGTATGAGCTGAACAAAAAGCAAAAACTCTGAGATGGAAAAAAGATAATTGCAGGCTATTGACCATGATTGGCCTCTCTTGAGACTTTAGCTTATGGTGTCTTTGTATTTTGACTTTCTAAGACTCTGGCATTTACTCAGCTCAAATAAGCCTGAGTTAGGTTCTTAGCAGAGGACACTGAGACTTTGGGGTCTTGATATTGTTCAGCTCCAGACTCTACCTCAGTCTATGCTCACAGTAAACTCCATTATCCCTCAAGGAGCATGGATGAGTCTCTCTTAGCAATCAAAGGAACCAAAGGAGAACTGAGAGTGGTGTCTAAGTGGCTTCCTTCTCTCAAATACTCAGCTATTTGAACAACTATGTCTCTGTGACATAACAAAACTTATTTTTGAGCAGGATTTGTCAAATCATTTGCTTTTCTTTAGCCCTGCCTTGGATAAGAACCTCCTTTGGATCTTCATGTGCCATATCCCTTTTCCGTTTTCCTATTCATGGCATAATTTTGCTCATGCTCTTGATCATCAGGTTATTTATTTCTTTCATGTCTTAGGCAAACAGGATACACACCCTAGACACAAAAAGCCCTAACCTAATATAAGGATTTATAGCCAGACGAAAGAATGCTACAGGGATGCCAAAATAAATAATACCCAGGGAACTCACTTGACTGTTTTGGAAATGCAATGCTTTATTTATTCTCAATAGTTTCTTCATTTGGGCAGATAAGGTATTTTCTATCTTTTCCCCAGCCTCCTCAGTAAACAGCCCTATGAATGCAATATGTGGGTTGGGAATGGAAGAAATACATGAGAGAAATAGAGAGAGTAAAAATTTTCACTGTTCTTGTTTTTGTCCTTAATTGTTGTCTATCACTGCTGAATGGCTTGTGGATTATGCTATGGATATTTATTCCACGGCTAAAATAAAGGAAATAGGATGGATTCTTTTAAATGGGAGAACTAATGGCTTTTTCCTATGAATTCAGCTACAGCATTCATTATTGCATTCTAAGTATAAAAGACAGAAAGTGGGAAGAGAGTGCACTTTCTGCCATTTCATAGAAAATATTAATCCTATTGTTTATAAAGTTGATCATTTAAAATAAAAATTATTTATGTGTGTAATTCCTAGGGAAAGAAAACCAGACCACTTAAATTACATTCCTATTTGAGAGAGGAAATCTAAATGAGAATTTTGACCCTTTCTACAGTTAGATCATTGATTTTCTGTGCTTGGAGGCATAGTTAAATTACAGCAGCTTACAATTATTATTCCGGCTTTGAAAAACCTTAGACAGGACTTCATGAAAAGTGCCACAGTCACATTTGTCACATATCTTGTTCTTACTGGACCAGCCCTAGTTCTACTCATGCCTGGACTTTGGATTTAATCAATGTGTAGCACTCAATGCTGTCCTGCTCCCAGAGCACACACTGTATTTCTGTAGGTTGCAATGTTTACTTTGTTGCTTTTGTCAAGCACTTCTGAGTAAGCAGAAAGAAAATATTTTTTGATTTTGTCTTGTTTGTTTGGATTACGCTCTTGAAGGCAGAAATGGTGATAAGAACAATATTGTAAACTAGTTGTTTGTTGTTTCCTTGCCCTCCTAATGGACAGGTTTTGAGTCAGAAGCTCCAGCAGGCAAGTTCATGGAAGCCTTTGTGAGACTTGAAGCACCTTCGGGATCCAGGTGACTAAGGTCAATGGAGTGGGAAGATGGGCATTTCCCCTACTTCCATGTGAGTGCCCAGAGGTAGCCCCCATAGGCACTGTGTAGTGGCAGGACAGTAGCCTCCGCCCACTGAGCCAGGCAGAGTGGCCAGAACCCCTGTGTGTTCAGCTTACCTGTCCCAGTAGCTACCCCAAATTCCTCTAGCCAGTTAGGTTGCCTGGAATGGAAGAACACTAGTGGATTTCCTGAGTATGCCAGACAGTCCTAAAGACCTTATGGTTCATGGCAATAGGGCCCAGAGGGAAACTGCACGAGAAGCCAAGTTCCTCCTGTGAAATGGGTAGGAACCAGGATCAGGTGATATTCAGGGCAGATGTTGAAGATGTTGTTGTGACCACAGTTGTACTTCACAGGCTGCTGATGCCTTTCAGTGACTTATGCCTACATAGAACCCCAAAATAGAAAAACAAACAAAAATACAAACTTGCAACTTAGAAAAAACTGTAGGATAGGGTAGGCTGTTTGCAGGGTTCCCCATCCTTCTCCTGAATTTCTATTTTGATGTCTTTTTCCCTTCTTTCATTAGTTCACCACCCTTTGGTTCTCAGTATTCTGTGTGTAATATTAAAACCCCTTTACTCTGGTGATCCATCAAGCTCTGCTGCCAGTATCCTGGACATTTCTGATCTCTTCTTCCTCCCTTAAAACTTACTGGCCTAGGTCAACAGAACAGAAGAAAGAGTCCAGAGTTAGACTGAAATACATATGGTAAGTTGGCATTAGTATGCTAAAGTGGGCATAGCATGTCTGTGAAAGGAAATGCATGTTTTTCTTGGAAATAATAATTGTATCACTCAGGTATTTCCTGTAACAAAATAAATTCCAAAAAGATAAAAAAATTAAACAAAACGATGTGAGAATTTTCTAGACTGAAACACGGAGAAACCGTTAATAAAAAAACTGGTTACATTTGACTTCAAGGTAATAATAATATTCTATGTGAAAAAAATCATGTATAATGTCAAAAAAATATTTGTTAAACATTATTTCCAATTAAAATTATTTAAAAAAATTCAAATTTTTCTTAATATAAAAGTATCTATTGCAACTGAAAAGAAAAATGTTAGTAACCCAGTAGAAAAAGTTCTAAGAGACATGAAGAGGTAACTTACAAGTGCATTTAAACATATTTTTTAAAAAAACAAACCTGAACTTCACTCATAGAAAAAATATAAAAGAAAAATTTTAAATCTCCCCATCACAAATTAGACTGGCAAAGATACAGTAATTAAATAACATGCTCTATTAGTGAGTGTGTAGACAAAGAGATAGTTTTGTGAACTATTAATGATGTAATTGGTATTGAAGACAATTTAGTAATATCTTTCAAAATTATGAATGTTCATATCCTTTAACCCAATAATTCCACTTCAAAGAATTTATTTTCCAGGTAGTCACAAATGTGTTAAAAGACAACTGTGTAAGAAAACCCTTTGCAGCAGTCATAATAACCTAAGTTTGGAAACAACCTACCCATTTTTCAATATGGCACTTGTTAAAGCACAATCAAATAAAGTTATAGCACAATCAAATAAAAGGTGATTCTAACATCATGAAAAAGGTCCAGTTATACATGTATAATATGAATAATGTCTATTATATATTATTGAGTTAAAAGAAAACAAGCTACAGAAGAGAATCTACAGTATACCTTCATTTATGAAACAGTGAAACAGTCTTCCTTCCACCCAACTTATGCAGTACACACACTTGTGGATGTCTACAGCCTCTTTTGAAGAACACAGAAGAAATGGGTAACAGTGATTGTTTTTACAGGAGGGAACTGGATTGCTGGGGAACATGAGAAGGAGATTTACTTTTCACTGCTAAACTGAACCTTTTGAGTATTATACCTTGTGTCTTCATAACATAGTCAAAGAGAATAAATGACTATGTCGTATCTTACTAGTTCCATTTCTATCTCAGAAATCTCTGGGTCTTTTACAAAGGGATTGACTCAACCATGTGCCATACAGCATTGAGTAGGTTGTCACTATTGACTGAATGAAAGAATGAATAGCTAGCCTTCTCCCAGCAATTTTTGTGAATGGCCAGCTCACCCAAAGGAGGTACACATTGTCATGCAAGTGCGTGGGACCTTGCTTGCCTTACCCTAGTCTAGGCATTTTCAGAAATGTGCCTTCCCATGATCATATTTACTTTCATCATAGCACTTATCTCTATCCCTGTCAACATGTTTACTTATTTAATATTTGCTTCCAATACTAGAACTATACACCCTAGAACTATACACTAAACAGAAACCTCATCTACCTTTATCTGTTCTATACCTCTAATTTCCATTTGTCTGACAGATAGTAAGCATCAAACAATAAAAGAACTACCAGATAGTAACATGTATAAACTGAGTTAACAAATTTTCCTCAACGTATGGTTGACTTTAGATAGAGTACACAAGAAACATTTTTTCTTCTCTATATGCTCTGATCTTCTAACACAAACAGTGACAAGCATGCACTGTGACAGGGGTTTTCAACCAAAGGACATATCAGACTCACTCGCTCATAAAAAATCAAGGATTTTGATACCTATGCTCCACCTCAAACCTACTGAAGAAGAATCCCTACAAGCAGGGACTCAATATCTTTGTATTTTTTAAAACATCTAGATAATATGGATGAATTGCTAGGTTGGAGGGCTACTGATCTATGAAGAGACAATCACACCACACATCCTTACACCACATATCCAAAAGGAAATAATGTGCTCACAGAACCACAGACTAATGAGGAAAAGACAAATAGTTGGGAGATAAATAAGGTACTTAAATGCAAACTGCATCAAGAGTTCTCTCTTGTTGGTAATATTTGCTTGCAACCTGGAGTCAGAGAGAGAAAATGGTAAAATGCAGAATGGACAGATGCCTCACTGAAAAATCTTTTGGTTACAAGTGACAGTGAGTCCTATCAAACTGGCATAAATAAGGAAAGGCATTTAACAATTCAGAACTGGAAAAGTAATATTTTCATATTCATACCCTTGTATTAACCAAAGCTGTTCCTGGGAAATATGGACAACGCTTGGTTGTCTTTATTGTTCTTCAGGAATATGGACAAATTTATTTTCCAGAAGGTCCAGCAAATATAAACATTCCTGTGAATCTCTGCATTGGATCACTTCTTTATCTCTTGAACCAATAAAAAAATTTTCAGAGATTTTAGATATACTGATTGGTCACAGTCAGTAAGTGATTACCCCTGCAGAAGGTAGATTCAGTGTGAGTGGAGCTGACTTGTACAGGTTCACAAGAGCTGACTGTTATCAGGAATTTTGCAAGCTGGCTGTTCAACACAGATGTTATTAAAGATTAAAGATAAAAACTTAACAATTAAATCAATTATATTAAAAACAGATGTAACTAGTCAAAACTCATCACACTTTGCCTATTTTACTATTATCAGGAAATTACAGCCCTCGGACTAAATCCAGTCTGCTGCCTATTTTCGTAAATGAAGTCTTATTGTAATCCAGCCATGCCCATACATTTATGTATTGTGTCTATGGCTGCTTTCACGTCCAATAGCAGAGTTGAATCACTGTAACTGAGACTTTATGACCTGCAAAGCCTAAAATATTTACTATCTGGTCCTTAACAGAAAAACATGCACTGATCCCCGATAGATGCTCTTGGGGTTACTTGTGTCCATTCTGTCTGTCTGGTGGAAATATTGTAAAATGACATGTGACTGCCCATCTCTTTCCAACCCTACATTCAATGACATCTCCAGCCTGAAATTGCCACGGTGAAAGTATTTACACCATGGATATAGACCACTGTTATGCATTATTGGGCTTTTATACTTTTCATACTCTTGGAAATATTTCTCTCTACGTCACTGCATACTGCTAACCTTAGCCAAAAGGTATGGCTACGAATGGGAGAGGAGTGCCTCTTTGGAGAAGAAATAAATGCTGAGTGGTGGAATTAGCTGCAATTAACATCTCCAGACATCTAGATCAGTGCTTTTAACCAAATGACCCTACAAGTTGCAGAAAAAAAAGATACCCCAGGATTTCTCAGGCTGAAGGAAGTTAAAGGAGCATGGATAGAGAAGACAGAAATTGCACAAGGGAGCAGGAAAGGTGAACTCTAATAATGAGTTATGAAACAAGCTGACAAGATCTGAGAGAGTCTAAGATGAGAAGAAGGAAAAGGAACACAAACAAGCAAACCAAGAGGATATGCTGTATGCTGCAAATAGCTTCAGAACAAAATCTATTTCAAAGGTGAACATGAGGAAAAATTGAAAGAGCTTAAGACAAGATTGTGACAGAAACAGAGGGAAGGACAGCATCTGAAATGAAGCTCAAACGTTTCCACGGGCAAACTGTGCGAGGCACTGGTAGTAGAGTTAGCCCCGATGGAGCATCCAGGGATACAGACACCAACACATCAAAGGAGTAGTCTTAACGATCCATTCAAACAAAACAGAACAGTACTTAATGGCCTCCTGTGATACTTATGTTCTTTAGAAACAAGCTATGGATATAATGTTCTTAAAAAAGGATTCAGGACGTGATTTCAGTGGAGTGAAGTGAAAGAAATAATTCTGGCATATGAGTGGGAAGGATTCCTATGATCTCAATAAGCTACAAAATATTGATATTACTGAAATTGCAATGAAAAAGAAAGGTAAAAATATATTTTTAAAGGCCTCTTTTGTGTTAAGAGTTTGCTGCCAGGCAAAATAGCAATTATTATGAGCTAGGTTTACTTACTTTCCCTATTTGCACTGTTTGCTTCATCCTCTGACATCTGAATGGCCATGGATTTTAAAGTGTTTATTGTTCTTACGTGCATCTGACTTGGATTTAGGGAATCGCCTGTGCTTTGCAGCACCATCCTTTATAATTAGTAGCACTGTGATTCCAATACCTATTAATGCTCAGGACATTCCTAGACTACATTTGTTTCATTATGTAGCTACTTAGTCAATTTGTCAAAGAATGGATCAATTCATTTAAAAAAGAAAAACAGACTAGATGTTGGTACACAGATTTCTATCAAATAAATTTAATCAATCAACAAATATTTACTGAACTCTCACTTTGTGACATGCTGAGCCTAGAGATACAATTGAGAACTTACTGTCTAGTGCAGGAGAGAGACAGAAAAGATGTTTAAATAACAACTAATTACAGTTATTTTAAAAACATTATAAAATAAACAGGGTGCTAGAGAATAACAGAAAGGTAACTCATAAATTCATTCAGCTGTAAATGACTGGCACTGGGAGTAACAATAGTTCCCATTGATGCTGCTTTTTAATTGGGCTAAAAGCCTTAATGTGAAGAAATGGCATTTTTATAGTTCAATGGTTTCTAAAGCTGTTCGAGTGTTGAACCACCTGGAAGTTGCAGTGTTCCCTTCAGAACATAATGAAATAGCATTACATGTAATGATATTATGAATGTAGTTAGCACAAACTTAAATAATTTGGTTGTTTATGGTACTTAGGGATGCTCAATTTAATTAAATATTCATGCAGTTAAACAAAGTCTGAAAAAAGCCACAACGATAAACAAACACTTCCCTAAAAACTAAACCACTGTACATTAGATCCACCAATTTGCAATTCTTCTGCCAGTACTGATGCTCTGCACTTAAGTTATAAGCAGATGTAAAAGATTTAAGAAAGTTCGATGGGAGGGGGAAAAATCCTTAAAATTGAGAAATTGTATCCATTGTCTTGTCTGTTCCTGCTGTGCTTCCCCCTAACCAACTGAGAATATTTCCTATCCAACATTAACTTTTAGAACATTGACTCTTATTGCAGAATCTCAGTTATCAAACATGGTTTCTTTATGCTCTTGAAATCACCAATAGATAATTCACACTAATCACTAAATATTGCCAGTGTGCAAACAGTTCTGTAGCATAGTATCACTTAGATGTGTACATCTTCACTGTAGGGTGTTAAGAAAGGACTATTATCAGACTTGGGATTCAAATAAGTTTTAAGAAAGATGGCAGTTTTTGTGTTTGAGTTCCAAAATGTTACATATATTTTGAAGTGTATTTCAGAGTCTCAGATATTGATTTACAGAGTATCTTGCAAAACGATACTGAGTTCCTTGAACATTGTTTTCCTTCTTTTACAAGACTAAAATGTTTTTGTGTGGAGCTGCTTTTTTTTTTAAATAGGTACCCTTGTTTAACTTGGTAATGCTGCCAAAATATAGAGGCATATTTTAGTCATACTCAGAGGGCCAAGATCTATTGAATTATCATCATTATAAATATATAAGTGAAATTTGCATTTGTTCTTTTTTTGTGGGCATATGTTATCTGCCAATAAAGCTTTACAAAAGCCTTTTCAACTTTTCTGGAGTGCCAGGTATTAAGAATTTTAATGAAAAAGAAAATCAATTATTGTGGGGTAATACAGAAAGCTTTTAGTTTGCAAATGATAATCTCCCTCTTAACATCTTAACAGTAACAGATATGAGCTGATAATGAAATTCTCAGGACTGCTTGGAAACAGAAGCACGTCTTCCTGCTCCTTCTGCCAATTTTCCTCATGTATCTGCCCTGGAATCTGATGGCTTTTGCAGTGGTGGCTCCTTGGTGATTAGCTCCAGATAACAGAAAGCCCTGCACATAAAATTCTGAAGCAGCTCACTTTTATGTCAGTCTTCAGTAAATCAACTCTTCTATAGCCATATTTAAATATCTTAGCTGGAGGGTCTCGATCATCCTTAGGGAATCACCTTTATTCTTTATAGAAATGTCTATGATTTCTGTGAGCACTGTCAAAACAATAAGGAGGATCTTTGCACAGTAAAACACAATACCTTGGTTATAATCAATCATAACACTATGTAAAAAGCCTCATCAAGTCTATTTATAAACATTTAAAATGTAGGGCAATTAGTAAGACTGATTATTTGTTTATATTTGTTCATTCATGTTTAGCTTTTTAAAATATAGATTTTTCAGGTTTATAACTTTTCATAATGAGTGAAACGTTCTAATCCTGGAAAAATAATAAGTTAATCAGAATCCTAGTGCTCTGTATGTAAATTATATTATATATAGCATCATAAATTTCCAGACCAGACATCACTGATTGTCAAACATACAACCATAAAATCCATGTTAAAAAGTATATATAAAATAAATATCCAATGGCAGGTATATTTCAGAAAGTATATAATACTGTTTTCAAGTGGTAATTTAAATGTCCCATCATTTTATAAAAAGTGAATCTTGGCCAGGTATTATGGCTCACCCCTGTAATTCTAGCACTGTGGGAAGCCGAGGTGGGCAGATCACAAGGTTAGAAGATCGAGACTAGCCTGGCCAACGTGGTGAAACCCTGTCTATACTAAAAACACAAAAATACAAAAATTAGCTCGGCATAGTGGTGCACACCTGTAATCCCAGCTACTCAAGAGACTGAGGCAGGAGAATTGCTTGAACCCGGGAGGCAGAGGTTCCAGTGAGCCAAATTGCACCATTGCACTCCAGGCCCAGCAACAGATCGAGATTCCATCTCAAAAAAAGAAAAAAAAAATGTAAATTTTTTGTTGCATTTTTTAAGTAATCCTAAGTATGTATTGTTTTTTAAAGTGTTTCAGTTTCTGAACTTAGAGTGTTAGCTTCAGTTCAAAAGTAAACATGTGCTATGCTAAAGTTTTAAAATTTGAATATTAACTCCTTTATTTAGGACTTCCTTTTTTTTTTTTTTTTAACAATGTAATCTAAGTCAGGCATTTTTCCAGGTGCTTTAAATATAATACTTGGGGGAAAAACGAATTTATATAAAATAATGTAAAACATTCTGTATTCTTATTTTAAACAAACATACAAATTAAAAGAAAAAAAAAAACAGATGAACCATGCCATTAGATTCAACAAATGGAGATTAAGTCAACAAATCCTTAACTTTGGAAGGCAAATCCAGGTAATGCTTTTTAAAAATCTACAGAGCAACAATATCTGAGCTAATTATTTTTATATATCTTGGAAAAGTAGGTATTTACTCTAGAGAATGGAGACTTAGAATAACATACCTTTTTAAAGTTACAGAACTGCATTTGATTTTTCTACCTCTAGTGTTTTTTCTCTCCACTTCTTCACTCTGAATTGTAAAATGTCTTGCACACATAGAGTACACAGAACATTTGTGTAGTTTAAGTAAAACACACAGAGGTCCACACCACCGGTGAAAAAATTGGAATGTTACCAGTAACCTAAAAGTCCCATGTGCTCCTTTCTGTTCTGTTTCTCACTCACCCAACTAGAGGTCAGTACTACCTTGAGATGGGTTTATTAAAAAGTTTTACTATTTACATATGAATTTCTAAATTTAATTTGTTTCATTTTATACAGCTGAACTACAAACATAAACTTATCCATGTTCAAGGAATGGTAATATTACTATTATTTGATAAAGGATTCCTGGAAAATACAAGGTAGAGGGAGATTTGGGGTAAGAGTCTGCTTTCAGCTTTCCTGACTTTAGAAGAGTTCAGTGTGGAGCAATCAGTGGGTAAAGTAAGGGTTGGTTCTGGCAGATATAATAATCACACAGGTTGAACCATAGGACTGACCAGGAACTGGATATCTAGAAAACATATCATTCAGGAAGATTTATCTCTATGCATTTTTTTTCTGTTTTCAGAATACTGCTTATTGAAATGATTCTCTTCTTGTTTCCTGGATGTATATCCTCTTTTATCTTAACACAACAAAAGTTTTCTAATTGTCTGTTTTCTCCAAGCTGCTTTACTTTTCTGCTTTTCATTTGTTTATTGTTCTGGTTCTATTGTCAATTTTAGAGATTTTTCTCAAATATCTGAAATTTTCAGCATCTGTTCTAGGTTGAGATTTAGAACATAAAAAGCTGATTGGAGGCTTTGAGCAATATGAGTGAAACATTTCAATGTTGAGCTTCATTGTATGGTAAGGTGAGTAGGTCACTCCAGGCAACCCCTGACATGAAGTATCTTTAAATTTTTCGTCTTGGGCTGTTGAGGTTTACCAGTCCATAACCTGCAGGGTTATGGGTGCTAATTTTCTTAGAGTTTCACGAGGGAAGAAATTGGGGCTCTTCACATTCAGCACTTTAGCATGGCACAGGCTTGTCCTATGGCTGTTTAATTCCCCTACTTGGGATACACACGACTCCTGGTGGAATTTGTTGTCTCCAAGTTTTCTTGCTAGGGCGGGGAAAGTGCTATTACCCAGGCATGAAGCAGGGAGGGAATACAGGTATTCCACTGCTTCTAAAACAGATTTTACCAATTCTTTCTCATTTTATCCATTCATTCCCTACCTATCTCCACCCTCTTTCATCCATAGGTTCAGAGATGTGCTGGTTCCTCTGCCTTCTAAAGATTATGTCATATAAATTGGTTTAGTTCTCAACTCTCTCCTCTGCCAGCTTAGGATTCATTCAGCCTTCATTTATCCGCTGCATTAGTCAACATTTGTTCATCTGCTTTCCACTTTCTAAGGTTTTATATTTTATTGCTATTTTCTCCTTCTATTTTGTGTACATTTATTTTTTATGAAAAAACTTATTGACAACTCAGTGATTTTCCAGGAGAACGTGAAAAAATTATGTATTTTTCATATCCACCATCTTACACTGCTGGATCATGTCAACTTGTCATGTATCCACTACACATAAAGACCTCAGTGAAGTGTGGTGATCAGCAGTAAAATGTGTGAGGCATTTCTTTCTTCTCTATTCTCAAGGGATTTGTGACACAGCTAAGGAAGAAAGGTTTTCACACACAAGATGAGACAACATGCTATTAAAATTCAGATGTTGTAAAAACAATATCCATTATTTGATTACTTTGGAATATGGTGTGAGATAAGGAGAATCAAGGAAGTGTTGCATATTTTTGATTTGGGAATTGAGCAGATGCAGAACAAAGTGAGGTCAGGTAGAATGTGCAGATCAGCTCTGTCTAAGGGACTTGGCAAGGTACCTAAACTCTGACCCTATACCATGATCTAAAAATGACCTGGATAATAACATCCTTTGGGTCAATAATGGAGAAAATGATTTAAAGTTCCTAGATATAGCACTTGACTCAATAAATGCTAACCATATTCTGGATTACTATAGATAGCCAAGGAAGGAAGGAAAGAAGGAAGCAGGATACAGAAGAAGGAAGGAAGGAAGGAAGAGGAGAAGCGGGAAGGTGGGAAGGAGAAGGAAAAATGGGGTAAAGAAGGAAAGGGTGTATATCTGACTCCCTATGCTTTTCTTTAATTAAACTTCATTTTAAAAGCCACATCCTACCATTTTCAAAGAGGAGCAATGAACCAATATTGCATTTTAATGGGCCATTACTGAGAAAGGAAATCAAGCCCTGGATATGATCTTTTTTGGCACAAGATCCTGGGAGTGCAAAGAGATGTAAATCAACATTTATGAGCTGGGAAAAAATTGGAAATATTCTGACCCTTGGAGCAAAGCAGTCACATGCTATTACTAAACCTTGTTTACCCTCGAGGAGCAACAAGGGTTCACATGCAAAGAGAAAAGAGATTTTTGAAAATCGCTATCTTCTTTCATTTAAACCTCAGCACTTTATTCATTAACCTGACCTCTTGTAATATTATCTTAAAAAGTAACTCTCTCAAAGACCTCTTCATATGAATGAGAGATTAGTACCAGGGAGTACAAATCCTGAGCATTCTTGCATCAAAATACTTTTTGTCTACAAGAAATTACTTCCTAGGTAATTTTTTTCACAGTAATTATTGTCAAGAAGCAGCAGTGTGGACGTTTTCCCTGTGGATATGGGTAAGATTGCTTCCAAATTCTTAGTGCCTGAAATATTTGGTTGTTCCCTTTAGGGCAGAGGAGGCATGGAGGAGCATTTAGGTCAGATGGTGGTTGGAATTTGAATAGTAGTTTTAATATCTCACACACAAAATATACAGGCTAGCCTTGTTGTTCCTAGTGGTGGCAGTTATGCACAAGCCAAAGAAAGCTGAATTTGGTCCGACAGTCTCCATCAATTGGCTGAAGGAAACTAATAAACTACACTTTGATATGGCTCTGAGTCCACATACGTGTGTGTAAATTTCTTAGGTCCCTTGCTTTGTATGACATGGTTCTTCCAGAATGAATTAGAAATTCTTCCTTCTAGCCAATGGGATTGCTTGATGTTTTGCAGCTTGAAGATGTAACATCAGATGACTTCATTGTTTTATCTTTTCTTTACTTTTCCCATAAGATTTAGCTCTTTCTTAGATCTCATATTTCTTAAAACATGAAAGATCATGTCCTTTTCTAATTATAAGGTTATCTTGATTTCTCAATGAAGAGGAGTGAAAGAGTCAAACTGTAGAGGCCCACAGGACAGCAACCAGAAATAGACATCACAGAAACCACAAACTGGGGGTAGGCCACAATGGAGCCACGGAGAAGGCCTGCCTTCCTGACTGCGCTGGAGGAGCACCAGAAAGGTACAAAAACAGTAGCCTGCCAAAGAAGCATTTCATTTCTCTGGAACTATCACTATAGAACAAATTAAGTGAACAGAGCTAGAGATTTTAGAAATTATTGTGTGGGTTCTTAAAAGTTTATAGAAGGACTCTTACCAACCTTGAAATTTTACTCTGTAGAGGACAGGAGAAATGAGTAATATGATTTGCAAATATTTCCCCCATTCTGTGGGTTACTTTGCATTTTACTCACAGTGTGCTTTGAAACACAAAAGTTTTTTATTTTTATGAAGTCTAGTGTGTTTATTTTTTATTTTGGTAGCTTATGCTTTTGGTATCTTAGAAGACTTCATCCAAGGTCACAAAGATGTATTGCTGTATTTTCTTCTAAGGGTTTTTATAATTTTAGCTTTTATATTTAGGTCTATGATTCATTGGGAGTTAATTTTTGTTTATGATATAAGAAAAGAGTTTAGCTCCCTAAATCTTATTTACTGAACACTAGCTATGTCTCAGATATTGTACTAAAATTTTCCATATACTCCCTTTACTCTCACAACAGTCCACTGTTGAAAGTTTTAAGATGAGGAGATAAGAAACTCAGAAAGTATTATAATATTAAGAGGACCACAATTTTAGTCACTACTATTTCTTGAGAATATACAATGGATCAAAGTCTGTGCTAAAGGCTTTTTGTGTGTTCATTAATGGAATTCCTAGACAACTCTGTCAGATTAAGATTATTATTATCTCCACTTTACAGATGAGAAAACTGAGGCACAGGGAAGTCGAAAACTGTGTGCAGGGACACACATCTGATAAGTAGTAGTATCAGGTTTTGAAGCCTGGCAGTTAGAGACAGAGTTTGGCTTTTAATCACTATAATTAATTGTCCAGGATCACGTAGCAAATAAAAATAGGAGTAGGTAAACAACCCAAATGTCCATCAACCGATAATAGGTAAATAAAATGTGATGTATCCATACTATGGAATCTACTAAGCAATAAAAAGGAATGACTGACATATGCTGTAATATCTAAGTGAGAGAAGCCAGTCACAGAAGACCAGGGATTATATGAATCCATTTATATGAAATGTTCATAATAGGCATATTTGTAAAGATAGAAGGTACATTAGTGACTACCTGGGGCTGAGGAGGGGAAGAAGTTGAAGGGAAATAAGGGATGATTACTAATGGGCATGGGATATTTTGGGGGACGTGTAATGAAAATGTTCTCAAACTGATTATCATGATGGCTACATGACTCTGTGAATGTACTAAAAACCATAGAACTGTATGCTCTAAATGGGCAAATTATGTGGTACGTGAATTAAATCTCAATAAATCTATTTTTTAAATGGGGCTAGAAAGTCAAATCTAGACTTTTGGATTTCAAGCCTGTGCTTTTTTCACTATGCCTTACTGACCATCACATTTTTGGCACCCTTTATATTACTACTCAGATTTCCTTACTGATTCATCTTCTCTTCGTAGTCTGTAATCTACTACAGGACAAGAACTGTGTAGCAATTATCTTCGTTCCACCAAATCCCGAAAGGCCTATTCTGGTGGTATTAGCCCCAAAGTCATCTCAATACATTATCTATTGTACGATTAAAATAAAATATTCCCAACTGAGGTGCATCTAGTCTAACAGAATATGGCTGTTCCTGAAAAGTTGAGTGAGGATTTAATTTTAAATTGAATATTTAAATATTATAGTGTGCTTAATATTTAGATGAATCTGTCAGCCAGCTCTGTCTTAGAGTGAGTGGCCATCTGCCACATTTTTATTTTTGGAAATCTAACTTTTTTTTTAATTTGCATATACTCATTGAGATTTTTTTACAGCAGAATAAATGTTAAATGTTCATATCTATTACAAATTGATTTGGTATACTGGTACGGTGCTGGAGAGACTATGTAGGAAAATGTGAACATGTTAAAAGTGTTTTTGACATTCAGTGTCATAATACTCTAAGTGGGTTTCATTTCAACATTTCCATTAGTCGGTGGAAATAACTTGCAATAAAGAATAACAAATGACTGGAACATTAAAAAGGGAATAAGTAACTTTCTCTCTCTCTCTCTCTCTGTGTCTGTGTGTGTGTGTGTGTGTGTGTGTGTGTGTGTGTAATTCTACAGCAGTTTTCACAAATTTGTGCTATTAAAGATTCATAAATTAAAACTGAAAATAATACTTGTAAGTATTCCTGTGTGTTCTCCTCAGCTTTCTACTAACTACTAAATTGTCTCAATTATACCATAGGGTCTTCCTTATCTTTCTACTTTCCTTGATAGCAATCACTTACTGTGTTGCAGAATGTCCCGATGTATTCTTGGAGATGACAGGTGAGAGAAAGGGGGCTGGGGAAGAAGAAAAGGGAATAGAAAGACATAGTTCTGTTGGGAGAGGAGTGAAAGTGTTTCTACAAAGAAAACAAGGATGTTTCCTGAGTCATCCCTCCTGCTGCTGCCCAAACAAGATCATCCACCAGCTCAACAAACACTGAGTTTGACAAAATGCTGATCAAGTCAGTGTCCCCAGAGGTTCTGTTCCATGCTTTCCCCTGACTGCACCTCCTTTCCAGGGCAAGTGGACATCAATACTGTCACTGAAGAATTCATTCTCCTGCTGTATTGGTGTGCTAGGGCTGCTGTAGCAAAGTGCCACAGACTGCATGGCTTAAACAGGAGTAATTTATGTCTCACAGCTCTGGAGGCTAGAAGTCCAAGATCAAGGTGTCAGCAGTGTTAGCTCTACGAGGCAGAGATCTCTTCCAGTCCTCTGTCCTTGGTTTGTAAATGACCATCTTCCCTGCATATCATTGTATCATATTCCCTTCATACACCTCTGTATCCAATCTTCTGCTTATTATGAGGACATAAGTCATATTGGATTAAGTCTCATCCTACTGACCTCATGTTAACTTGATTACCTCTATAAAGATCCTGTCTCCAAAAAAGTCACATTCTGAGGTAGGGTGATCAGCACTTCAACTGATAAATTAGGAAGGGGGCACAATTCATCCCATAAAGCCTACGTAAATGGTAATAATGTCAAAACCATTCTTTTTGGTTTGTGTGTAGCCTTTTCTAGATTACAAATCATCTCATATAGCCTCAAATCATATGGAAACTTTAACTTGGACAAATTCAAGTGCATGCATTAAATTCATTTGTAAGGATAGACACACACAGAGAGAGAGAGAGAGGAGTGACAGAGAGAGAGGAGAGACACACAAAGAGAAATAGAGGGGGGAGAGAGAGAGAGAGAGAAAGAGAAACAGAGTCAGCGAATGGAGTATCTGAGAGCTCGCACATGTGAACCTCATAGTCTTTCTAAAATTCTCAATTTGCATGAGTTTTTGCGCAAATATTATGCCACATTAAGTGATAGTGCAGCATTTAAGGACACATATTTTGGTATAAAATGGCCCCCAAAGGCAATTCCATTTTATCTGAAAATCTACTAAAGAAAAAGAAAACAATTCCAATGATGGTGGAAAAATCTGGCTAGGTTATATATACCAGGAGACACTATATATAATTTTTTAAAGATTTGTTCAAGAATAATATTTGTTAATGTGATAGTTGCATTTTGCACTGACTATAGAATAAATATCTCCATCATATTGTACCTCACTCAACTGGGTGGGTCAATATTACTTTCTGCACTTGCTTTTTAGTGGGTTTATGGTATGTATACTAATTATATAACTGAAATATAATTTCAAAACGTTTACAAATATATATCTGATAAAGACTTGTGTGTAAACATATAAAGAATACTTACAACTAAATCATACTAAAACAAACACGTGAATGAAAAGCTGGTGAAAACTTCTTCTCTGACGTTCTTTACAAAAACTCATAGCTTGAATTTGATCATGAGAAAAAACATCAGACACACCCAGATAGGGAGACATCCCACAGAATGCCTGACTTATACTCCTTAAGCCAGTCTATGACTGAGAAACTATTATAGACCAGAGAAGACTTAGTAGACATGGCAATTCAATGCAATGTGGTACCCCAAGTTGAACCCTGAACAAAAAGAAGAAATTAATGGAAAAATTGGTAAAATGCCAATAAAGTCTGGAGTTTAGTTTTATAGTAATGTATCAGTGTCAGTTTCTTGGTGGTATGACAAATGTGTCATGTTTATACAAGGTGTTAATAATGGGAAAACCCGGGTAAAGGGAATACAGGAAATTTCTTTCCTTTCTTTGTAGCTTTGTTTTTGTTGTTGTAAATCAGAAATTGATCCAAACTAAAGTTTGTGTTTTTAAATGAGCGAAATATTTGAATAAACATTTTGCCAAAGAAGATATACTAATGCCTAAAATAGGAAACAATGTTCAACATCCTTAGTCATTAAAGACATGCAAATTAAAACCACAATTAGATATCACCATACACATATCAGAAAAACTAAAATAAAAAATAGTGACACACCAAATGCTACTGAGGATGTGGAGAAACCAGATCACTCATGTAAAATGGTAATACCACTGCAGAAAACAGTTCAATGGTTTCCTACAATCACAAATGCAAATTTACAATATGACTTAGCAACTCCACTTCTAGTTACTTACCCAAGAGAAATAAAAATATATGTTTATAGCAGCATTGTTTATAATAGGCAAAGAATGGAAAGACAAATAAAATACAGGGCATATCCATACAATGGAATATTATCCAGCCACAAAAAAGAAAGAGGAATGGCATGGACATACCTTGAAAACATTATACTCAATAAAAGATGCCAGACACAAAAGACTACATATTGTGTGATTCAATTTATATGAACTACACAGGAAAGGCAAATATAGACAGATACAAAATAAATAATTGATCCCCAGGGGCTAGGGGCAGGAAGAGGGATTGATTGCAAATTGTACAAGGTTACTTTTTGGTATGATGGAAATGTTCTAAAGCAGATTGTGGGGATGACTGCACAACTTTCTAAATTTACTAAAATGCATCCCACTGTCTTCTTAAAATGAATGAATTTCATAGTGTATGATTTATACCCCAATAAAGTTGTTAAATATGTTTTTTATATAAAATTTAGATTATGGAGAAAAAAATAAAGAGGAAATAACTGATCATTTCATCACTTAAAAATAGATTTCAGCATATTTCCTTTGCAGCTTTATCATGTCCTATTGATTTTAATTTTAAAATTCAGGCAAGTCTTAAAGAAATACACTTTCTCTGTTGATGTATATTACCTTGGAGAGTTAAATAGTTAGGGTTTATTTCTTGAGAATTTTATTTGCAGAATGACTGTCCCTTTGTAGTATCTACTACCAGTCCCCATGGATGTGACTGACAGGTAGCATTGATAGCTGGTCAAAGCAGCCTGGAAAATCCCACTGTCTGTTTGCTTTCAAGCAAAGCAAAAGTCATAGCTATACTTCTAGCCCAATTAGAAACACAAAAGCTCTGTCTCCAAAAACACAACTCAAGAGATCAGAGAGGTCATACACTTGCATTTTGGCTTTTCAGGCTAGAACGTAGAGGACACTTTTCCTGTCACATGAACAGATGAGCATAGCAGACACTGTCTGTGACCTTTGGCGGCCACGCTGTGCAGGGAGCTACCTGCACAGTTGAGGAAGAGAATAGAGTTCAAAATGAGACACATAAGATTGTTGGTTGGTTTTTCTTTTATCTTTCATTTTCTTTTCCTTGTTAAATTTTTTTTTTCCAGGCAAAAAGCGAAAGCTTCAGTATATAAATCAGACATTTCTAAAACTTATAACGAGCTCCCATCCCAAACTAAATAACCATCCAGAACTTTTTTAGCTGATCCTGAAAGAAATTCTGAAGCATTTCCTGAAGGTACAAACTGCCTAATATTGTGTTTAGAAAATACATGTAAAACTAAATTTGCAGACCAAAAGGAATTTGTAGCACAAAGGAAAAAAATGTGGCTTGAATTGTTTTATTTAAATAATCTAATCTACACTGTTTTTTTACAGGCAGGTCAAAGATATAGACAAATTTTGTCTGTCAAAATAGATAAGATGAATAAAAGTAGCATCAGCAAATATATGTATATAAGAATTATCAGTAGGATATTGATTCCAAATAAAGTTTGTGTTTTTAAATGTGTTTTAAAATATATATATTTAAATATATATATTTTAAAAATAAATTTTAAAATAAATATATTTATATATATTTTAAAAATATATTTGTATATAATGTATATTTAAATACATATATTAATTAATATATATTTATATATATTATGTGATATGTTATATATTAATTAATATATACAAATATATATTAATTAATATATACAAATATATAATTAATATATACAAATATATATTAATTAATATATATTAAAATACATATTGTATATTTTCTATATAAATAAAATATAAATATATTTTAATATATTTTGTATATTATATATTATATTTTAATATATATTTATATATTATATATTATATTTTAATATATATTTATATATTATATATTATGTATATTTAAATATATATTATTATATATAATTTAAAGATATTAATACATATAATATATATTAAATAATATATATTAATAAATATGTTAAAAATATTAAAATATATATATATTTTATCAACTTTGGTTGATCAAGTAAGAAGTACTCATAAAACTTCGTATGCTTCTTATACTGCCTGGGACTTAAATTTATTCAGCCTGCTGTGAAATTATAGAAGGATATCTTTCTCTAAATAACTGAATTCCAAAAGCCTTAATTAGAAGATCTGAGGCATCTTTAGAAACATGCCCACAAGCACTAGAGGGCAATGGTGGACAGATATTACTGAGATCCAAGCCAATACTAGTGAGTATGACTGGATACTCACTGGTTTCAAATGAAGAATACTTCAGATGCAACTTTGAATATTCTGTGAGTAGAATGAAGTTTCCAGCTATTGCTTTCCAGCTTGATTACAGGAACAGACAAAGAGGGCAAGGTTTTCTTGGTAGGAATCAACTCTGCTTCCTGGCTTCATCAGGGCATTTTGCCCAGATTGAAGCTGGGCCAGTTTAAAAGCAGGTTGGCAGAGTGAGGAGATAATAGCCAATGTCAAAGCCAAGACAAAGTTTTTGGAACGGGATTCAGAATCAAAATTTAGACTCTGCAGTAGAAAGAAAGATAAAAGCTGCTCACTCAATTGTGTCCCATGATCTCATATAATGTAATGGGCCCAAGGAGTTATATGAGGGTGAGAATTATTTCTATAAGTTAAAAAACATCAATTTGATTAAAATCTGATTGACAACTCATAAAATGATAAGATGCTATTTTGTTATGGGCATTATCACTGTGATTGCTGGTTGCTATAACAATAAAGGATTAAATTCTGCCTCATTTTTTTCTCTCTCTTACACAGTCTCATTGTGCAGTGGGATCAAAGTGCAGCTGAATACTAGGATAAAATCCCCTAGTAAGGATTTGACTACAACAGTGGTTCTCAAAGTGTGGTCCCTGAGTCAGCACCATCAGCATCATTCAGGAACTTGCTAGAAATCAAAATTCTTGAACCTCAGCTCAGACCTGCTGAATTACAATTTCTAATTCAGAGGGGCTCATCAATCCACATTTTAGAAAAACATACACTAAAGTCTGAGAGCTACTGAAGTTTAGAAAACACCGAGCAGGTTGTCCTTAGAAAATGATACCTACAAATTAGCTAGGCATGGTGGTGCATACCTGTGGTCCCAGCTACTCTGGAGGCTGAAGTGGGAGCATAGCTTCAGCCTCGGAGGTGGAAGTTTCAGTGAACTGAGATTGCACTACTGCACTCCAACCTGGGTGACAGAGTGAGACCGTCTCAAAAAAAAAAAAAAAAGTTATCTACTGTACAATGTTATCTAAGCAACAATTATGTACTATATAATCTACTATCTCTTTAATACTTGCTTTATATAATACACATAAAAAATCTTCATTTTGTAATGATTATTTTCTATAATTCATAACTTAATTTTATGCAATTCAAATGTATTTTATATTGCATTGATTTAAATATTGATGTCTAGATTTTAAAGCTAGCTCAGAGATTCTCACTACATTTCTAATATTATTACTGATCATGAAAATAAAGCACACAAATGTGTAACACTTTTGCTAACCAAATAGCTTTCAAATAGAAAATATAATGGATACAAGTATCTTGCCCAAGATCATACAATTAGCATTAAGTAGAAAACTATGATTTGAATCCAAAACTTCCAACACTAACATCAATATTTTTCCCCGGTATCGTAGCTACTTATACACTAAATGAAGAACTTTAAATATTCAACAGTGAAAAACTAATGATTGTCACAATAACAGCGATTCAGAAAAATAGTATTTTCTTTTTCTTAATTTTTTTGAGACATGGTCTCACTGTCACCCAGGCTGGAGTGCAGCAACATGATCACGGCTCGCTGCAGCCTCAACCTCCTAAGGCTCAGGTGATCCTTCCACCTCAGCTTCCTGAGTAGCTGGGACTCTAGGCATGTGTTATCATGTCCAGTTAATTTTTCTATTTTTTGTAGAGACGGTGTTTTGCTATATAGCCCAGGTTGCTCTCAAATTTCTGGGCTCAAGCAATCTGCCCAACTTGGCCTCTCAAATGAGCTATGATTACAGGTGTGAGCCACCACACCTGGGCCCCAAAATGATATTTTCATAAAATGTTCTGTTATTTGATGAGAACTAGGTTTAATTAGAAGAAGAAAGAAGCAGATGGAGTTTTCTGGAGATCGGAAAAACACTTCTGAACATTTTGCAAGAGTTAAAGAGGGAATTCAAGTGTGGAAAAGAGATTATTTAGGTGAAGCTAATTGAGCTCTAAGCTGTGAAAATTATAAGACTAGGGTGGTGTAGTGAGTGCCTAGTCTTTCTGCAGGAGAAGAAAGGGATGAGGAGGATATGTTTGGGTTAGGCAGCTAGTTTCTACTAGCCCTGAAGGGGCTAGAACATCTAAAACTGAGCAAGAGATGGGAAAGTATGACTTGTTGATGATAAAGCAACCATTCAGTGAGAACCTGCTGTGTGCTAGACATTGTTCAAGGGCAAGGAGTAAGGTGATCTGAGTGAGGCACCTGTCTCTGGTGGAAAATTTAAGAAGACATCAAAAAGGGGAAAAGGAAAACTCAATAATCAAGATAATATTTAAAGCAATATATTTTAAAAATCACAATAAATGCAATAAATCCACGATAAAGGATGTAATAATATTCAAATGCAAGTGGAATCTCTTTTATTCATTTTTTTCTTATTTCAGTTTCCAAAATGGTTCAGCATGGTGCTGTTACTGATCTTGTCTTTATTGAAAATGTTAATATTTTGTTGATTGGGAGATTTTTACATTAGTTTTAACTTTGAAATATATCAAATGGGCTGGGTGCAGTGGCTCACGCCTGTAATCCCAGCACTTTGGGAGGCCAAGTCAAGCAGATCACGAGGTAAGGAGTTTTAGACCAGCCTGGCCAACATGGTGAAACCCCGTCTCTACTAAAAATACAAAAATTAGCCGGGTGTGGTGGCATATGCCTGTAATCCCAGCTACTTGGGAGGCTAAGGCAGGGGAAGTGCTTGAACTTGGGAGGCAGAAATTGCAGTGGGCCAAGATCGCACCACTGCACTCCAGCCTGGATGACAGAGTAAGACTCCTCCTCGAAAAAGAAAAAAAAAGAAAAAGAAATATATCACATGAAAAAATAACTTCTCAATGCAAATCAAAAGCACAGTGAAAAGCTATCTCAGATCAGCCAGAATGGCTGTTATTGAAAAGTCAAAAAGTATTATATTGGTGCAAAAGTAAATGGTGGACTAGATAAAGAAAATGTGATTCATATACACCACAGAATACTACACAGTCATAAAAGTAATGAGATCATGCTCTTTGCAACAACATGAATGGAGCAGGAAGTGCTTATCCTAAGAAAATTAATGCAGAAAGAGAAAACCAAATATTGCATGTTCTCACAAGTGAGAGCTAAACATTGAGTACACATGAACACAAAGAAGGGAATAATAGACCCAGGGGCATACTTGAGAGTGGAGGGTGGGAGGAGAGAGAATATGGAAAAACTACCTATCAGGTACTATGTTCATTACCTGGGTAACAATATAATCTGTACACCAAACCCTCATGACATAAAATTTACCCATATAACAAACGTGCACATGTATCCTGAACCTAAAATAAAGTTGGAAAGAAAAAAAAAATTATTCTCTTGATTACTGAGTCTTTTAGTGTTTAAATTTTGTATACTCTCACTTTATCCAAGTTCCAGACCTGTACTATGCTAACAGCTTTACATTAATTATCTCAAAGAATCATCACAGTCCATAAAGTACACAATTTTTTGGGTATGCAAATTGGATGTTTTTAATGAAGGTAATAACTTTGTATTTGAAAAAATATGTAAGTATATAATAATATACATAGACATGTAAATATCCTATTACGTTTAGGGGATAGAAAATATCAACTAAAGTTCACATGCCAATTTTTGTTTGTAATGGCAATAGTGCACAAAGGCACATTTCCATGTGTTTTGAGTCATTCGCTTATGTTTCCATGCGGTATTTTTGAACTTTTTTATATGAAGCATGTTAAAATTATATTCATTCTGTTAATTGTAGAAATAACTGGGCCACTGCTGAAAGAAGTGTATCTCACAATCTATACCACAAAATCCTATCATGGAATTGTTCTGGCTGCTTCTTGGGATGGAGAGACCATATGGTGAAGGGGCAAGGAGAGTGGGATCAGGTAAAAGATACATGAGAAGGAAGTGGTGGTAGGAGCCTTAGAAAGCAACAGATGTCCCCGCAGGGTAGAAGTTGTTGACTTTTCTCTCTTTGCATCAGAAAACATAGAGTCTCTTTGGATCATAAAACATATCTACTGCCATGAGCTTTGAATTCAGTTCATCTAGGGTGCAGCCCTAACATTGCCGATGATGCCACTGTGAAGCCAGGCTTGAGAACCACTATGCTACAGAATCCAAGTACTCAGCCCCTGGGGTTGATTCAATGTGAATGGGACTCCAAGGCCCTGCTAAAGGAGTGATAGATCCTCAGTTTCAAGCATCTTCCATGCTTTTGTTGGGCTGTTCATGGGTTTGTAAACAGGGAAAACCTGAGCCATTTCAGGTTATGAAAGAAATTATTAAAAGATGTATGTGGTTGTAAAAGGAAAGGAGAGATGAGATAGTTGTCTCTCGGCAGAAAAGAGGGTTTTCATTAAGTTTACACTGTGTCATATGGTATATCAATTCTCTTCTTCATATGCCCAACTGATTTTCAGAAAAATATTTATTTCTCATTGATGGGATACAAGAACAGTGACTGCCCACAGGAGATCTTCTGTTACATAAAGGTTAATAAGGAAAGCACAAGCAAAGGATGCTAGCAGGAAAAGGCCAGAGGATCCCAGCTTCTGAAAGAGTAGGTGCCATGTGCCGCCGCCATCCTTTCTGAATGAACAGGAGACTTCATTGAAAGGATGCTTGGGAGCCATTTGCTTTCCCTAGACTCACAGTCTGTATGGAATCTATGCTTACCATGTTCCTGAGCATTAGGATGTTATTATTTATGATATCCTTTTTATAATCTCCTGTTGAGATATTTACCAGTCTGAAAGTGGTGGTGTGTCAGTGTGGTATATTTTTAAAGTTGATCTAAATGACGTGAGTCACTGCAAACCCACTCACTCATGCATAGTTCAAATGAAGATTATGCACATCTACTCCTAGTCATTTTTCTTATCAGCATGCTCAAAGGAAGACCTTATACAAAAAACAGGTGAAATGCCAGCATCATGAAAATGTTAAGGTTAAGAGCAGTAATTACTATTTTAAGATGGTGGGCCTGGCACAGTGGCACTAACCTGTAATCCCAGCACTTTGGTCGGCTGAGTCTGGTAGACCATGAGGTCTGTAGTTCGAGACCAGCCTGACCAACATAGTAAAACCCCATCTCTACTAAAAATATAAAAATTAACCAGGTGTGCTGGCATGTGCCTGTAATCCCAGCTACTCAGGAGGCTGGGGCAGGAGAATTGCTTGAACCCAGGAGGCAGAGGTTGCAGTGATGCAATGAGTCAAGATCGCGCCATTGCACTCCAGCCTGGGCAACAGAGTAAGACTATGTCTCAAAAAAAAAAAAAAAAAAAAAGAAAGAAAGAAAAAAGATGGTGTAGTCCAGAAAGTTGGAGGCAGATCTGACACCTCAAAACTGTATTGGCTTTACTTCTTCTGTCCTTGGAGAAGAGGTCTAAGAGTCTCTGCTCACTTAAAGTTGATTTTCCTATTTTCCATATGAAGTAAAAAAAGGGATCTCATAGCATTGTTTAAAAAGACCCCGCAATATTTCTCTCCTGCATGCTATTTCAGAGACTTCTCAGGTTATTTCCTCTCCCTTTGAACCTGGGCACGCTTGTGACTGCTGTGAACAATAGAGTGTGTCACAGGTGACACTATGAGACTTCCCCTAGAAGATCACAACTTCTCCCAGGACAACATACAAGATATTTGGTTACCATAAAGCCACCATGCTGGAAAGATCCTGTGGAGAGACCCCATGGTGACAGAAAGAGATGCCCGAGGAGGTCTGGCTGTTCTTGTTGCCAGGTATTTCAGTCTTGCCAGCTCAGGTACTTTCAGCATTGGAATTAAAGAATGGGCTGAACTTTCTGTCAGATTCAGAAGAAGGACAGAGTTGACTATGAGATGGTAATCCACTGAAATATTGGAGAGGGTTTTATACTCTCATGGTGCAGGCATGAGGGTTAGATACATGAATGAGTGAGCAAGCTCAGGGTGATTCCAGCCACGGCTTCTGCATCACCCCAGCTGGCACAAAGGGGAGTAAAGAGGAGCTGTCGCCACAGTACCCTATACAAGTTGCAGATTCATGAGCAAAATCAATATTGTCATCATTTTTTTTTTTTTTTTTTTTTTTTTGAGACGGAGTTTCACTCTTGTTACCCAGGCTGGAGTGCAATGGCACAATCTCGGCTCACTGCAACCTCCGCCTCCTGGGTTCAGGCAATTCTCCTGCCTCAGCCTCCTGAGTAGCTGGGATTACAGGCACACGCCACCGTGCCCAGCTAATTTTTTGTATTTTTAGTAGAGATGGGGTTTCACCATGTTGACCAGGATGGTCTCGATCTCTTGACCTCGTGATCCACCCGCCTCGGCCTCCCAAAGTGCTGGGATTACAGGCGTGAGCCACTGCGCCCGGTCCTGTCATCATTTTAAAACATGTTTTAGGAAGGTTTGTTTCATAGTATTAGATAGGCAGAACAGAGGCAGAAAATCTATTAGTGATAATAAATTATTAGCAATGAAAGGAACATTTTCTGACCATCTAATATGAAATAGCAACTCTCTCTCCACCCTTTTACCATATTTTACTTTCCTCCATATTTGCCACCACCTAGTATTATAGATTAACTTGATTCTTGATTAATAAAATTTCCCTAAAACTAATAGAATGAGTAATACTTGGGCAGAAAGGGGCTTTGGGAGGCTGTTGAGGATCTAGAATGTGCTCACACACAGTAGTGTAGAGGAGTATAGAGCAGTATGATACTTTACACAGTGTTCATTCTTATTGGGATACTGAGAAACTAAGTTTATCTGTATTTCAGACTACTTATGTGATTTTGGTCAAATATTTGATTTGTGTAAAAAAATAGGCCGGGCGCGGTGGCTCATGCCTGTAATCCCAGCACTTTGGGAGGCCGAGGTGGGTGGATCACGAGGTCAAGAGATCGAGACCATCCTGGTCAACATGGTGAAACCCTGACTCTACTAAAAATACAAAAAAATTAGCTGGGCATGGTGGTGCGCGCCTGTAATCCCAGCTACTCAGGAGGCTGAGGCAGAAGAATTGCCTGAACCCGGGAGGCGGAGGTTGCAGTGAGCCGAGATTGCGCCACTGCACTCCAGCCTGGGTACCAAGAGCGAAACTCCGTCTCAAAATAATAATAGTAATAATCTTCATAAACAACTTTATTTTTATGATAGTAGAAGTGGCTTAAGTTTTTGTTTTATTAGTATTTTCTCCACCACTTCAATTTCGAAACAATTTGGAAAGATTTTTCCTTTCTTAAAGAAGCTTGACAGAGTTTTGAAATATAAATATGCCCAAACTTCTTAAGAACCTAATGAATGAAGTCTTTGTGAACATATTAAAGAAATTAAACTTAAGGTTGTATTTGTAAAATCTTTTTAGGAATTCTATAATGTGAGAACTGATGCTACCAGAACATGAATCACAACAAATAATTCAGGGCATTGAGTCTGAAACTCGTGGGCATTAAGTTCGTATCATTGTAGAAAGGCCCTGAAAATTAAAGTATTGAAATAGCATTCTACCAAATTCACAAAGCCATTTCTATTTGATTTTTTGTTCTAATTTCAAATGTTTCAATTTTAAGCTCAAAGTCCTCATGTGCTTGCTGAAAATAACCTGCTAAGCGCAATGATTAACCAGGAATGAAAAATTTATTTTTTGTGCATATGATCTCATGAATGACTTGCTTTTTAGCTCCTCTCAGAGAGAGCAAACAAAAGGGTCAGTGTATGAAGTAAATGGTCAGATTTATAACAGGTGGCTCTGAAAAAGATTGAGGTTTGAGAATATTGTAATAGGAACAGTTAGTATGCTAGAATTTTCTGTGTGAGTTTGCCTTTGTGTGCATGAATACTACTATAAACTTTACTTTCTTATGTCTTTAAATTTTTTTAATTTTAATTTTATTTTACTATTTTATTTTTTTGAGATGGAGTTTCGCTCTTGTTGCCCAGGCTGGAGGGCAATGGTGTGATATTGGCTCACTGCAACCTCCACCTTCCAGGGTCAAGCAATTCTCCTGCCTTAGCCTCCAAAGTAGCTGGGATTACAGGAATGTGCTACCGCATTCAGCTAATTTTTTGTATTTAATAGAGACAGGGTTTCACCATGTTAGTCAGGTTGGTCTCGAACTCCTGACCTCAGGTGATCCACCTGCCTCAGCCTCCCAAAGTGCTGGGATTACAGGCGTGAGCCACCTCACTGGCCCATTTTATTTTATTTTTTTAGAGACAAGGTCTCACTTCATTGCCAAGGCTGAAGTGAATTGGATCTTCACAGGTGTAATTATGGAGCACTACAGTCTGTAATTCCTAGCCCCACACCATCTTCCCACTTTACCATCCCAAGTAGCTGGGACTGCATGTGTGCACAACCATACCCAGCTTTCTTAATTTTTATCTAGTGTTGCTGTAATATTAGAGTCATGTTAAATAACTCTAAACATCCCTAACACCATACAGGTAAACTTCGAGGTAAAATAGAATCTTGTAGCTATTTTGACAGTGCAAAACAAACAACTGACTGAACTTTTCGACTATATAACCATGACCTTCCTGTGTCCCATTAGGAGGTTTTAAGTAGCACAGAAAATCCATTTCCTAAAATGCTGATATAGCAAACCCAGCTACTTTGTGCGAGACATTAACAACACAATAAATAACAACAGAAACTTGAATGAAAAATTAATGCATAAGTCTTTGTCTTCATTCAAACTTAAGAAAAGTGAGATTGTTAGATTAAAAATAAGTATTCTTCATTCTCATGACATATATTGCCATATTTTTTTCCAGATATGCAATGTGCATTTGTATTTCAGTAGCAGTGTGTTACTCTGTCTACCTAACTTTGCTTTTTGCTAGTGTTAAGCATGATGATTTTAAAAGTCTTTGTCTATTTATTAATTAATTTCAATTGTTGCTTAATAGTATAGTTCAATGTTTTTTAACCTACTGACTCATAATTGCCTTTTTTATTGTAGCAACATATGCATAACACAAAATTTACCATTTTAACCATTAAGTGTACAAATAAGTGGCATGGATTACATTAACGATGTCGTGCAAGAATCCACATTATCTGTTTCTAGAACTTTTTCATCATCCTCAACAGAAACTATGCCCATTAAGCAATAACTTCCATTTCCTTAGTAACCTCCCTGCTCCTTTCTGTTTATGAACTTGCCTGCTCTAGGTACTTCATATAAGCAGAATTATACAATATTTGTTGTTTTGTGTCTGGGTTACTTCACATAGCATGTTTTTAAGATTCATTTATATTGTGGCATGTGTGTCAGAATTTCACTCATTTTTAAGGTTGACCAATATTCCATTCATTATATATACATATATACACACACACACATATATGTATAACATATATATACATATATAACATACATATACATATATAACATATATATATGTATATATAATGTTTTGTTTATTCGTAAGCCAAGACACTAGAGGAGAAAGTCTAATCACATCTCATTAGAGGAGAGAAAAATTTTGCTTCTGAGAAGGAAGAAGAAAACAAAGCAAAGCAGGCAGGCTTAGAAACAGGGAAATGCTAGTGACATGGAGGAAGGCTGGCACGGATTTGGTGGTGAGGGGCACGGGAAGTGCCTTGGTTGGAGGGTAACCAATGGGCATTTTATGAATGCAGACATCTAATACTCACTTTTAAACTCCTCTCCCAAATCATTTCCACATCTGTAGTAAAATCACCTGCCATACTCACTAGTGCATAGTATGAGTAACTTTCTTCCTTTATCTATCTTTCAGCATTGGAATTAAAGAATGGGATGAACCTTCTTTCAGATTCAGAAGAAGGACAGAGTTGACTATGAGATGATAATCCTCTGAAATATTGAAGAAGGCTTTATACTCTCATGGTTCAGGCATGAGGGTCAGACCAATCATATCAATACTTCAAGGGGCCCAAAACTCCTATCACAAATGAGGCTTATGTATCTCTCACTGCATTTTATAGCAGAGAATTTTGAAGAATTGCTTCACCAGCCAGAC
Organism: Aotus nancymaae; assembly: GCF_030222135.1. Classification (NCBI taxonomy): domain Eukaryota; kingdom Metazoa; phylum Chordata; class Mammalia; order Primates; family Aotidae; genus Aotus; species Aotus nancymaae. Next base: position 8,007,166 of record NW_026988460.1, read on the forward strand.
CCAAAAAACCACCACCAAATAGTTCTTGTGATAGGGTGTGCACTCCTTGTAAAGAACGTGAGGGCCACTTGGGAAAATTTCCTTTGAAGTCCATTCAAATATACCAAGAACCATAAGATCCAACTACACCAGAATTTCAGAGAAAATCTCCTGGCATCTCTTAAAAATAGTTGTTTTGGAACGCTGCTCCAAGTTGTGTAATTTTGAGCAGGCAATTCTGTAACGGAGCTCTGGTGCACTTCCCACAAAAATAGCCCAGCATGTGGATACATGTGCACTGTGTGGGAGAAATAAAGAACAAGGCAAGTGTTTGCTTTAGAAATTACTAAAATTCCAGGGAAAAGACTCCTGCTTGGTTACCTTTATTTGCTTCAAGTTAACTATTTTAAAAGAGCTTTCACCTTAACTATCAGAAGATTTTCTCCTGGTTGGTGTTCATAACCTTTGCATTGAGACATTAGGCTTTCTATTCCACTTCCCTTTGTGCTTTTCAACACTCATTCCCATCCTCACCCCCCCCCCCACACACACACACACTTCATGATCATTCTCTCCATGAATACACTCATGTTATCTCATCTTTCTCATAACCTTCCTCTCTTTTGAAAAAAGAAAAAAAAATCTGTTAAGATATTGATTTGGACATCATTAACAAGCAGCAGTGGCTTCGGTGACTGACATGTTTGCAATAGGATGTGAATCCTTATCAGCAATCAGCCTGATGAAGGAAAAAGGCACAAGGCAAATAAATGAAGGGGCCTACGACATTATTAGGAAATGGGTTTTCAAGTGCTGTTCCCAGCAGGTTTGTTATGGGGCCATGTCACATATTATGTTTATCACTTGCTACGCAGAAATCACCGACTTGGGCTGATGGCAGTCCTGCCCTCTCAGGCATGGCTCTGAATTACAGGAAAGGTAAACGGATCAGAGAGAGTAATCAAACCCTGTCTAGTGTAATTACTTGAACTCATTTTATGGGTATCCTTGTTCATATGACCTTGCTTAATTCTCAGTACACAACTTGATGTTCCCCCTTTAATGACACGTACACCTGAAGAATTCTAGCCCAGGGAATGAGAAATCATGCATTCTGCATGACGCTGTGCCTTCTGCCAGTCTGTGGTACTTTCTGATCCTGTGTGAATAGATCTCAGAAACAAGAGAAAACGAATTTAGGAAGGCTGAAATTTAGATCATACACATATACATCAAATTTCTAAAACGTAATAAACAACTTTCAAAGATTTATTTTCTCTTGTTCAACCAATTAGCCTTTCTAGGAAATATCTGACACACTCCTTGCCCTTGAATTTCCTTTTGCAGGGAAAGATCAGTATTTATAAATGAACACTACTATACAATATGCTTAGATAATTGCTATGATTAAAAAGTCTGCTTCCAAAGCTAGGAGTTGAATCTGGGCTGATAGAAAGAATTCTCAAGTAGATAAGTTCATCCTGGATACCTTTTCACATCTCATTCCTATTCATGCTTTTCCTTTGGTATTCTTTATTGTATTCATGAATATGAATATAATGCTGAATGCAAAATACACAGTCCCTCTTTCTATGGAGTTTATAATCCAAAGACAAAGGCAACAGAACCACATCTTGTGTTTATTAATGGTTCCATCAACAACAAAATAGCAATCCTAGTAATAGCGTTCGCTAATATTTCTTAGGCAATTGATATGGGCTATGGTGCTGTTCTAAGCTAATAAACACATTTAATGCTCAGAGCAATTCTAATGTGGATATTCTTATTATCTCTCCTTTTCACACATGAGAAAACTGAGGAACAAGAACATTATAATGTGCCCAAGGTCTCAGGGTGGAGGAGCCATCCTGTGAATCTGGGCTGTCTTACATCAGACAGTGTTCCACCTCATCTCTCTTTCTGATTGTCAGCACTGGTGTTCCCCTTGAACTTGCTTCTTCTCCAAGTTCTGTTCTGATAGAAGGAGAGGAAGGGCAAGTGAAACCAGAAGAAAATCTTACATAGAAGGAACAAGAGGGGCCCAATGAGGACTAGGAATGTTCAGTCAATAAACAGAATAGGAGAGGCAGGAAATAAAGTTGTAATTGGGAGACACTGAATTTAGATAAAACTCTAAAAACATTCTGTTGTATCTTTAAACAATTGATGAAGAGCATACATAATCTAAACATTTTCTTGATAATTATGGGATACACCAAGATGAGCAATGATTAGTTATCAATGATCATCTTAGTTATTTAAGGGCAAGAAATCCTTAATAACGTATATTGAACAAGTTGATATATTGAATCTATTGAAAATATTTTCTATCACTTCATTTGATGTGAGGCTTCCTCTTATCAGTTTGTCCACCTTGCATTTGGTGGACATATAGAACTTCCTCTAGCACTTCTGAGCTTCTAAATTTTGGGAAGTTGGTAACTAAACCAGATTTCTAAAATTGTATTTAGAATGAGATAATCGGCTGTGGATAAGAGCATGTTCTCTGGTGACTTGCATTCTAATTTGGTCATCACTGATAACTGCATGACTAAAGAGACGCACAGATTATATATTACAGAACTCCAGATGGTACAATTGAAGTAGAACAAGATGTGAATGGCTACCATTGGAGGAAACAATGCATCAACTCTGAAACTATTTCAAAAACAATGATTTGATTTTGTCTGTGAGTGTGTTTCAGGATAGAAAGTTGATGTACTATTAAATGTGGGTTATTATCTTCCATTCCTGGGATGGTAGATTAGATTCTTTTTGCATGCCAATTTTGACACACAGTTAGAATCTTTGTGGAAAGTGAGGTTGAAAAGAAATATGAGGAAAGAATATGCAAAGAAAAATAAGCAATATTAGTCATAGTTTCTGGATGAGGTAGTTGCTATGGTCTGAATGTTTATGTGCCCCTGTAATTCACATGTTGCAATCTTAACCCCAAGGTGATGGTATTGGGAGGTGGAACCTTTGGGAGGTGATTACATCACCAGGGCAGAGTCCTCATGAATGGGAGTTGACCCCTTGTAAAATAAGCCCCAGAGAGCCGCTTCCCCTTTTCCACCATGGGAGGGCACAGTGAGAAGCCTTTGTCTGTGACCTCATCAGTCACCAAATCTGCTGACACTTTTATCTTGGACTTTCCGGTCTCTGTAACTGTTGTTTATAAGCTACCCAGCTTACGGTATTTTGTTATAGCAGCCCAAACAGACTAAGACTATAGATGCACTGTATATATATATCATTTATTTGCTGAATCTATTCTGTATCATTAAAAAAAGAAGATGCCTGGCCAAAAGATGTTTCTTTACAGAAAAGGCGAATACTGCATGCTCTGCTCTGCTTCTGTGTCATGGATGTGAGGGTAGATAAAAATAATCTCTTCTCAAGGTGTTTGAGGACTAGAAAATTCCAAAAATGGCCTCTTTGTGCCCTAACTTTCTTAGCACTGGAGCCGAGTATGCTTACAGTTCCTTGGTTACTTAGCTATGTGAGTCCCTGTGAAAATAAAATTTAGCCTCATGTTGGTAAAGTGGCAGTTTCATTGATAAGTGGGATCAATGAGTATTATAATTATTTTGTTTCTAGGTTTTTAAAACTAATGTATGTAAAAAGTTATTTCCTTGTTGCATTGTCCCAAGGAGCTATAGAAAACATAATTAGAGCATTAAAATAACTAAAATTTTCATAAGAAAGTCCATATTACAAGTCCTTTAAAAAGCCAAATTGCAATACCTGAAGAACTGAAAAGCAGTGAAGGAATAGATCTGAATCCTGTTCTTACCTGCTGGGGTATTAATAAAAAGAAAGATCAGCTCGGTAGTGTGACTTAAACTGTTTCCATCTTATATGACTTCTTTTTACTGACTAAAATAGCCCATATTTTTGAGGATCCAAAAGGCTTAAAATATGCTGACTTAACGCCTGTGCTGAGGGACCGTGGGTGTAATTGTGACATTTCTCCAGATCTTTGGCATTTTGTCCATTTATATATCATCACCATGGCTACTGTGATAACATTTAAAATAATTCCAGTGTAAATCTGACAGCACCTCATTAGATTTTCTTAGAATCGTGTAATTAGGTAAGAAAAGACCGCTGATTGAGCAGGTTAGAACATCCTGAGACAGGATTACATTTCACGACTAACAATCACAGCATTCCTTCTTAAAAATTCTCCCTAATTTAGCGGATGCTTCTGTCAGCTGAGAATCAGGAGACCATGGCTTTAAAACTTAAGGCTTCAGTGAAGAAAACATCAAGATACCATTTCCTGCCTTTGAGGTATGGGTAACTAGAAAGAGTTGTCACTACTTTCCTTTTTCCCAGCCAAGGGACTTGGAGATGCTTTGATGCTGGCTTCAGAAAAGCCTAGAATCCTATAAAGGTTAAGTCCCTGGATCGAAACACTGTCTCCTGATTCCTGGCTGACAGGAGCATCTGCTAAATTAGAGAAGGCCTTTGAGAAAGAAAGTTGCGATTGTTAATTGTGAAATGCAATCCTGTCTCAGGCTCAGATAATCTTAAAATTGTAATTTACCACCTTTATTTTTCTTAACAAATTGAATATAATTAAGAAAGATAAAAATGCCATTAAATCAAGGTTCTCTCAGGACAGAAAGCCAGTCTACCCACAGAAAGCCATCTACCAACAGAAATGGCACAAACCTGATTCATTTTCTTAATAATCTTTAAATCTACAGCTTGTTCTTGGGCCCAGAGGTGAAGTTAAAGTTAAGTACAATTTTTAAACAAACGCATTCTGTATTCTGAAGAGGTGAGCCGCAGGAAAGCTATTTAAGCTGCCACCACGGTTGCATTGTTTGCAAAAAGGCATCATAAATGCTCAGTTTGACGATCTTTGGGGTTTTAACTGGGGGACAATGTTTACACTCTTGAAATCTTCTATAATGAGGAAGAATTTAGACTAATTGGCAAATCTAATAGAGGAGCTGATGAGTTCATACAAATAAATCAACTCTATTATCTGACACAGATTTCACAACTGTGGCCTTTCTTAAGAGAGCTCTATTCAATTTTATAACAGAGCAAAAAAAAAATGCAGACAAAATCAATTTGTTATTGTTCTCAAAAGTGTTGCGCTCCACCATGGAATTGACTTATAAAATTTGTGCTTAGAATCAAATTATCCAATCTGAGAGGGGAATCTATATAGACGCACCTACCATACCAAAAGAACAAGTAGAAGAGAGTCATCCAGAACCACACTGCGTGCCTGCATGGTATTCGTTATGACTTGGTGCTTTGTATGAAATCGATGCTAAAATAGAATGAATTTCTCACTGATGCCATTGTTATTCCCTCTGCTTTTTCTCAAAATGGTGCATTCCTGATTATTCAAGAATCAAATTTAGAGAAATAAAGGATGACCCTTTCAGCCCTTTACAACCCTGCCTGACTTGACATCAGTTGTAATCAAGGTGGTGGAGGGTGTGCAATTTGATTTATGAAGACACATTTGGTTGTCACAATGGAGCATCAGGTAGGAGGAGGGAGTGTAGATGAGTCCAAAGCTGGTACCACTCATGGCAGCCAGTACGTCAAGAGACAAAGTGTCGGCTAAAGGAAAGTGACTTTATTTTGGAAAGCTGGCAAACCGAGAAGATGGAGTACTAGTGTCCTAAAGAACCATCTGAAATGAATAGAATTTTGGGTTCCTTTTATACTAGGGGAAGGGGGAAGGGGGAGAGGATTGAGATCCAGAGGTGAGTGATGGCCACAGATATCTGAGTATCAGCATCGGTTAGAGTGGGTGGTGGGGCAGGTGAAGCCTCTTTGTCCTTGGTCAGGGCACAATGCTCCCATAATCTTTAACATAACACTGTTACTTGTGCATACATTTCCCCTTATTTCCTGCAGGGTTAGTTGTGGGAAAGGGATTATTATCATTCTTTGCTTTAAACTATAAATTCCTCCCATAGTTAGCTCCATGTACATGCAGAGATAAGCAAAAGCAGTTCACCTAAAAGATATCATTGTGTATATTTCAGGGGGATGTGTTAGGAGCAAAATGGAGCTAGTCATGTTAGGCCACCTTTTCACTGCTGGAGGCTGAGGTGCTACTGGAATCTAATAGGTACAGGCCAGGGAGGCTGCTATACATTCTGTAATGCACAGGATGTTCCAAAACACAGAGCCTAAAATACCAATAGTGCCAAAGTTAAAAAACTACTTTAAATAGATGTACTGTTTTTTTTTCTGAACCTAGTAAATAACTGTTTTTAAAAGTCATTCATTGCCTAGCCTTCCAAATTTGGTTCCTCATACTCTTCTCAGAAGAGAAGATTCTAATGGAACTACAACTTATAAATAACTGTAATTCTTTTGAAGTAGTCGACACCTTTTGCTCCAGAATCATAAAATTTGATCCTATGGGAGCATCTGAAATCACAAAGGAGGATCTCTTCACTGTAGTGTTTAGAACATATGTCTAAAGGTAGCCCTTCTAATCTGGATCCAAGGAAGCACCAGCAATCTTCCAGAGAACGCTTTTTAGAAAAGGCCATTTGTGCCATGTTCGACTTTCCTGCCATCCCAAATAAAGACATAAGCAATGCCAATTCTAGGCCAAAAGCTGAATCAGGTGGAAAGTTCTGATAATGGCCCAAGACAGTTCCCTAAATAGGCTTTAAAATGCCACCAGTGATCAGAGGAACACAGAAAAACAAATCAGAAACGGTCCTTGTTTTTAGATCAAATTAAAACATTGCTGAAAAAGCACATTGGAGCTGTCTGCACATCATTCCTTCTCCAAGACAGAGATGAATCTGATTTAAACAAAAACACTGGGGGAAATTGATGGCATACATTTCACGACAAACATTAAGTCAGAACAAATTTATTCTTTACATAGCAAGTTCTGTACTGGTGATTAAATATGTCTGCTACCACAGGTCGCACCATTCAAATTAACACAAATAAGCGAGTATTAAATTATTTTAACAGCAAGGCAAAAGCTTTTCTGGCAACAGGCACTTGGGTCATATATCTACCTATCCCACCTAACTCTGTGACAAAATGCTTTGAAGTCCACAGGAATTATTGCCCCATAGAGAGATAGCTTATGAAGTAGGTATTTTAAATTCAAGACTGCAATTAACTTAGCTCAAGTTAATGTTTCAGGATTTATACCAGCACAGATTTTTGGAAAAAGCTGAGATCAGACTATGGACTGCATTTATTACTCTGCTATATGGGGGCCAGTTATCCTGAAAAGACAAAGCATTCTTCTTCAGGTGGTAATCAAAAGGGGATGAACAGAATGAATCTCATTGAATTTAGAAACATGATTAGATGACATACTGCAAAATTCTACAAAAGATCAAGTGGCTTTGGAGCTAAAAATGTAGCAGACAGTTTCTGCCTACTTTAAAAAAGTAAATGGAAGGCCACAGCTCAGAGATTGGGAAAAGCTTCAGAACTCTGCTCTCCATGAGATGTTCTATTGCTTCTACTTGTTTCTCTTGTCACAGCTCCTACCATATGACCTTTCTCCTGGCAAATGGCTGAAATCTTACTGGAAAGGTTTTGTTTGATTAGAATTAGGTCCCCGAAGATGCATGCAGTTGTGTGTGCTTTCCAATTCATCATTCTTTTTGACACTCTAAGGGCCAAGGAAAAGTTTCTCCTCTACCCTATAAAGGTTTGCTGAAAATGAACTTACTTTAAACTGATTGAAGAAAAAGGCATACAAATTTAACATGCATATGGACACAGGAGCCATACATAAAGTGTGAGACTCAGAGAGGGGCCAGATGGTTGAAGCTTAAATACCGTCTTCATAGGGAGAAATGTATGGATCTAGGAGGCAGACATTATTGTGTAAATGATTCTTTTTGAAACAGGGTGGAACTTCAGAGAGAAGGTGAGGGGCAGAACTGCACAGGAACAGAAGTTAACTTATTATGCAGATAGAGTCCCATAGGTAGTATCTCCCAATTGCTCTTAGAAGAACTGATGAAAAATCTATCTGGGGATGGTGATGACTCCCAGCATCTTCTCTTCTCCAGTGGTTAATCTTTCCTGGTTAGTTGGTGAGATTTCTAGGGAGGGGATCTTATGAAAATTCTTTTTTCTTTTTTTTTTTAAAAGAAGTTGTCTTAGTCAGATGCGAAAATTTCAGAAAGTCTCTCCAGATGTTTCAGGAAAGAGGATCAGAGAGACCGGGAGCTAAAGAAAGGTCATAGGGAGAGCTTGAGGCTGCTTCTTTAGCTCTGCATGTCAAAGTACCATATCTGGGGATATCTTTTTCTGCCTCCAACGACGTAGTGTGAATAACACCTGTTTTCATTTATCTGACAGTTTCTATACCTACAAGGCAGGTTCCAGCCTTTACATAAAGATGACCAAAGGAGGGTCTTCAAGTGGGAGGGAAAGGAGGTTTTAAAATGTATTTGTAGGATCTCTGACCATCACTATATTCAAGGCTTAGTTTTTCTTTCTCCATAGTATCTCAGAAATATAGAGGAGGCTTAGAAGCCAACTGAACGTAAGATAGCTTATATTTGTGCTGTGCAGTAGTTGTTATTCATTTTCAATTGACTTCATTATTGTAAGGGGGAAATGTGAAATACTCAGAAATTGAACAAAAGCATTACTGGATTTTTTTCTAACAGAAAACTAGTAATTGCCTGGGCTATCTGACTCTGTGGGGCTTCAGTGCTTTTTGTTGTCTTTGAGCTGCTTTGCAACTCTGTATTCTGTAGAATATAATAACACAAATGATTCCTGTTCATAAAAATGCAAATTGTATCCAACGGAGATACGTTATTATTGCTATATGTATATTGACTAAACTTACATGTACTCAGCTTTATTGATTGATTGATTGATGAGACAGGATCTCACTCTGTTGCCCAGGCTGGAGTGCAGTGGCCTGATCTTGGCTCACTGCAACCTCCGCCTCCCGGGATCAAGCGATTCTCCTGCCTCAGCCTCCTAAGCAGCTGGGACTACAGGCGCCTGCTACCACACGCCCACCTAATTTTCTGTATTTTTAGTAGAGACAGGGTTTCACTGTGTTAGCCAGGATGGTGTCACTCTCCTGACCTCGTGCTCCGCCTGCCTCGGCCTCCCAAAGTACTGAGATTGGGATTACAAGGATGATGAACCACCCCACCTGGCCAAGCACATTTATTTCAGTGATCCTGATTGCATATCTCTCTCTCTATCTATCTACAAACATATATTTATATGTTGTCATTTGGAATCTCCTATAAGCTAATTATAGCATTTTACTGCTTTCCTCATTAGTTAAGTAAAATATTTGATATGCACTGATTTTATGTTTATTTACATGTACTCATTTTAAGTTTGTAGGGGATTCATAGTTATACTTTAACATAACCAATGTTTTAAGATTGAAAGATAATACCTCAAAATTAACATTTCTTCTTGAAAAAATTAGTTGTGGCAATTGCAGGTTGGCATGTTCTAAAGGGATCAGAGTTCTAGCTGAGCAGTGGGTACTTATTTGGAGGGAGTGGCACTCATCTGTTTTCAATAGTCCCCACTGGCATTGAGGTGCAAACCCAGCATTTTACATATCGTCAAGATGTTTCCCTGTTAAAAATTTTATTTACCATTAAGGTATTCAGAATTTAAGTTACACTTGTCAATTCATGACACAATGATCCCTCTGCCTTCTCTGGTTTTATTTAATGTTTGCATGCTTCTCCACTTCCAACTTCCTTTCCTTAACATACGTATCCTCTCTAGAGTATTTTTAAAAAGTCGTTTTAATCCATATTTTACAGATTTATGTAGATATATGACTCCTTGGAAACATTTATTTAGATGTATGGACTCTTGAAAATGTATAGTGTTTTCTGCACATTAAGTGATGTGACTAGTAATGAGAAACAATAAGAAACAAATCTCTGGTTTTTTTTTTTTTACACAATATTGTTTTTAAGATCAATGTGGTCATGCTTAAAATTCATTACTTATGACAGATGAAGACCATTCTGTTATTGTACAGAATATATTTCTTCATCCTTTCTCCTAGTAACAAAACTAAAATTGCCTCCAATTCTCTGCTACCACAGAGTGCAGCAATGGACATCCTAGCATATATCTCCTGTGGATCTAGGAGCTAGACATGAATTTCTATGTCTAACGGCATTCACAGGCTTGATCAGACTTAGCACTGCCAGATGGATCTCCACTAAATGGAGACTATTCTCCCACCAGCTCTGCGTGACGGTTCCAGATCCTTCAGTATTTCTCAATATTACACAACTTTTAAATTCTTGCCAAATTTATAGATCATGCAATGGTATATTTTTCTGTTTTAATTTGCATTTTTTTTATGATTTATTTTCTTCTTGAAGGTGCCATTGTTGTTAAGAGAATAGCAGCCACAAAAGAAGCAAACTAACAAATGAAGAAATATAAAATCCTCCTGTTCAACTCCACAAGGAAAGAAATAAAGAATCATCAGTTCACCCTTGTTAGGATCAGATCCTAAAACATGTGGACTATTTATTTATCTCATTGAAAAACAAACAAAAAATCCTATCCATATTCTTAAAAAGGCAAGCAAATTTATCAAATATTTAAGTAAACTTTCTACTGCTAGCAACTAATATTTAGATGTGGTTCTACTTTTCTTTTTTAAGAGACAGTTTCTTGCTCTGTCACCTGGGTTGGAGTACAGTGGGGTAAATCACAGATCGCTGCAGCCTTGAACTCCTGGGCTCAAACAATCCTCCTGCTTCAGCTTCCCAAGCAGCTAGGACTACAGGTACTCATCATTTTTAATTAAAAAATTAAATTTTAAGGTTTGTGGGGTTTTTTGTTTTTTTTTTTTAATGTATTTTTTCTTTCTTTTTTTTCTTTTATTATATTTGGGCTCTGGGGTACATGTGCACATCCTGCATCCTGCAGGACTGTTTCATAGGTATATACGTGCCATGCTGGTTTGCTGTCTCCATCCCCACCCCATTGCCTACATCTGGCATTTCTCCTGGTGTTATCCCTTTCCCTCTTCTCCGACCCTACTGTCCCCTACTCCCCTTCCCTCCACCCCCTCACCTAGCCCTGTGAGTGTTGCTCCCTTCCCTGTGCCCAAGTGTTCTCATTGTCCATCACCCACCTATAAGTAAAAACATGAGGTGTTTGGTTTTCTGTTCTTGTGTTAGTTTGCTGAGAATGATGGTTTCTAGGTTCATCCATGTCTCTACAAGGGACATGAACTCATCGTTTTTTATGGCAGCATAGTATTCCATGGTGTATATGTGCCACATTTTTTTGTCCAGTCTATCATTAATGGGCATTTGGGTTGGTTCCAGGTCTTTGCTATCACAAACAGCACCACAATGAACATACATGTGCATGTGTCTTTATGATAGAACTATTTATAATCCTTTGGGTATATACCCAGTAATGGGATTGCTAGGTCAAATGGAATTTCTATTAAAGGATTTTTTTTTTTTTTTCTGAGACAAGGTCTCACAGGCTGGAGTGCAGTGGTGCAATCATAGCTCATTACAACCTTGACTTTCTAGGCTTAAGTGATCCTCCCACCTCAGCCTCCCTAGTCGCTGAGACTACAGGCATGAGGCACCACACCTGGCTATTTTTTTTTTAAGATGGGATTCTTACTATGTGGCCTAGGTTACTCTCAAATTTCTGGGCTCAAGTGATCCTCCCACCTTGGCCTCCCAAAATGCTGGGATTATAGGCATGATCCCTCATACCTGGCCTCAAACCTTTCTTTATAAGAATATATGTCATTGAATGTAGGTCCCACTTCTTGAGATCCTTAATCATATCTTCAAAGACCCCCAACTCCAAAAAAAAGTCAAATTCAAAGGTTCCAGGGATAGGACTTGGATATTTTGTGTGAGTGTCACTATTCAACTCACTGCATGGTTTTTATTTTTGTAAGTTTATCTTTTCCTATTTTACAATCATTTCTTTTTTTTAAATTATTATAATTTAAGTTCTGAGGTACATGTTTTGGTTTTTTTTTTTATAGAGAGGATCTGTGTTGCCCAGGCTGGAGGTTCATTTTTTCACGTGTTGTATATTCTTATACAGGCTACCATTTATTTATGCCCATTTTATGCGGGGCTAACTTTTCTGTTAGACCCAGTAGGAACAGGGCTGAGGGCCCACAATACTTATATAGGAGCTCATAAAAACATTTTAATTTTTTATGAAATTAAAAAAACTTTAAAGTCAAGGCAAACTTTTTAAAATATGACTTTTATTTTTCTTATAAAGGAAGGAGCCCATGAAGGCAACTATGGCTAGAGATACATTTAATATATTATAATCATATTATATTATTGGTCAAAATATAGCTGTGATTTTACAAGGCTATACAATACTATTAATTGGAGTGACTACAGAGGCACATTGTTTCATATATTTACTCTTATGAGATCATGTTTATGATCAGAAAAACAGTTTAGAGTTATATAATCATTCTTATGGAAAATAAGATCTGGTTTAGAACCATAAATCATAAACTTTTTCCAGGAATATTTTGCAATGAAACATGGAATCTGATTTTCTTGATGAATTGTTGATTTTGGAAGTAGCCATACCAGAAGGCTAGGAAAGTGACTCTTTAATGAATAGAGGGTTCTTTTTGGTAAATGTTTTATTTTAATTTTGGGAGGCAGTAGTAGGTATGTATACTTATGGGGTACATGAGATGTTGTGATATAGGCATGTAATGTACAATAATTGCATCATACAAAATGAGATGCCCATCTTCTCAAGCATTTAGGATGGATAGAGGATTATTTTAACCCTATTATTCCAGCATTAATGTGTCTTACATGATTGCACAGTATAGATACTGTCCTGAATGTACTGAAAAACCCCATGTTTGCACTTTGAAACTTTGAAGAGAATACACAGATGATCCTGTCTTTTGCTTTTTCTTCTTGGGCTATTACTACAAAAAAATAATAAAATATGGCAGCTTTTTGCAACCTAACGTGAAAAGAAGGTCCTTACAAAACCTAGACAGAATATGCACGTTGCCAAGATGAAGCATTCAGTGGCCATTCTGAGTAATACTATACGCATTCTAACTGTTATCTTGGGATACAGATGAGGATGAGAGAGAATGCTACCACTCTCTCTTTGCCTTTTGCTTCATTTCTACCCTGCTTTTCCACTCATTCTACACAATGCTCAAACATCTTCCATCCCAAACAAAACCCAGCTTTGATCCTGCATCCTCATCTAGTCTGGGATCTTTTCTATGCTTTCCCTTCTCAGACAAACCTCTTGGAAGAATGATCTGCTTCCATTGTTTTCCACCGTCTGTCCCCTACTTCTTATGTAACTTCTATCTGTGTTTTCCCACTTTATTTTATTGACACAATGCAAAGTATGGTAAACAATTTTAGAATTCCTGGACTTGTAGACATTTAGATTATTTTATATCTTTGGCAATATAAAAACAATGCTGCTATGAAGATGTTTGTAGATTCTCTCTGACCATAGGTGGGGCTAGTTTCTGAGATGAATTCCTAGAAATTAGAATTGATGAGTCATAAGAACAAAAATTGTAGTAGATACTGTCAAAGTGTTTCCCAAAAGGCCTCAAACAATTTACATCCCTCTGAAGAATTTCTCTGTAGCAACTGGAATCGAACTATTGTTGTTTACTTCTGGAAATTTCATATCACACTTATTCTCAAATTCTCATGTAGATGAACATAATTTGGGGAGATGGTGAAAATGTTCATTCCTGGACCCTACCCTAGACCAGAACTTTTTTTCTTTTGATGGATTTTCACTCCTGCTGCCCAGGCTGGAGTGCAATGGCATGATCTCGGCTCACTACAACCTCTACCTCGCAAGTTCAAGAGATTCTTGAACCTCCCAAGCAGCTGTGATTACAGGTGTATTACAGCTGGGATTACAGGCCTCAGCCTCCCAAGTAACTGGGATCATAGGCATTTGCCAACATGCATGGTTAATTTTCTATTTTTAGTAGAGACAGGGTTTCACCATGTTGGCCAGGCTAGTATCAAACTCCTGACCTCAAGTGATCCAGCTGCCTTGGCCTCCCAAAGAGCTGGGATTACAGGTGTGAACCATTGGCACCTAGCCTAGACCAGAACTTTTAACAAGCTTCCTGGGTGAATCTGATGCATCAGGCAATACTTTACAGAAATTATCCTTGCCCTCTTGGTCTTTCTCCTGTGTCTCTGTTTGCTGTCTGTCTAGGGCTTATCTCTTCTCACTCCACATAATAGCCTGAGTGACATCATTCATTCACATGGCTTAACCTACCACTGATACACTGATGAATTCAACAGCAGTATCTCCAACTCAGACCTCTCTCAAGAACATCATACCCACATATCCAATTTGTGGATGTGCTGTACACATATGGCCATTTCACAAATTCAAAATGGCCAAAGCTTGATGCATCACCTTTCCCTACAAATCTACTCCTTCTGTATTCTCCAATTTAGTTGGTGGTGAGGTGACCACATTGAAAACATCCTTATCTGTTACTTTTCATTCATTTCCCATCTATTATCAAGTCCTGCTGATTATACCACCTAAATATTTCTCCATTTTTTTGCTACCCTAATACCTGTAATTACTGTCCTCATTCTTGTCATTATTGTGCCTCTCACCTAGACTCTTACAATAGCTTTATAACTACTCGCAAGGTCTCCCTCCTCCCATTTGTCACCTACTAATTTATTCCTCCCAGAGCCAGAGCCAGAGCTCTGAACTATCACCACGGCAGATACAACAAATTACTCCCTTCTCTAGAACCTCCCAATGGATCCAGGCCCACTACTAGTGAGTCATCCAACGACTTTTCTGACTCTTCCTCTTTCTGCAGCCACCCCCTCCCAGCTCTTCTCATCTTACTCTTCACTCCATCATAACTCTAAACTGCTTCTATTTCCCAGAAGCAAGATGCTACTTCATGACTCTGTGCTTATGGTATTTCCTTTGTCTGGAAACCCAGATCCCTTTTACATTTTATTTTGCCAAATTAATTTATATTTATGGTTTAAGACTCAATTGAGGCATAATCCCTTCCAGGAAGCAGTCTGAATTCTAGTCTAGATAAAATGTACATTGTTTGTATTTCATGATCACACATTTATGCTCTCAGTTTTCCTTCCTTCAACAAATGCTAACGAAGTGACTCCTACGCATGGGCATCCTAAGAAGCACTGGGAGCACACTGGAGGCTATAATGGAATGGCCCTCGCTCTTACTGAAACTTCATAGGACTTCCTGTATTACCACAAAATGTGGATTTATATCTGCCTCCTTAAAGAGGTCAAAAGCTTCTTGAAGTTGGTGATGACGTTTATTAATCATCTTTGTATCCTCATTCTTTGGAATAGACTCTCAATATTATGGCCAAAGGAAACATTATTCATCGTAATGAGATGGTCATAACTATTTCAAATTTTCTAAAATTTTTATTCGTACTTGAGGTAAGTCTTGAGATCTTTTAGAAAATTATTTTAATTTGAGGTTGGCATAAATTGTTTTTGTGGAGTCCTGTTAAGTCAGCAACTATGAGGAAGGGGCCCCAGGTTGGGGGAAATAATGGTTCTGAGAGACGGCTCATGACAAACAACCCACTACCTCATTCCACGTGTAGTCCCAGCACCAGGACCTCATTCCACAGGTAGCCCCTTTCAGCACAACCCTATAAAACTTCCCTGCAGCCTCTGCCTCTTGGCAGACAGCCCCTTCTCTGCTGTCCTGTCTGTCGCACCCTTGGAATGTATCTTTGTATTTTTTCTAATAAATCTGCCTCTCTTTACCTTTCTTGGTAAATTCCTTTACTGCCTACAACTCTGGCCCTGGCCAGTCGTAACTGTGACATTTTTCAATAAAATTGCCTTATAGATCAATGTTTGGATCACTTCTGGGAAAGAAAGAAACATCCTAATCTGAATGCCTTCAAGACCCTGGTAGACCTACTATAACTATAAAAATCTATCTTTGAGAGGGATGTTTCACCTCCCTCTTTACCATGTAGCTCAACAGACATTTGGGTTTAAAAATTTCCTTGTAAAGAGAAAGCATATAATTAAAATTTACTAGAGGATATCTGTAGTTTGTATTTGCTTTACTAGTTTGTAAAATACGGTAGCTTATCAGAGATATCCACAAATGTCTTGGGTAAAAGTAAGAGGCAAGAATGAGCTATATTTAGGTGTCAGCAACTCTCTGGGACAATGGAACAACTTAGTACTTTCACACAGTTTCATTTTGATGCTTCAGAAGGGTTTGTAAAGTCAGCACATAGGGTTATCAGAAATACCAGATGCTTGCTAACTCTGAGAGTGTTCAGTGGGTATGAAAGAATGTTTTGCTGAATTAGACTTCTATAACATGAGATTTCAGGAATAGACTTTGGGTTTAGAAAAGCAGTGTTTGGTCCTCTTTAGGTTTACTTTTTAAAAAATTGCATAGGTGTTTCCTAAAGTCTCAGTGCAACATAGCATTTTAAAGTTGTCTATGTTCCATTTCAAGGAGACAGCAGAACATACATTACATCCACGAAACTGAACACTGCCTTGCAAGTTTTCAGCAGGGGAGCTTATAAGAGTTGTCCAGACAGTAAGAGTGATGTAGCAGATGCTAGCACAAAGGAAAGAGCAAATGAGATGTGAATTACAGGGTGACGAGGCTTATATGAATCTCATTTGTTTAACCATCTGAGTGGTCCACTCCAGCTATGAAATGAGCTAGTTACTGTTAAACACAATTTTCCAAATAGCACAGGAAGGTAGTTTAATGAACTATGGCCACTTGAATGTGTTCACATCCTCTCGCCTCTTCAGTCAGCCATGGCTTGCTTAGCTTTTCTCCCCAAATCTTTTAAAATAATGCTTTGGATGATTATGACCTTGTCATTTCATTTTCTAGGTAATGTAACATTGGGGATTATTGCCTGATTAGTAATTTAATTAGCAGGTATATTGGCAGAGATTCCTTTGCAAATTAAGAAGTTACTTTTTTAAGTCTTATTTTTAATCGACAAATAATAATTATGTATATTTATGAGGTAAAAGGTGATGTTTTGAGATATGCGTACCTTGTAGATGATCAAATCAGGCTAATTACCATGCCTGTCATCCCAAACATTTATCATTTTTCTTTGTAGTGAGACTATACAAAATATTGATTTTTTGGCTTGAATAGACATTGCTCAAAAAAAGACTCATGAATGGTCAACAGATACATGAAAAAATACTCAATATCTCTAATCATAAGAGAAATGCAAATTAAAGCTACAATAAGATATCATCTCACAGCTGTTAGGTTAGCTATTATCAAAAAGATGAAATAAGCATTGGCAAGGATGTGGAGAAAAGGAAACCCTTATATTACTACAGCTATTTTGAGGAACAAGATGTAGAGTCTTCAAAAAACAGATAAACAAAAAAATAGAATTCCCATATGATCCACCAATCCCGCTCCTGGGTATAAACCCAAAAGAATTGAAATCAGTATGTTGAAGAGATGGCTGCACTTCCATGTTCATTGAAGCATTATTCACAATAGCCAAGATATAAGGGGAGAATCTCTAATAACTTACTATTAATAATCATTCCACCTTGAAGGAGCCGACAGTCTGAAGTGTGCAAATTTAAGCGCTAAACTTCCTCATACCCATTTGGCTGCTAGAAGCTCAGATATCCTTAACTTCATAAAATGTTACTTGTCTGACAACAACCCAGGGTTTTCACAATACCTTTCATGATTTAATGACTTGATCTTATTAGCAATGCAAAGGTGTTAGCCCAGGAAGGATTTTCTCTTTCTTGTCAGTCGTACTGATCACTTCTGAAACCAGGTGAAACACTGATTCTTGAATAGAGAGTAGAGACTATAATTTAGTTTGCCAAGAATAATGGATAGTTCTTCAGTTCATTTCTCATTCACTAGATCTGTTTCCCTGTTCACAGATGAGAATTTCAGTGGTCTGGTAGGATAAGTTAATTTTAAAGCTCACCCACAGGTCTGCTATCCTCCATCTACTTCTGGAAAATAACTGAATAGAAAACAACACTTAAAGCATATAATACTTCCGTGTATGCAAAGCTAAAAATTCCAGGAAATTTTTTTGACTTGTAGACAATATGAATTTTTAAAAATGTTTTAATTAAAAGTAATTTGATTTATACTATAAATGTCAGTGTAGTAAATAGAATTTTGTTTCTCCATTTTGTTAACAACCACATCTGTTTACGAATCTGTAAACCTAATAGAACTGATGTGAAGAATAAAAACTGGTGATTTTTTTAAAGATTAATACTTAAACATGGGTGAACCTACATGCTGTACTTTAAATATACTATCCTGAGACCTCAAGACATCCCCTGTAGGTATCTTATGTTTCTAATAACTGGGTAAAAAGGAAAGGCCAGAAAGATCAAGGAAGCTCTTTAAAGAGAATTTCAAATGTCAAAACAGATGCAATGGGACTTGGATGATCCGGCACTCCAGGTTTGACACTCACTCAAAGAAGCTAATGAAATAGGAAATCCATTGGAAGAATTCACACTCATCTCATGCACCACTGGCTTGCTTCCCAAGAAGTGCTTGTGCATATCTCTTCCCAACTCCCCATCAGTGGCATCCCTTTGGTAGCTTGAAACTGGCCACAGTGGGAGTATTTACACCTTGGAAATTAACAAAAACTATAGATTTACTTTTTATATTTTGTTTTTTCCAGGGACACCATTGCATTACTCTTAATGGCAGTTAAGCCTCACACAGTATAAAACCTGGATCAGACAGTCCACCAAGTTTGTTTTTTTTCCTGTTTCTCAGGGCATCAGAAGCTCTCATGACTTTTAGTGCTTGTACTATCCTTATGCTGACCTTTCTGTGGTTTTATATGGCCTCCAAGTTCAAATAATGTATAGAGAAATAGGTAAAACCAAAGCCTATGGTATCAGCAGTGTATCTAGTATTGGCAAAGAGAAATGTATAGTATAGAAAGATCTATACTAGAATACTGAGTCTTTTTTGGTAATGTGGCTTCGACCCTTGCCCACAGATATAGTCAACACACAGCAGTAGAGTGTACATTTTTGTATGTAAGCCAGTTCATACCATAGTCTGCTCAATCTTATTTATTTCTTTGTTTATTTATTTATTTATTATGCTATAAGTCCTGGGGTACATGTGCAGATCATGCAGGTTTGTTACATAGGTATACACGTGCCATGGTAGTAGTATGAATTCCATCATATTTAAAGCAATCTCAAAGTTCCTGCCATGACCCAGAGGTCTGCTAAATCTGACTCCCTCCTTGTCTTGGGCCTCAATATCCATCACTGGTCCCTCTTGTTCCTGCTTCTTCTGGCCACACCCTCCTCCTGTTACTATTCTCAGACATGCTGGCATCCTACTGCCCAGGGCTTTTGTAAATTTTACTCCTTCTATGTCATATATGCACCAGGAGGATGCTGGTGCTGACTATGGGGATCAACTTCACCAGGATAGGTATCAACCAAGCCTAGTACCATTATGAAACATACGCCCCTAACAGGAGGCACAAGCAGTACGTGGAGAGTAAATGAGGAACATAAAGAAATGAGATCAAAGAAAACCAAGGGAAAATGGAGAAATGCTAAGAAGCAATACAAGGACGGCTTTGGTAGCTATGCTGCAAGGAGGCTTTCAAATAGCCACAAGCCAAATAGAGCCAAATTGGCCACTGTTGATGAACCTCTTTCTTTTAAACAACGCATGGTATTTTGGGGGGAGTGAAATAATTGTGGAATAAATCAGCATGTACAATGTAGGCAAGTACTGATGAATTTCAAAGTCAACAGGAGAATATGCTATAAATTTTCCCTGATAAATAAGGAATCATACTTTTTCATGGGTTACTATAAATCACTATGTAAATGGAGACAAAAATTTCCCAAAAGATATGAAATTGGAATGATTGTTATTGAGATACTTTATTAATATCTACAATGAGCAAAGAGTAACCATTAGTTATGTGTTAATTGTAGTACTAAATGGTAGACATTAATATATGTACATAGATATAAATATACCATATTTCATTATGCATAATAAATTACAAATTATATAGTATATAATATACATCAGTATATATTATATATATGATATATAAAAATCTCAATATATATTACAACAACACTTTGGCATAAATAGAAGGGGCATATTATAGATAAAGTAACTGAGGCAGAGTGGTGAAAACACACCTTAGTCAAGTAACTAATAACAACTAAGATTATTTGGATTTGGGCGTGGGCAGTTTAATTACAACCTAAGCCCACTCTCTCAAACACTCTACATTCTGCTTTTGTTTTATTATTTCTTAAATGTCTGTAATTTCTTTAGCTTTTAAGGCCAGTGACTACAGAAAACTTCATTTAGTGGGAAACTTCAAGATGAGCTCTGTTTCCATTCCCTGATCTCTGTATTCAAGTCACTAGGATTTCCTTTCTTTGCTCATCTGTTGTCTGCCCACCCTTCATACCTCCTTCTTCTACCACCGTCTGGTCTCCTTGCCCTCTTCTATTACCATCTGGTCTCCTTGTTCTAGTCCTTTCCAATTGCAATCGATCATGCCAGAATAAAAGTGCTCACTCTGTCTATTCCCTTTTCAAACTGTACAAATAGATCCTCATTTCTGCATTGGTGTGGTCCTTATACCAGGACCCATCTCAAATGGGTTGTAACTAGTCCCCCACAAGGTAAGTATAGAAATTAAGAGCAAGTATTTTAGTAACCTTTATAGCCATTTGTTAGAGTAATTTACATCTGTTAAATTTAATATGAAAGTCTGAGCTTGTATATCTTTTTCCATTTCATTCTAGTGATTCATTTTATTGCATTTTATAAAAGTATTAGTAAGCAGCTGGGCGCGGTGGCTAACGCCTATAATCCCAGCACTTTGGGAGACCAAGGCTGGCAGATCATAAGGTCAGGAATTCGAGACCAGCCTGACCAACATGGTGAAACCCCGTCTCTACTAAAAACACAAAAATTAGTCAGGTGTGGTGGCAGGTGCTTGTAATCCCAGCTACTCAGGAGGCTGAGGCAGGGGAATTGCTTGAACTCAGGAGGCTGAGGTTGCAGTGAGCCAGGATTGAGCCACTGTGCTCCAGCCTGGGCTACAGAGCAACACTCCATCTCAAAATTAAAAAAAAAAAAAAGTGTGCAATGGATTAGGAAACAAAAATCAGTTTTCACAAGAGACAAATTGAATCTCACTTCTCTATTGTCAGACGCCCAGTTTTTTTTGTTTTGTATTGTTTTGTTTTGTTTTGTTTTGCCTGGAACTAAGGGGCTTCTAAGGACACAGGACTTACACTTTTAAAACTGAGAGTCTGAAGCAAACCAGGACCAGTTGGTCATCATACTCTGCAGCTCTCAGTTCAAATTCCAAATTCTTCTGCATGGCATTTACAGTCTATTTCTATCTGACCTTCCTCTATCAGCCACACTTACATTATCCTTTTCCTCAGTGCAACCTATTTTGTGTTTTAAAATTCAGAATTGACAATCATAAGGCTTAGGGGTGGACAGCATAATTTATCCCAGATGCCAACCCTGATTGCCTGCAGTTCCCACCCAAAGCACTGCAGTGAGGCCTTGCAGGCAATGCAGCATGGTGGGAGGGAGCACGGCTTTCAGACTAAGATGCAGGGTGCAGGTCTGGCTGTGCAGGCAATGCAGCATGGTGGGAGGGAGCACGGCTTTCAGACTAAGATGCAGGGTGCGGGTCTGGCTGTGCAGGCAATGCGGCATGGTGGGAGGGAGCACGGCTTTCAGACTAAGATGCAGGGTGCGGGTCTGGCTGTACTGCTTTCCCATGCCTGATTCCATGAAGATAAAATTTCCTCTATCATCCTGTTTATTCAGTGTGATGGTTAATTTCGTGTGTCAACTTGACTCTATTATGGGGTGTTCAGATATTTGGTCAAACATTATTCTGGCTATGTCGATGAGGGTGTTTCTGGATGAGATTAACATTTGAATCAGTAGGCAAAGTAAAGCAGATTGCTGTCCCCAGTGTCACAGTCACCATCCGACCAGAGGAACCTTGAACAGGACAGAAAGGGGGGACAAGGAAGAATTCGCTTTCTGCCTGTTTTCCAGCTGGACCTCAGTCTTCTATATTTGGATTGGAACTTACAACACTGGCTTTCCTGGTTCTCAGGCCTTTGGACTCATATCTGCTCTCCTGGGTCTCTGGCATGTAGATATCAGATTGTGGGAGTTCTTAGCCTCCATAATTGTTTAAGATAATTCTTAATTTATATATATAAATTACATAAAGTGTGTTAGCACTGGCCATATCACTCAAGTACAGTTAAACTATTACTGCTATTTCAATAGGCAGCAATATTAGCCCCAAGGGTACAAGGGCATGTGTGGGTGAGTGAGAAGAAAATGCATAGATGCATTGTATTTGTCTCCCTTGATTCAATTTGACAAAAAACTCCATGTTGATTATTATTTAAAAGCTCTGCAATTACTCTTTTGATAGATCTGTGTTGATTCTGTGTCAGAAATCCACACTGTTGAAAACAGGTGGATAATGTCTGAGGATACCTCTCCTCTACTGCATGCATTGTAATGATACTGCATGCCCTGCATTGTGTTGAATATGTACTCTTGTTTAATATCTTTTGATATAGATAAACAAAAAAGACAACCCATTCTCATTGTTGTTCTGACATTGTAGTGTGTTTTTCCACATACCAGATGTTACATTTAGTTTTATAATTTTGTTTTTAGCTTATCTAGTTGATTTTGTTTTTTGATTGCTAAATCTATTATACTCTAATTTACACTAGAATATTTACTAACTGTATGTCAATATTGTTGGAAAGAAAAACTGATTTCAATCAAACTGTGAAACTTTGCACTGTATATAAAGTACACTTTCAAAACCAAACTTTCATTTACAATTTCATGCCATGACTTTCCCCTTGTTTTGTATCAGCATTTCTTGCAGGTCATTAGGATGGGGCTGCAGTTGTCACCGGTCTAGTCAAGTGTGAATCTTACATGCGGCACTTTCTACTGTTGGATGTAAAATCCTGTAGAAAGCTGAAGGTCATTCTTTCCGTCTGCTTATTTTTACTGTAAGAAAATACTAACATTCCCTTAAAAACAATGCTTGTGTCCTTTGGAAATTAAATATTGATATGCTTATAATCCACTACCTTAGATCAGATGTACCTAAGTTTTAACAGTTATAAAGCTTTATGTTATCAGTTACAATATTCACTTAAAAAATAATCACTCTTCTATGGAATTCTGACTGATTTGCTTAGACAACATATTTTTGTTCAAATCAACACTGAACTGGTTTATTTCCATTGAGTTCTGTCACCTTTCAGTGGCAAAGTAAGATTTTTGGTGACAGGTGGACCTGGGTTTAAATCTTATCTTGTGCCACTATGTGAATCAAGACATGCTACTTATTTTTCATGTTCTCAGTTTTAACATCTATAAAATGGAAATATCTACTCTTTAGGAATTTTGTGCATCTTGAATGAGAGAATTATTTCCTCATTTAGTCAACAAATATTTATTCAGTCTCTATTCATCCCAGGCACTCTTCTAGGTGCTGAGGGTATAGCAGTGAGGAAAAATCGTCCTGATTCAAGTATTCACGCTGCCTAGTAGCACACAGTGGGTGACTAGGATTGGCTTCCTTCCCTGTTAATCTCCAAACTATTTTATATTATATGCTTTTTGTACACTAAATTATATACAATTACTTATATTATTAGCTTTCCTTTTTAAGTGCTTACTCATGTACCTAACTAGGCTATTTGAGAGCCGGGATTATATCTTAGAATTCTTTCTATTTATAATATTAGCAGTTTTATGCACCTAGGAGATAATCTGGAAATTTCATTGATGTATTCACCAGTGAATAACTGACATTTTGTCTGGGGCAGATGGAGAGGAGAGGAGGTTTGCAGAGCAATAGCATCATTTTAGCTCTTAACGTCAGAGGCAGATTCATTAATGACTTAACCTTGTCTCCCCATTCTCTTGGGTACCCCAAATTGTGTCTGCTGAAAGAACAGTTATTTTTGAGGTATGGCTAGTAGACACATATCCTATGTCTTGTTGCCATTTTCTGCATACCCTAGCATGCAAATATTAATGTTTGACTTCAGAAAAATTTAAAAGGCTTGAGTGACAGAACTTTTAAAGATAGCTATTTTTTAAGGAGATGTTTTTAAGATATCTTGCCTCAACATGTTACATTACCACAGGATTGAATTTTTCTAAATATTTATTTATAAAATCAATTTCCTTTGGACAACTAGACTAAAATTATTTTCTAATTTCCCTTCCATCCCTTTATATTTACACATGCATGCAATCATGTGTGTATATAAACACACAAACCCACCACAGACACACACACACACACACACACATACACACACTTTCCCTGGATCCAAAAGTTGAATGTTATTCTTACTTTTTATTATTTTAATACAAGAGAAACAGAAATGACATTAATCTAATATTGGGTAAGGTTTCATCCAGTATTTGTTGCGTGGTGGATATAAGTTTTCAATATATTATGACTGGGTCTGATTTTTGGTAAATATATAAGAATGTCCTCAACAACACAGTTGTGCTTGTAAACAAAAAATAATTAATGCTCTCTTTCTAAATCTCTTAAAAGTAAGTTCAAGAGATCATAAACATTCTTTAAAGAAGAGAATATATGGGGTCTTCAAAAAAGATGCTTGGACTTCTCCATCATGTGACAATCTATGGTTACAGAAGTCTAACTCCTTGTAACTAACATGTCACTAAACTTGGGGATTTTATAGATTTCTATAGGTTAAGATGCTTTTTTCTGAATTATTTGTTTAGAGACAGAGATAAACATGGTTTAATTATAGGACCAAAGAGAAAAACTATGAATACACACATAATCATATCTAAAATTTTTCTCTTTATGCTACCAGATTTCTGGATTTTCCTTTGTGTAATAATCACAATAAATTATTCACACTTTATGTAGTTACTAACTGGATCTTATAAATGACACACTAGTTTGTGGAGGGTGTCCTCTATTGTTGATTGACACATCCAGCTGTCAACCGGATGTTGACACTTAGAACTGGATTTATCTAAAATTAACCTCCTTGCTATTGCTTTCCCACTCAGGTGTTTCTTCCAATCACTCTTACTGTAAAGAATGGAGAGTTATGTTTGAATCTTTAGTTTATTTCCCTATTACATCCCACTGTCCAATCCTATTGATTTTTCCTTTGTGGAATCTCTCTGTTTTTTACCATCACTTGCTTCAGGACCATATTACTGGACTTCCGTGTGACAGCACAATCTTTTCATTGGTCTCATTGTTCTATACCCTTCTGCCATTCCAATTCATTCTATACACTGAGACAAAGATAGCTTCCTAAACAACACTGTGAATATATCCCCATCTTTCCAATTCTTCTTTGACCCCCCTCAGGTAATAGAGGACCTTTACAATGTGCCAACATTCTGCTAAGATCTTATTCTAATATCTCATTCTCCTGAATATATTGAGAATAATAAATTAACATTCAGTGAATATTTCACATGCATTGGCTCCTTGTACAAAAAAAATCTTTTACTGACATATTCATACCAAACAGTGCACATAATTGTATAGCTTCATGAATTTTCACACACCAAAAACATCTGTATTACCAGCACCTAAATTGCACTAGCTCTTTAAATCATCACAACTATTCTATGTGATGTTGCAGTCTGCCTAGGAGAGGTCAGGTTTAAATGGATGAGTTTGAATTTAAACCAAACTGTCTAAATCCAGGGCCTAGGCTATTAAGCACCATTCGTAAGCATCCCCTACATTTGATCCAGGCAAATCCATAATATGCATTGTTTCTCAAACACTTTCTATATATTTTTTTGCCCCCATTCTCATGCTATTTTTGTAGCCTAAAATGTTCTCATTTCTTCTTCCTCCTTCCGTAACTCTGTGCTTCTTTCTCACTTTATCTTTTACTACTTTTTCAATAATCAGATCAAATCCTCCTACCCATTGCCTGGCATGTTTTTTATAAAGTATAGGTTGCAAACAGAACCCAGGCTTTGCAGTCAAATATGTCTGTGTTTAAATTTCACCTGGACCACTCACTAACATTTATGTAAAAAGTCTCAGCATTGTCCTTATGTGAACAGTAGATCTAAAAATAACCATACCATTGTTTTTTTCTAAATTGAAACAAATCAATGCCTGGCAGGTAATAATCCATTTATTAAAAGGCAACTCTTGCTCCTGAGTCACTCCCATGCAGCTTTGGAGCCACGTGCATGTTGGACAGTCTCAGCCCACCTTGTTCACTAGCACTGGTAAGTCTTTTCCTTTCAAGATGCCTGTGGAGGTGCACCATATGGAGAAGGAGATGGAGACTTTGGTCTTTCAGGCAGAAACTGCCCAACTCATGTCTCTCATCATCAATACCTGCTATTACAACAAAGAGATTTTCATTTGGGAGTTGATCTCTAATGCTTCTGATGACTTGGACAAGATTTGCTTTGAGAACCTGACAGGACCTTCCAAGATAGTCAGTGGTAAAGAGCTGAAAATTGACATCACCTTCAACCCTCAGAAACACATCCTACTTTGGTGGACACAGACATTGGCATAACAAGGCCGATTTCATAAATAATTTGGGAACTATTGCCAAGTCTGGTGTTAAAAGTGTTTATGGAGGCTCCTCAGGCTGCTGCAGACATCTCCAGGCCTGGGCAGTTTAGTGTTGGCTTTTATGCTGCCTACCTGGTGACAGAAAAAGTGGCTGTAATCATAAAGCACAATGACGATGACACTATGACTGGGAATATTATGATAGGAGTTTCTTAACTGTACGTGCTGACCATGATGAGCCCATTGCCAGGGGCCCCAGAGTGATCCTCCACTTTAAAGAAGACCAGAGAGAGTGTTTGGAAGAGAGGCAGGTCAAAGAAGCATTCATCATTTATAGGCTATCCCATCACCCTTTGTTTGGAGAAGGAATGAGTGATGGAAGTCAGTGATGATAAGGCAGAAGAAAAGAAAGGTGAGAAAGAAGAGGATGATAAAGATGCTGAGAAAAAGCCCAAGACTGAAGATGTGGGTTCAGATGAGGAGGATAACAGCAGTAAGCATAAGAAAGATTATGTTAACCAAGAAGATTAACAACAACAACAAAAATACATTGATCTGGAAGAACTAAACAAGACCAAGCCCATTTGGATCAGAAGGCCTGATGATATCACCCAGGAAGAGTATGGAGAATTCTATGAGAGCTGCACCAGTGACCAGGAAGACCACTTGCCAGTCAAGTACTTCTCTGTAGAAGGTCAGTTGGAATTCAGGGCACTGCTATTTATCCCTTATCAGGCTCTCTTTGACCCCTTTGAGAACAAGAGAGAAAAGAAAAACATCTATGTCTGGCATGTGCTATGATGAGCTGACACCAAAGTATCTCAGCTTTATCTGTGGTGTGGTTGACGTTGAAGATCTGCCCCTGTACATTTCCCAAGAAATGTTCCAGAAGAGCAGAATCCTGAAAGTCTACACAAAAACACTGTTGAGAAGTATCTTGAGCTCTTTTCTGAGCTGGCAGAAGACAAGGAATGTTATAAGAAATTCCACGAGGAATTCTCTAAAAATCTGAAGGTTGGGATCCCTGAGGACTCCATTAACTTGTGATGCCTATCTGAGCTGCTGTATTATCACACGTCCCAGTCTGGAGATGAGATGATATCTCTGTCAGAGCATGTCTCTTGCATGGAGACAGGAAGTCCATCTATGACATCACTTGCAAGAGCAAAGAGCAGGTGGCCAACTCTGCTTTCGTGAAGCAAGTGCGGAGATAGGGCTTTGAGGCAGTACATATGACCAAGCTCACTGATGAGTACTGTGTGCTGCAGCTCAATGAGTTTGGTGGGAAAAGCTTGGTCTTAGTTATCTAGTAGGGTCTTAAGCTACCTGAGGAGGGAGGAAAAGAAGAAAATGGAGGAGAGCAAGGCAAAGTTTGAGAACCTCTGCAAGCTCCTGAAAAAAATCTTGAATAAGAAGACTGAGAAGGTGACACTCTCCAATAGGCTGTTTCTTCATTCTGCTGCACTGTGACTGACACCCACAACTGAACAGCCAATATGAAGTAGACTGTGAAAGCCCAGACACTTTTGGACAACTCAACCTTGGGCTATGGCCAAAAAGCACCTGGAGATCAACCTTAACCAACCCACTGTGGAGACACTGCAGCAGAAGGCTGAGGTGGACAAGGACAACAAAGCTGTCAAAGACCTGGTGGTGCTCCTGTTTCAGACTGTGGGGGTCTCTTCAGTCTTCTCCTGAGGATTCCCATGAACAAGCTAGGTTTAGGTATTGATGAAGATGAAGTGGCAGTAGAGGAAGCCAGTGCTGCTGTTCTTGATGCCATCCCCCCTCCCCACCTGAGGGCAATGAGGATGCGTCTCGCATGGAGGTGGCAGACTACGAGTTTATACTTGGAAACCTTGTGCCGTCTGCATAGTGTCCCATGGCTCTGACCGCAGCCTTGAGTGATCCTGTCTCACTTGGCTCCCTCTGCAGATGTCTTGTGTTTTTTCTCTCCTGTCCTTGTGTCTAAGGCAGGAAACAAGGGCCTCTAACCCCATCCCCTCCCTAATTTGACAACAGGATTGGATGTTGCATATTATGGGTTTTGTTTATTTTGTTCTGAAGTTAAAGTATGCAAAATAAGATGCAGTTTTATACAAAAAAATTTAAAAGGATAACTCTTATTCTTAATAAGCCTTCAGCATCTCTCTCTCCCTTTAATAACAGTTAGTCTCCACCCAATAGTTGGCTCGTGTCTGCACACAATGCGGTGGATTTTCTTTATTGTTGTCTTAGATTTTACTGATTCCTGTTATTCTTATTCAACGTCACTTGTATATATTCCTTGCATTTCCAAATAGGTAGTAAGCTCCTTGCTGGCAAGGACTGCATGCTTATTTGCATTCTTCATTACAGATACGTTCAGTAGCCACCCTGTATGCATTCTTTGATTCATAAACATCCCCATTCCAGGGTGAATCAATGGATGAGAAGGTCCTACGTGTCAGATAAAAATGATATCTAAAAGCAACCTGCACCAAATTTAATATTTTCAATAAAATTATTTTCCCAGTTGCACTGATATATTTATGAAAGAACAGGTGACATGAATTGAGCTTCTTAGCTTAATAAAATTACCTGTGCCATCATCGTTCTGGAAAGAAAAAAATATGTATAATATGATTCTGACTCACTAATTCCATTAAAAGAAAAAAGAATTTAACTTTCTGAGAAATGAAACTTCTACTCTGAAAAATCCACAGTATGCAGTGCTGTTGTCTTTAAATTAATGATATAACCCCTTGGCTATAAGAAGCAGTTGTTTTGTACAGGTGTAAAAAGAAACAAGCAGCCATGTAGAGAAGAAATAACTGAATATATGGAATGGAAAGTAATCAGCCTGGAAATGTAAGAAATCGAGTAGTAAATGAGAATCTTAACAAAGCATCGATATGCCAATTCTTGCCAATGGTTCTGCTCATTCAGGCAGGTAGTGAATGTTACAGTTTGGTGGGGAAAACTCCTCTGAGATTTTTTAAGGAGGATTATTTGAAAGCTGTTTGTGTCATAGTGTCAGGGTTTTTAGAAGCCGTCCCTCTGTTTATTGCTAATATTTTATGTGGCAGTGATAAGAAGAAAAGATATCAAATCATAAGTATTTGAAATATTAACCACTGCTTCCAAGAAGGAATTATTCTTGCTCACTTAGCTCCAGAGCACTTGTGAATGGGCAGAGTCCAGGACATAGGGAAATGAAAATGAGAACAGAATTAGCAAGGATAAATTGGCCTACCTAATAAATCTCTTATCCAGAGATCAGAGAGTAGTGGCCGCAAAGGAGACTGTGAGGAAAGATTTGGGGACCTTGGAATGAAAGAAGGGAGAGATTTTAGGGTAATAGCTCACTGGGGTCTGAAAAAGGTAAGGTGAGAACATTAATTGCAAAAGATCTGTATATATTCCTCCTTTGCCATTTTAGTGAGTGACAAATGTAATTACCTGTATAATGATTAATGTAGGTTTCATCAGCTGAGAACTACAGTCTGCTTTAAAAAACTTAGGAAACAAAAGAAAGCACTCCCCCTCCTGAGAGCCACCATTTGCTTCTTTGGGGCTGCTCCTTAGGTATCTGGGGTAACTCAATGTATTAGTCCGTTTTCATGCCACTGATAAAGACATACCCAAGCCTTGGAAGAAAAAGAGGTTGAATTGTACTTACAGTTCCACATGGCTGGGGAGGCCTCAGAATCATGGTGGGAGGTGAAAGGCACTTCTTTTATGGTGGCGGCAAAAGAAAAATGAGAGAAATGCAAAAGCAGAAATCCCTAATAAAACCATCAGATCTCATGAGACTTATTCACCACCATGAGAACAGTTTGGGGGAAACCACTCCCATGATTCAAATTATCTTTCACCGGGTCCCCTTCATAATACATGGGAATTACGGGAGTATAATTCAAGATGAGATTTGGGTGAGACACAGAGCCCAACCGTATCACTTGGTATAAGAACAGCAGTTCTCACTCATAGGCAGGTGTTGAACAATGAGAACACATGGACACAGGGAGGGGAGCACTATACACTGGGGTCTGTTGGGGGGGACTGGGGGGGACAGCAGCGGGGTGGGGAGTTGGGGAGGGATAGCATGGGGAGAAATGCCAGATATAGGTGAAGGGGAGGAAGGCAGCAAATCACACTGCCACGTATGCACCTATGCAACAACCTTGCATGTTTTTCACATGTACCCCAAAACCTAAAATGCAATAAAAAAAAAAAAAGAAATACAAAATAAATAAATAAATAAAATGCAAACTCCGTGGGAAAAAAAAAAAAAAAAAAAAGAACAGCAGCAGCCCCAACAGCTGCTAATAATTTTTATTGAACACTTACTGTGTGCTAATGGAAAATGAATGAGTGCTGAGCACTCACATGGATCATCTCATTTTATTCTCACAGAAACATTTCATGCTAAGTGCTCTTATTATCACCAAAAAAAAAAAAAAAAAAAAAAAAAAGAGACAACTGAGGATTATAGTGGCTAAGTAATGTTCCAATAGCACATATACCAGTTTAGTGGTAGGACATTGTTAGACTCCAAGTCTATCATCTAAACTACAAGGTTCTATACAATAAATAGCAAAC
Source organism: Aotus nancymaae (assembly GCF_030222135.1). Lineage (NCBI taxonomy): Eukaryota > Metazoa > Chordata > Mammalia > Primates > Aotidae > Aotus > Aotus nancymaae. The sequence goes on from NW_026988460.1 coordinate 8,038,424, forward strand.
TTTGAGATGCATTTGTTGGGCACTGCCAGGAAAGGAAAAAGGCAATAGGAATCTAAATGTAATGTTGCACTGTGATATTTTAGCATATTCTCACTAATAAAGAAAAAAAGGTATTCCATTCTCAGTTGTTTTAAAACCTACATGTTAGTATTGTTACTATAATAGGAAAATTAGCTTCATTCTATTCAGCTTAACTTCTAAACTAAGAATTATAGAATGGCAGAATAAGATAGTAGTTTAGATAATGTGCCTGATCCTTCCTTGCAAATAATGAAACAGAGGCCCAGAGAGATCCTGTAACACTTACTGACCAAGCCGGAACTAGAACCACAATCTTCAACTTTGTTTTCTGGTTGTTTTTTGGGGGGTTGTTGTGGTGGTTGTTGTTGTTGTTTGAGACAGTCTCATTCTCACTCTGTCGCCCAGGCTGGAGTGTAGTGGCACTATCTCGGCTCATTGCAACCTCCACCCCCTGTGTTCAAGCGATTCTCATGCCTCAGCCACTGGAGTATCTGGGATTACAGGCATGGGCCACCATGCCCAGCCCACGATTTTCAGCTTTGAATCTTGGGTTTGTTTCACTTTAGCACATTGATATGATGAGTAGTGTTTTTCATTTAACCCTACTGGATGACTGTTTAATTGAAGGTACTTCTTGTTAGCCTAGAAATCACAGAAGATTCCTAATAACAGACTCTAGAGATTTAAATAAGTGACTCAAATTATCACCTGACCAGCAAAATGGAAGAAAATATCTGCAAACCATATCTCCAACCAAGGACTAGTTTTTAGAATATACTTAAAAACTCTCAAAACCCAATGTCAAAAGAACACACAATTCCAGTTTGAACATGGACAAAAGACACAGACATTGCACCAAAGAGGATATACAGAATCTGAGTAGCACATGAAAAGATATTCACCATCATTGGCCCTTAGAGAAATTTATTAAAACCACAATGAGATGTAATTGCACAGCTATCGAAACGGTTAAAATAATAGTGAGAACAGCAAAGACTTGTAAGGATTAGGAGGAACTGAATCACTGATAAATTGCTGATAGGCGTATAAAATGGTCCAGGCACTGTGGAAAACATTTTGGCAGTCTCTTAAAAAACTAAACATTCAAGTCCCATATGACCCAGCAATTGTAGCCTTGGGTATTTATCCTAGAGAAATGAAAGGTTATGTTTACTAAAACTCCTGTATGTGAATGTTCATAGCAGTTTTATTCATAATAGCTAAAAACTGGAAACAATCCAGATGGCCTTCAGTGGAGAATGGGTAAACAAATAGTTGGGCATATACAGTGGAATTCTAGGAATGAAGTATTGATATATACAGCAACCAGGCTGAATTTCCAGATTACTATGCTGAGTGAAAAAAGCCAATCCCCAATGTTTATACATTATATCATTTTATGTGTACCTAACAGTCTTGATGTGAAAAGAAATAAACGGAAAACAAGTTAGTATTTGCCAGGAGTTAAAAAGAGGATGGGCATGGGAGGAAGTGCTGTATCTATAAAAGCCCACATGAAAAATCCTATTTGAATCATCTCAATTGTAAGAGGGATATGGGATGGCCGAATACTGGACTAATGAGATTGACAGCAGTTTATTAGTCACATATACTCACAGCCAGGGAGAGGAGGATACAGTACATGCAGAATCACATTGGAGAATGTGCACCCTGGAACAGAGTAAATACCCAGCAGCTGTTGGAGTTAGGCTTTGCACCACCAAGAGGATGGGGTGACGACCCTTGGTTCCCACGGGAGGATGTGATTGAGTTATTTGACTAAGTCTGCTGTCTTGTAGGAAGCTGAAACATGCCACTTAGGAATAAGCAGAAATTGTGCAGAGTCCCCATGATAAGGAGAGCTGTTTGGTCTGGGGCTTTATCCTCAGGATCAGAGTAGGGAGGAGAGCTTGTGGGTAGGCCACTTGAATCCCTCCTGATTTTCACCAGGCACATGAAATAGTGGGCCTTAATTTTAGGCTCTTTACCACAAATCCTGTAGTAAAGGAAATATTCTATATGTTGGCTGCATCGGTGGAAATCACCTTGTTGTGATATGATATTATAGATTTGCAAGACATTACCACTGGAGGAAATTGGGCAGGACAGTCAGCAGTAGCATAGTGGCTTAGAAGAGAAAGAGACTTTGCCATCATTTGGGCTTATTTCAGAAATAGAAATCAGTTCTGAAACATTGGTAGAATTTAAATAGACAGCTTCCAGAACACTGCAAGACTGCAAATCTCAAAAGATTATTACAGAAATTAACAATTATTCTTTTTGTGCATTTTTACACCTTCTATTGTCCATTAGTTTTTCTGCATAAATTAGAATGTGCAAAAGAGGTAAAAGACTTGGTACTCATTCCTGAGGTAGGTCTAGTTTGGCAGTTTCTAAATATATGAATGCATCAGAGAAACTATATGATAATGTAATCCAGTGTGGTTCTTGCTAGTACAATACAAAAGTGCTCAGTGAGGGTGGAGAGAGTTTAGGATTTGGTGTACCTATTTAGCAGGGAAAGGCAATGCACAGTCATAATAATAGAATTGCGCAGAGAGAAAGAAAAAAGAATAGACTTTGAGGTATAAATAGATGCAACAAAAGGTACAAATATATATATTTTCAGGGACAACAATTATCCAAGTCCAAAAAGAAGTTTCTTTGGTAAGTATAGCTCAGTGGCTAAGATGTCAGATTATAGAATTGAACTGCCTGGGTTCAAATATTGATTTTTTCCTCTTCACCAACTATTTAACTTTGGAGAAGTTATATAACTTTTCCAAGGCTCATTTCCTTATCTATAAGAGAGAATAAAAATAGTGCTAATAGCACTTTGTTGAAAAAAAAATGTAGAGACAGTGTCTTGCTCTGTCGCTTAGGCGGGAGTACAGTGGCACAATCACAGCTCACTGTAGCATTGAACTCCTGGGCTCAATTCATCCTCCTGCCTCAGCCTCCCTTGTAGCTGGGATTACAGGCATGTGCCACCATGCCTGGCTAATTTTCTTTAATGTTTCTGTAGACATGAGGTCTTTCTGTGTTGCTCAGTCTGGTCTTAAATTCCTTGCCTTAAGTAATTCTCCCACCTCGGCTTCCCAAAGTGTTGGGATTACAGGTGTGGCTACCTCACCGGCCTAATACTCCTTTTTATAGCATGGATGATTGTGATGTTCAAAAGTGAAAATGGGTACAAACAATTTACAAGTGCATAGGTATGATTGTACCAGATAATCAGGCATTTAAAATGTCAGGATCAGAAATCTCAACTTGATGGGCCCAGGCAATGATGAAGAGCCATGGAATATTTTTCAAAGAGTTTACAATTCATTGAATAAAATATAGAGATTGAAACATTTATTAATACACTAGAATTCTTCCCAATTGTTGCTTTTCGCAATCACTCAACAATACAGCCATTATTTTCTCTGCCTCACAGATAAGAAAACTGAGGCTCAAAGGCAGTGAGTTACTCAAGTTTGTACACAGAGAAAGGTAAGTGCCAGTCTTGTAGCTCCTTGCCCAAAGCTCTTTTATATCACTCATGGCTTTTGTTATAGATGGATATCTATCTATCATCTATAACCACAGATTGTTGTTGACTGATGGCTACTCCTGAAAAAAGCTTTCCATCAGCACAGGGAATGAAGGATATACATTTGAAGAAGTAAGCAATAGAGTAAGTGAAAGGTCATTATTACATATAATGAAAGTAATCATTTAGGATCATTAATCTTATAGTAGAATAAATGATGGAAGGAAGAGAGGTTGAAGCTGGGTGATTATGATATCACAATGAGCCAAGAATGTAAGAAGAATCTTTTCCTTGGTTTTGTTTGTGGTTGAAACAGATAGAAAGAAAAACTGGATATATTTGAAGGAAGAATCTATACAAAAATCAATGTATATTTCAAGGCAAATGTTTTCAATCTTAGAACAGTGACTTCCATCCTTTGATATTTTATATACTGATTAAACTACCTCTTCCAAAATGCTCCCTGCAAAATTAAAAACCACCTTCAATGTAATTATGAGGAACCAAAGATCCTTAAGTTACTTTTCAATTATAATGATTACTATGAAATGCTACTATTATCTCTGCATTCGGACAAAGGTCCTAGCCACATACAATCTTTTGAGAGGTTCTTCGTCTAAATTTCTTTCTCCCAAACCACAAATATTCTAGGAGAATGGTAATTATATTGTAAACATTTGGCTTTGCCATTATTGCTAACAGCATTACAATTTTCTAACAATAAACCTGAAATTTTCCATGAAATATAAACACAATCAGCTGTCAAAGCCCTTTTTAGTTCTCAAAGACTTAGAAAAAAGAATTCTTGGATTTTTCTCAAGAACACAAAAAAATGGCATTTTAATAGCTCTTTTCCTTGTTTCAATGTTTTAATGAATCTTGTCTATAATTCCCAACTCTGAATAATATTGAGCAATCACATTTTTCTCCTGTTTTAACATACAGGTGAATTTGACAATTAGAAATTTATTTGACAATTAGAAATATGATTAACTATAAATTCAAGGCTTGCATCTGATTTCTAAGAAAATGAGCTGCACACTAACATTTAGAATAATATAGTGATAGTGAAGGAAAATAAAAACAATGTGATAAAGTGTAAAACAGACTAGAAAACACTTTAGTTCAAAGATCTAATTTAGTTGACCAATAATCATAGAACTAACTTCTAATTTTGGCAAAACTTACTTTTAAATTTCACTGATGTATAGGCAAAAAATGTGTTCAGTACTTTAGAAATGAAATATTTAGTGACTCTGATGAGACAGAATTCCTATACATATAATGAACCCAAATTAATTTGGGAATGTTCAGAGTGTTTTACCCTCTCCCAGGCCTCCACCAATTTCTCAAATGGCACATCTTCCTCTTCCTAATGAGCAGATATTCCATCCCATTCTTTTGTGAAGAAGCTAGGGCAATTCATAGGATACAGGAATTGATGGAGAGGTAGGGGAGAAGAGACCTAGAAAGGACTAAATGCTATAGGGATGGAAAAAGACATGAACATTTTGTGGACAGGGAAACTTTGTAGCACATGTGAGGGAAGTGGGTAGAAAAGATAACAAAGTACTACTACCTCCACAGAAAATGTTGCTAGATCCCATTTTTGTAGGGTTGCCACATGCAAAAACATTTACAGGATTCACAGTTAAATCTGAATTTCAAGTAAACAAGAAGTAATTTTTTAGGAAAACCATGTCCCAAAGATCATTGGATCATTCCACATTTTCCTTTTATTCCTTTTGTTTTCTGTTTCCTTTTTTTTTCTAATTCTAGTAGCCCTGTCTGACATTTTTGATTAAGGGATGGGTTCTTTTAAAATTTGACATGGTCTTCTCTGGGATAGGACAAGGCAGATGCAGCTTTTAAAGGGCCTCATTTTGAACAATAAGCATAAGGCCAATGTCTTGGGAAATTCCTGAAGTTGGGTAAAACCTGGCTCTTGAGTATCTTGAACTTGCTGTGATAGATCCCTGGTATTCAAAGGTATGAGTGTTTATGCATGAGCAAACTAACAATAATAATTTAACAAAAGTTCAAAACTTCATAAAATGTAATAATATAATCTATCACAATAAAAGTTATTTTTGTTTCCCAGGGAGTTCATCCCGTAACTAAAGCAATTATGGAAAAAAACAGATGTACACAGTCAGGCCAGTTTTACTATAATTATTCACTCTCCATATTTAGCTGGAATTTTTTTTAAAAAAAAAAACAAAGTTCATTTCCACAGCAGAACAGAGAAGGATTGTTCAATTGCCATTGTACTTACATATTTTAAAATTTAAATTTTGAGAAGAAATTCTATTCATGAAGCTGTGATTTAGCTCTTTTTGAATTCACCAAAGAGAGATAGAACTGTCTATGAAATATGGGGCATGACTGCATTCAAAAGGTGCTATAATCAATCATAATACCTTTTCTTAACAGTTTAGAAAAATATGGAATATCCATACTAGAAGCTCTCAGCCTCAGCCATCTGTATTTTTCTATTCTAGTATATTAAACAGATATCTAATTAGAAATAAAAGTTGAAGGGTCTTTTGTTTCTTTTTCTTTTTAGCTTTGCTAATGGATTTCTCTACTACCCTTAGATGTTGGAACTTATTCCTATATTCTGTCTACAAACCTTTGACAGCCCTTCACTGAACTTCAGATAAGGCTCCAAGTGCATTTCCTGTCTGACAACTCTCCATGTCATGTGAGCCCTGCTGCCCTCTGAGATCATCCCCTGCTCCCACTTAGTTCAGGAACATTGCACATGGTGATCTTTCTGGATAGAAAACATACTCTTCCCAACTTTTGCACTCCTATCAAACTAACTCCTATTTATTCTCCTTGTCTCAGCTTAGACACCACTTCTTCTGAGAAGCCATCCTTAACCAAGACAGACTGGGTGACCCTGTAATTAGCTCCAATACATCTTGACCTTACATGAGACACAACAATTATTATAATCAACTGTAAATGTTAATTTGTTCATATGTCCCACTAGGGAGAAAGTTCCTTTAGGACTGAATCTTATTTACAACTTTGTCTCTAGTAACTTAACACAGTCTTCACACAGAATGAGTCCTCAATAACTACTGTTGAATGAATGAGCAAATAAATGATGTTTGTGCTGCTAGGAATGTAATTTGCTCTGGCAGATTTTCCAATGGCAAAGTGGTTGCATCAGCAATGCAAACACAGCCATTCCAACTAAAAACGACTGAATATTGCTACTATTAGCAAAACTCAGTAGAATTCAGGCATTGATATTTTGTCTGCTTTTGGTACAATCTGTTCCTTTGAAAAATACCCGTAGAAATGTGGTTCACTTCAGATGTAGCCACTGTGCTCCTATCCTGTGCCACAAATCACAGCTGTGAAGCTATATTAGTTTCTATCATCACTGAATAGAATAATATCACCCTCTATTAAAACCTCTACCTTGGGAAGCCATGCAGATGGCTCAGACATCTATGCAAACTATCTGGTTCAGCTCTTTTTAAATTTCAAGTCACACTGCAGCTGAGGCCGTGGCTACATAGTCAATATTTGACCACTTGAAGCTTAGATTGTTATCAGGCTGGTAACTGTTCAATTGGTCAATTGCCCAGAAGATAATCCCATTGGATGTGCTAATAATTGACATAATTATTTATATTTTAATTTTTTAAAAAGTATTTTGAAGGCTGGTTCAATATCCCGCTAAAAACTGGTTCATTGGTTGAGCAATCAACCCACCAATATCAGCCATGAGTCACTGTAGAGACTCAGATGATGGTGGATGAGTTAAGTTGAAAAATTTGATGATTGATGTATGTTTCTACATTTGATTATATATCCTTTAAATGGAAGAAGACTAGAATAGAAAATAGGAAGGTCCTGATATTTGAGTTTGATTTTGTGGAAAACAAAATAGAAAATAAAATAAATAAATAAATTCATACTAATTGAAAAAGAAAGAAAGGGTATTTTCCTCTCCCTCCAATTGTTAGTAACTTAATATGGCAGGATAAGCTCCAGTATTATACATATTGATTCAAAATACCCTAAAAGTAAGCTGTTATCCTATATTGTTCTAGTTTAGTGATAGGTGTTATAACATGTAACCTTCATTCATGGAGAGCTTAGACAATATGAAGCAGTTTCGATAATTTTCATAATTCACTATCATTGTTGGGATAAGATGCAATAGCAGTGATGGCCTTATCTTATTGCTTCTTGAGTGGTCTGGGATATATGACCCAACTAAGTTTAAATACCAGCTAACTACCTTTAAATTGCCTAGAGAATTGAAGTAGCTATATTTCTGAATATTTGTACCAAAGAGGATCAGCCTATCAGATTTGATATAAGCTTTCCAATTTATCCATTTTGTTTTGAGCACTAGCCATTTGAAAGCTCTGTGGTGTTATTTTAAAGCCTGTTATGAAAATTTTATTAGACACTGATGGACTATGTTCAACCAGATGTAATGGAAAACAAAAAATGAAAAAAACAAAAAACCTAGGCTTCACCTGGGCTGTTTTCTTGAGCTTTATAAAAGAAATCCCAAATAATTAATGTTGCCTTGGTATTTAGTATCTTAGTCTGGGGAACCTTGGAAATAATCTATCCATACACAGTCAAGCACAGCATAAACAAGTTCCAGTTAAAGACAGACTGCATATATGAAAATGTTTCCATAAGCTTATGATACCATCTTCTTAGTGTACTGTTTCTATGTTTAGATATAAGATACACACATACCATTGTGTCACAATTGCCTACAGTATCCAGGACAGTAACCTGCAGTGCAGGTTTGTTGCCTAGGAGCAATAGGTTGTACCACACAGCCTAGGTGTGTAGCATCCCACACTATCTAGGTTTGTGTCACTCTATGATGTTCACACAACAATGGAATCACCTGTCAATGCATTTCTCAGAATATAGCCCTGTTGTTAAGTGACATATGACTGTAACTTCAGTTGATTTATATTTTCTGATTACAGAAGGATGTCTGTTGAGAGATGCCAAATGATAATTATAAATAAGATCAATTAATTCATAAATGTGGCCTCTGAGTCTTCAAAATTTCAGCCATTTTGCTTCCATAAAACCTGCACTAGTCACAGTGTCATTTTTTAAAAAAAACATTTTAACTATCTTAGAGTCTGACATATGTATAACAGAAAGCATTTAAAAGGGAAATGTTTTACCTATGTAAGTTAAAATGCTAAAAACACTGTCAAAACACTACAAAATACTTCCCTTCAAATCATTAGCTTTTTAAAAAACACACCTAGAATGCATAACTCTCCAAATCATCAACTAATCCTAATTTCAGAACTGTTATTAATTGACAGGTACATGGTATTCTTTTAGAGATAAAAAAATCCAAAAGCAAATAACCAAAAACTAACTAGGGATGATCCCTCTAGCACCTGCTTTTATTGCTAGTGCTACACTGACCTAAGGTCTTTGGGATGGGAACTTCTCCTAGATATACAGGAGAACAACCCTGTATTCTCAAGGACTCCAATTTGGAAATCGAACTTCTTAACCTCTCTAACTTCCATGATCTTGGATTGAAACAAAGCAATCAAATTCCTATAAATGTCTCCAAATGGCTACGGGACCTCCTTACTTCACTTTGAGCATCATTTGTGTTCAGAGGCCTCCACTATTAACCATTTATAGACTTCAGAATTAGAGACCCACAGTCACCCCTTTCTTTCAGCTCTAAAATTGGAAATAACCTAAATGTATCCCAGACTACTTTATTTTAAAATGTAGCCCAACCCAATCCAAACCAGCTCTCTCTTGCTAGATTTAAATTTCTCCATAGCAGGAATCACCATCAGACCTATGGAATATTTTGTTCATTTATCTATTTCTACAAACTAGGATGTAAACTCAAATAATGAAGGAGTTTTGTCCATTTTGTTCAATGCTGTGTCTCCAGGAACTCACTAAGTATGCAGGTCTAACAAATGTCTGTTGAATAGAAATGAGTCACTATATACACACATACAGTAATAAACTACTAGTTAATCAAGGAAGTCAAGTGGAAACCAAATCTAGACTTGGGGAAGGAGAGATTTAATTCAAAAAGGCTACTGAAATATGCGAAAGTGGAAGATCGCTCCAATCCAAAGATCCGTGGATGTCTCAAAGATCAAGCCAAAAAAGGTTTTTGTTTTATGGGAAAGAGCAAGCAAGATTAGGAAGAACTTGGTGTGGGAAAGGTAGTGAGCAGGGTATATCATTTTTGCATGGTTGGTCAGAGAATGTTTTTCCCTGAGGTCAACCCATTCTTCACAGGGACTATTAAGGAGGTGCTATTCTGTGTTCTAATGCTGGCTCACACCTGTAATCCCAGCACTTTGGGAGGCTGAGGCAGGTACATCACGAGATCAGGAGTTTGAGACCAACCTGGTCAACATGGTGAAACCCCGTCTCTACTAAAAATACAAAGAAACTAGCTGAGCATAGTGGCGGGTGCCTGTAATCCCAGCTACTTGGGAGACTGAGGCACGAAAATCCCGTGAATCTGGCAGGCAGAGGTTGCAGTGAGCCTAGATTCTGCAACTGCACTCCAGCCTGGGTGACAGAGCAAGACTCCATCTCGAAAAAAAAAAAAAAAAAAAAAGGATGAGTCAACATCCCAGGACCTGTGGGAGTGAGAAACCTGATTACAGTTTGGTCAACTCAAATTAATGGATATTTTGTCCAGATTGTCCAATGGAGGTGAACATTTCAGCTAATCATTGATGAGATAATTAATGAGAATTTGCAGTCTGTGTTTGACTTTGATATAAGTAAACAAGGTGAGGGAGCACCTGCAAATCCTATAAAAGTAATATGAAAAGTCATATATGACTTTTTGCAGTAAGTCATTTCCCCTAACATTAAAAGGTGGAGGGATTTCTTGACCACTGCTATTTTCCAGGAAAATAGGGCTTGGATAAAGACAAACATTTTCAAGTGGTTTAGTTCTATAACAACACCAAGTGAAATAAAAAGCTCCAAGTAAAAAATGTAATCAAACAAGAAATGACACATACAGAAATGTGTTTTACATCCCTTATATCAAGTACATTGTGTTATATATATATTTTTCTCATTCCAGCTCTGTCACTTAGTAGAAGTTCCTTCATTCATATATTTATCAGGCACAGTAACCACAAAGACAAACAGCATGGAAATATGTGCAATTTTGCCTGCCATTCCTTTCTGTGAGTACGTGCCCCAAATGAATGGGAGATGGGAGTATATTCTTTCCAGGTTTCATGGTACTAATTGCAATTATCCTATTTTTTATATAAGAGGAAACTCATGCACAAACCAACCAGTTTTACATGGTGTCTTCATCTTAGTAAATGACAAATTGACAGGTTCGGTTGTTCTGGCCCTAAATCTGAGGACATCCTCGCTCCTCCTATTTTTGTCTGTACTGCATATTGAATCTACTCACAAATCCCATCACTTCTACCTTTAAAACACATGCCGAATCTGACCACTTCTCACCAGTCATACTCCCCACCCTGGTCCAAAGACATCAGCTGTGTTTTTCTTTTTTTTTTTTTTTTTTTTTTTTTTTTTTGAGACGGAGTTTCGCAATCTTGTTACCCAGGCTGGAGTGCAATGGCGCGATCTCGGCTCACCGCAATCTCCGCCTCCTGGGTTCAGGCAATTCTCCTGCCTCAGCCTCCTGAGTAGCTGGGATTACAGGCACGCGCCACCATGCCCAGCTAATTTTTTTTTTGTATTAGTAGAGACGGGGTTTCACCGTGTTGACCAGGATGGTCTCGATCTCTTGACCTCGTGATCCACCCGCCTCGGCCTCCCAAAGTGCTGGGATTACAGGCTTGAGCCACCGCGCCCGGCCTCAGCTGTGTTTTTCTAAGTACCTCCTTCATGCCTGCATGATCCTCCCGCAGAGCTTCTACCTCCCTGCTTTTCCTGCCCAGAATGTTCTCTCCCCATCACAGCTCTGTCCCTGCATCTTTGGTTCATCAGAGAAATCTTCCCTGATCATCCCATGTACCTATGTAAAATAACAACCTCCTCATCCCTTAGCATTCCCTTCCTCTGATTGATTTTTCTCTCTAGCACTACCTACTCAGATTTATTCATTCCTTCTCTCTCACCCTGTTATCGATTTTTTTTTCACTGCTATATCCTTAGCACCTAAAACAGCATCTGATACAGTCTAGGATTTCAATATATATTTGTGGAATAATAAATGATTTATATTTAATGAAATTTAAAGTTCTCTGTACAACTGTTTTGCTTTGGGAGATTAGAAGAAAAAAAGAGAACAAATTCTCGACACTGCTAAAGAATTTTTCATAGATTTTCATGATTATTACCCCTTAGAAAAAAAGAGACAAATGCCCACCACACTGAAATAAAACATTAATTTTTTGTTGTTGTTTAGACTCAATTATGAATCTAAGATAAGTACTCTAATACTAAGATTACTTCTTTTCTTTTCTTTTCCTTTTTTTTTTCTTAAGACAGGGTCTTGCTCTGTCACCAAGGCTGGAGTGCAGTCACATGATCTTGGCTCACTGCAACCTCTGCCTCCCAGGATCAAGCCATCCTCCCACCTCAGCCTCCCAAGTAGCTGGGACTACAGATCCACATCACCACACCTAGCTAATATTTTGTATTTTTTGTAGTGACAGGGTTTCACCATGTTGTCCAAGCTCGTCTTGTACTCCTGAGCTCAAGCGAACCACCTGCCTCCCAAAGTGTACCTGGCCTAAGCTTACTTTTTAAACCCCATTCAGACGGGTATCATTTCAGATCTTACTCATTGTTATTTACTCAGTATCTGCTACAGGAAAAAAAGGTTGACATAACTGGAACAGAAAAAGCTTAGATTTTCTAAATTTGTATTTTCCATCAGTTGGGCCACTAGTCATTAGTTCTATATATTCCCCAAATTGGTTCAGGAAGATAAGGCACTGAGAGATATGCTCCAGCTCCTATGGAAAAATTCTGATTAAGAGTTGGACCAATTAGAAGTAAGCCATGCTTTCATGGAGAGGGATATGAAGAGGGATGCCTACAAAAGTTCTAAGATCCGAACCCAGAAAGAACCTTGTAGAAATGGCATAAATTCTGTTCTGTTTTCATTGTATTCTAAGATCTGACTCTACATCTCACTCCCATTGAGTAGGAGCCATGGCCAGACCCAACTGTTCAGTAAGCCATTGATAGGATTTCATTCCTAGCTGCATTCATTGCTGGGAGAAGGAAGCTAGGACCATGAGAAAATCTTGCCCAGGGATATAAACTGGAAGAATAAGTCTAAGAACCTAGATGTGAGTTTCCTTTACTGATAAAAATCCAATAAATAAACCACTTTCTTTATGAGTAGCCTAGGGAGGATAGAAATAAAAACTCTGTGAATTTTTCAGAATGGTTCAAATCTATTCTATAAGTCATCTGAAAAAAATTTTTAATCCTAATAATAAAATAGATATTAACATTTGAGAATTTGTTGTGCTTATTAAAATATAATTATCAACCTAATGCCAAACATTTACAAAAAGTAGGCAGTCACAAGATTCACAGAAGTGTAAATTAGTACAAAGTTTATAGAGGGCAAATAAGTAATAGGCATTTCAACCATCTCCATGTGTCCATGCCCTTTTAATCCACCCATTTAACTTCTAGGATTTTTATTTTGCCCTTCTGTCCAAAATTTATAGATGTGCAAAAATAATTTACATATATTTTTCAAGGTTGTTTAAAGCAGCAAAAATTTGGAAGCAATCTAAATGTCCAACAAAGATGAATTATTTTAAAAATTACAGGATATCCATGAACCAAAGTATATTACTGAAGTATATTATTCTTTTAAAAAATACTGTGTAGGGCAAACTCAAAGCTGGTCAAACAAAGAATAAATTATCCAGGCCTGGCTTGGGAGCTGCCAGTTTAAAATCTCTTAAACTCAATATAAACATAGAGCTGCCAGTTTCAAATCTCTTAAATTCAACATAAACAGAGTTCTTCCTGCTTGTGTTTGTTTTGTTCTTTCAGCCTGGAACATTTTTCTTTGCCTCACTTATCATTCTCTACCACCAAAACTGTCCTCTTTCTTCAAATGTAGTCTCTTCCTTTGATTTTAAATATTTTAATACCTTTAATTCATTTCCAACTTCAAAGTATTTTTGTAATTTTGATGTATAAATTGAGATTTCTAATATTTCTTCCGAATCAGAAGATCCAACAGCGCAAGGCCAGTGTTCCCACATGGAATGAATGAGTTGGAGCCAAGTGATGGTCAGAATGTTCAACAACCATTAGGACACTAGCACCTAGCAGGCAGAAGAGCCTCCAGCCACAGCGCTGGAGCATGGCTCTGGTTTTTACCTTCTAGCTGTTGCATCACTGGGTCATCCTAGGAGTTCCTGAGAGACAATACAGGGCATGTGGGGGCTCTTGGGGAATAGACCACTCAGGAACTCCAGGTAAAAACAATTTACCCACAGTTGTCTATCCTGTGTTAAAAATGTTTTCAAATGAAAAGAACAAGTCTAATCAGAGGCTTGCTCAAGACCCCAGAAGTGACTCTGAGTCCAGTGATCTTTCCACTCTTTCATTCAATCCAGAAGAAAGAAGGCTAGAATATCACTTTGAATGCTAATGGAATATTAACGCACAAATTGGAGACAGGAAGCAAGTTGTAATCTGTGTGTCCAATAAATGAGGGGGCTGGGGGAACAAAAGGAGATCATGGGATTGACAAAAGAGGAATGCATGTCTCCATTTCCACCCATCAAGAGCTTCTAGAGATGAAAGAAGGCAACTACTACACGGTTTTTTTAATGGATGCAATTTGTACTTAGAAGCAAACATCCTTTTGCAGATTAGCACTCAAGGAAATTCTGCTTTCTTTATCTGGTCTACTGACCTTAACAGGGTTTCATTTATTTTGTGCTCTCTTGCTTTCATGTTTAAACACCATTTTCTTTCCCCACAATAAAGTATAACAATGATAAACACTAAGTTTCAAAAATGTTTCTAAGCATACCATTAAAACTGTTACATTTCTCCTCTAAAACAACACATTCGACCCCCCTTTTATTAACTCTATATACATTCAGTTATTATGCAAAGTTTCCAAACTCCATTCCAAAGGCAGCCATCTGGGAAAGGAAGTCATGTTCAGAAACTTTTCCAGAACCAGTCTTCAAACTAGATACCTTCAGTCTATAATTTAGCGTACTTCTGGCCCTCTGACTACACTGATGGGTTGAGAAATACATGCAAGACCTTTTGTGGTTGCCTGGATAGAGTTGGGAAACTTTTGCTAGAACTAGGAAGAGAAGAGAAGGTGGGAATAGAAGCTTTCCCCATGGAATTTCAGAGATTTCTATCCTTATAATGCATAAAAATGCCTGATAGTCTCCCCAGGACCTTATAGCATCAATCTTCAACTTTTGAGTCAAGAAAGCGAGGCAGAATCTGGAAATGACTTGATCTCCTGGATGCAACCATGCCTGAAGCTATTGTACTACCACTAACCTTTTTTTTTGTTTGTTTGTTTTTGGACTAGAGTCAGAGTTTTTGGCACTTGATGAATACATTTGACATTAAATCTTATGAATATGTGTGATGGTGTTGTTACCAACTACAGATTATGAACAGTGACACATGGACCATTTCCTTCAGCATACAACTTCAAAGTATGAAAATAATAAATTAAAATCTCCCAAAAAGGAGAGGAGGGGAGTGATTAAATTAGCCACATAGGAAGGGCATCTGTCCATAAATACTCTCAAAATAACTGATCCTATTTGAAGACTGTATTAGTTCATTTTCATGCTGCTGATAAAGACATACCCAAGATTGGGCAATTTACAAAAGAAAGAGATTCATTAGATTTACAGTTCCATATGGTTGGGAGACCTCACAATTGTGGTGGAATGTGAAAGGCAAAGAGGAGCAAGTCACATCTTACATAGATGTAAGCACAGGAAAGACCTGCCCTTGTGATTTACCTCTCACCACGTTCCTCCCACGATACATGGGAATTTTGGGAGTTACAATTCAAAATGAGATTTGGGTGGGGACACAGCCAAACCATGTCAAAGATCTTCAACTTGTGACTGCAAACTAGGGGTACCTCACTCACTTAACACTTGCAATAGTTACCTTTCTCTATTAGCCATTTTTCTTTTCTTTTCTCTCTCTCTCTCTTTTTTTTTTTTTTTTTTTTTGAGACAGGGTCTCATTCTGTCACCAAGGCTGGAGTACCATGGCACCATCTCAGCTTAATGCAACCTCTGCCTCCCAGGCTCAAGAAATCCTCCCACTTCAGCCTTCCAAAAAGCTGGGACTACAGGTGCTCACCTGGATAATTAAAGAAATTTTTTTTGGAGATACAGGGTTTTGCCATGTTGCTCAGGCTGGTCTCCAACTCCTGGGCTCAAGTGATTTTCCCACCTCAGCCTTCAAATGTTTTATGACTACAGGCATGAGCCCCTGTTCCTGGCCTATTTTCATTTTCTATACTCATATTTAATATGAATAACTCACATATGCAGTTGATGTATAGAGGTCACTGAATTGTTTATTATCATATGGAAGAGAAAGCTTCACAGACTTTTTTTTTTTTTTTTTTTTTTTTTTTTTTTACTTTTTGCCTGTGTCATAAGGGAGAGGAATTATTCTTTGAGTGGTAAGTAAGTATCCCACATTTTACATACATTATGCCACTTTATACTCAAAAGAGGACTGAAAAGGTGGATTTCTCCACTTTTTCCAGCTTGTATATATGGAGATTTTGCCAAGTTTAAGTAACTTGTCCAAGGTCAAAGCTCATGGGAACTGGAGTCCAGATTTGCTGTTTTGACAATTCATATTCATGTAATAATAAAAATAATAATCAGACATAGTAATAAAAACACTTAAATTTACTATGTTTTAAGTACTTTATATAACCTAACAATGCTATGTGGTAGATACTCTTTTTATCTTCATTTCAAGAATGAGACAACTGAAGCACAGATTAAAGACTTGCTCAAGATTTCACAGTAAGCAGGTCAAATTTCAGGAATCCCATGCCTTCAAATACTATGCTCTACAGTGTCAAGCAATTTAATTACTTTCATTAGGCTAGATCTATGTTTCACAGCCATGTTTTTAATACCACTTCCTAAGGAGCCACTGGAAGTAAAATCCTCCCATTGGGAATGCATCCCCTCGGGTACATGTTCTTACTATAGGCTGTGTCTCATTCATCTTCATCATTTCTGCTAACCAGATTTAACACCTTTCCTTCATGATGTTAATCTTTGTTCCATGGACTTGTATATGAGACTCTTGGATGCATTAATTGATTTGAATAAACAGCATTTCCCCCAAAGCACAATAAATTTTACAGCCTTTGGCTGACAGTGCTCTTTCAGTAGAACATGGGGAGAAAAAAAATCATCTCCAGTCTCTCTGCCACTCATACCTTCCCTAAAGATATAAAAAGGTATCATTTTGAATTCTGAGCTACAGTCTACAAAAAGATTTTTCAATGAAGTGCTAAAAATTCCTTTTTGGGTCCTCTTCATTTAATGCATCTTCTGAAATAACCTGTATTTCTATTTGTGAGGTTGGAATACTATATAAAATATAAACATCTTCTAACAAACTCAATGTTTGGCTTTCACAGATTGTGAAAGTATTTTTCCCCTAGAGTCTAGAAAATTGCCTCCCATTTCTCTAAATAAAAGACAAAATTTAGGGGAAGAAGAACAGTTTTTTTTCTATTCAAACTTTTTTTTTTTTTTGGCTGTAAAGTTACTTAGTACCCCATGAGAAAATAGCTGTTACTGTTTTACTTCTACCTTCTTATGTGTGGTCTGCTTCTAAATTAATGACTGACACAGCTTTTTAAAAATTTTATGACTACCACTAAAAGATGAATTATGAATTAATAGGGAATTGTTAATTTCAGTTAAATCAATAACATATTTAATAAGTGAGGATTGTCCATGAAGAACCAATAAATCATTGTGTTAAACATTAGTAACTTATACTGAACTCAGTGTGACCAATATATTAAATATATATTAGCAATTTGTTACACATATGCAGGAATATGTGTATATAAGTTTTTATACTCATCTTGAATTTGAGTTATATTTTCTGACTCCAATCGATATGATAATAGGAGCTATTTTCAAGGCCTTAGGAGCAGGTTTTCACGCCGGAGAATAGGGAGTAAATTTAATGGATGCTTCCCTGAAGTCAGACTTGCCTCATCTGTGTAGCCTTCACATGAATTTTCAATTCAATTTCAACCTCAAATGGGAGTTCCCACAAATCCAAACACCTTGTTGAAGCAGCAGAAAATGAATTATGTGGATAACAATATTTTATCAAGCTCGAAACTCAGCTCTGTTATGTCCAAAGCACTAAAACTGTGTAAATAAATTGCTAAGTCACAGTGAAATTGATGACTTGTATCTCATGTTTTAAAACCAGGATGACTAGTTTAAAAAAGAAAGAGAGAAAGAGAGAGAGAGAGACAGAGAGAAAAATAAAGGAAAATCATTCCTTTAACTTGGTACATTTGATTGTTGTTTTCAAGTTCAAATGAATGTTGGGGCAAAAAGCTATCCAATTAGACTTAAACAACTTCAATATTTTGTTCTGTGTTTGTGTGTGTATGTGTATATGTATCTGTTTGACTTTTTTAAAACTAAGTTCTCCTATTCAAAGATTTTTTTAAATGTTTGGTTGCATAATATTGTGCTATAACCAGCACATACTTTTCAGCTGATTGTCAATAAAACTAAAAAACATACATGATGAACATACCAATTTTGGCATACAGAATAACCCTTCAGGTTAAACTCTCTTATCACCCCCCATACACTTTAGAAACCACTCCCTCCAACCAGCCTTAGATTCCATGAGGAATTCCAAAAAGGCCTAAGCCAGAGAGACCCACTGGAGAAACAAAAGCTAACATTTATCTAGAGAAAACAGCAGCACTAGCTCTTTCCCAAAGTACTGTTTCAAAATTTTTCTGAAGCCTGATCTGAGAGTCAGAAAGCAGATGGGGAAGACCTTCTAGAAACAATCTACTCAGTAAAACAACCATTTCTTAAGTAGGTGGGAGTAGAAAAGAAAGAAAATGAGCAATTCATAAAAACATGTAGAAGTAGGGAGAAGCACAGTAGTTGCCTATTTATCTAGACTCTTTGCTGACACTAGCGTTTGGGTCTCCAAAATACATCCAGAAATGAAGTGGGTGTGAACAAATGCTCCAAGTCTCATTCTCTTGGCTAAAGCACTACCTTTTTAAGTCTTCCCTGGCTAAAGGGGGTTCACTAAATACTTTCCCTTGAGGGCTACCTAGAGAGCTAGCCTCAACAGGTAAGAGGTTTCTGAAGGAATGCCGAGATTGATAAATGAGGAAGAGTAACCTTTCCAGAAAGGGAGGGAAGAAGAGAGGGGGAAAAGGATCTAGGCAGAGAGAGAAGAGCAGGGGAAATAATTCCCATTTGCTAAAAGGGAGTGAGGACAGAAACACTGGCAAGCTTTTCTGAACTGAAGGAATGTTTTTTCTGTGTTATTTTGGTAAATTGCATTGAAACAAGCATGGATATTCTTGTTAGGATGTTGGTTTTTGTGTAGCCAGCTGTTTATGCTGGGCTTCACTGCCCTTAAACATTCAGGAAGTGTTCCTACAGTGGGTGGTGTCCAGGGCCTGACAATTTCCACCAATTCTTCCAAGAATCACGTTGGCTCCTTCCTTACACCTGTCACTTATAGGGTATTTCTGTAGTGCATTCTTCTATGCCTGCATTTTCTTCCTTCTGGACACAATTTATTTTAAATGGTTCAGCATTCTTTGTTCTTTTTTGAGGTTTTAACTTTTAAATATTCCATAAACATTTTGGGATGGGCTGAACTCCTGTTACCTTCTATCATACTTTCTCTATCCTTTTCTTCATTTTACTGGGGACCTGGGATGATGCAGAGACAAAGTGGGTAGGAAAGGGCTTCCACTGTCACGTTTATTTTACCATCTTGACAGAGAAAGGTAGGATATTTTGATTACTTGGAATTAATTCTGTTCTATTGCATATTTTATTCTGCTTTTAAACTTTTAGGCAGAAACTGAAAGGAAAGATGGTATTTGCAGAGACTGTGATCTGGTTCTGTTTTGCTTTTGTATATAATAGTAACAGACAACATATAGTGAGTGCTTATATATGTCAGGCACTGTTCTAAGCACTATGCCTGTGTTAATGTAACTTTACAACAACCTTGTAAGTAGGTACTGTTTTTATCTCAGTTTATAGCTGGGACATCTACCCAAGAAGTTTGGTCCTTGGATGGGCATGGGGTTTCATATCTGTAATCCCAGCAATTTGGACAGCTGGGGTGGGAGGATTGCTTGAGATCAGGAGTTTGAGCTTGGGCAATGTAGCAAGACCTCATCTCTAATAAAAATTAAAAAAAAATAGCTGGGCATGATGGTGCATGTCTGTAATCTTAGCTATTCAATAGGCTGAGGAAGGAGCATCTCTTGAGTGCAGGAGATGCTGGTTGCAGTGAGCTATGATTGCACCACTGCACTTCAGCCTGGATGGCAGAGTAAGATTTTTTCTTGAGAAAAAAGAAAAAGAAAAAGAAATTAGGTTCCTAAATCCATGTATTTATCACTATAAGGCACTGCCTTCTTTCATACTGTGTGAAGAAGCTCAGACAAGACCTTTCATGCTTAAAAATAAATGAACACGGCCGGGCGCGGTGGCTCATGCCTGTAATCCCAGCACTTTGGGAGGCCGAGGCGGGTGGATCACGAGGTCAAGAGATCGAGACCATCCTGGTCAACATGATGAAACCCTGTCTCTACTAAAAATACAAAAAATTAGCTGGTCATGGTGGCGCGTGCCTGTAATCCCAGCTACTCAGGAGGCTGAGGCAGGAGAATTGCCTGAACCCAGGAGGCGGAGGTTGCGGTGAGCCGAGATCACGCCATTGCACGCCAGCCTGGGTAACAAAAGCAAAACACCGTCTCAAAAAAATAAAATAAATAAAATAAATAAATGAACACATAAATCTTTATTGACTACATTCTATTTGAATACTAAGTTAAAATTAATAAAAGAAAAACCCCTCTACCACCCTTCTACTCTATGTTTCAGTTAGAGACTACATGTTTCCTGAATCACTCCTAGTGAGTGTTTTTGACTTTATACATCACAAGAGCAAAACTTAAATTTTGGTACACTACCTATCTGTCATACTTGGAGCACAGAAGGTAAGACCCAGGACCTCTGTAATGGAGTATATAACATTTCTACTCTAAAAACCAAATTTCTCACTTGGCACGACTTCCCTCTCATTAGCCTCAGTTTTTCCCCTTCTTGAAATCACTGGGTAGAAATTGCCAGTCTTTGGGTTAAATCTCTTTTAATATTTAATAACTGTATGTGTGTACTTTATATTTTAATTATATCTTTGATCACATGTATAGTTCTATATTCTTTTCCCTGCTGTATGTTCAGTACCAGAGTATCCAGTTTAAAAAAAAAGAAAGTTTTTCCTGAGGATAGCTCAGTAACTCAGTCAGTATTCAGGCAATAGCATCAAATCCCTAAGTAACCTTTTGCTATTCCAGACTGGTTCAAGTAACAATGTCTCTCTATAGATTTATTTTCCCTGGTCTGTTGAATGCTAACAAAATGGCATCACTCTCACAGCTATGACCATTCTAAGGCATGGTGGCAACTCCTTGCTGCCACATGGTTAACACGATTGCTATATTGCTTTGCCATTGATCGATTATGATTGAAAGTCTTCATTCTAAGTCATCCTTTGATGTCTTATTGATAACTTGAAGGATATTTTATTGGTGTCATAAATTCCATATTTTAAGAATCCTTTAGATGATAATGGAATTGGTAATCACAAATTAAGAGAGTCCCATTTTATGAAAAGGAGGCATTTTAAAGTTCTTGCACAACTCAAAACAAACACCGTTTGTTTGTCAAGCTCTAACAAATACTGGCTGTTTTTTTTGTGTGCATTCCAGCTTACATGGAAATAGACTCAACAAAGTCAGAGGGTCACTCAAGTCACTCAACATGCATACCCTGCAATTCTGAGAAATTAAAAAAATTCAGATCCACATTACTTCATTTAAAAAATACAGTTAGACTTTATTAATATTTTCATTTTGTATGCTTTCAAATGTCACAGTCCAAATTAAAATAAAATGATACTGTATTTTGTTCTTTCATCTAGGTTTATGAAGATAGGTGAGTCTATCTAACATTGAATTTAATTCTTTGTTATACTTGCCCCTATTGAGAATGCCATGGTGAGGGACCATACCTGTGCCTAGCATTGTTGTCTGGATAAAAGGCGAGGCTAAACAGTTTTTGAAAAGCAAATGAATCAACTCATAAACTCTTGTCCCACTGAACTTATTTTCTTAACATATGACCTCCCTAGCTGTAGAATTAATTTTTCTTATTTCATTCCTTTTAAACCTTTTATTGGCTTTTCTATTCATTTCTTTGGCATTTGTAATGCCTCATTGAGAACATGTTACTTACATCCCTAGTACTACTGATTCCAAATGCAATGAGAATGAGTTGACTGATGTAGGTGCCAACAAAACCTAATTCTATCTAAGACTGTATAGATAAAACGACAATTTCCAGAACACAAGGAGATAGACTTGCTCTAGTTTTGTGCCATGCAGGCTGTGTATGACAGGCAAGACTCAACAACCACTGACACACATCACAAACCACATGCTAGGCAATGTGCTAAGTGTGCTAAACACATCATCTGCTTTATCCCGCTGCAGCCTTCATGGAATACCTTTTATTAATATTATCCGGTTTAAATGAAGCCACAGAACATTTAAAGAAGTTTATCCCAGGTTCACAGTTAATAAGTCACCAAGCTCAGACTCAAACCTCAGGTTATTCTAACTCCCTAGCTGTGTCCTTAATCACTGTGCTCTATTGCCTTATGAAATGGAGCTTCACAAAAAAATTATTGCCATGGGAAGCAAATAAAAAAATGTCATTTTTTTTGAGAAATCAAAATTACTGTGCTAAGTTTGTATGAATGATTAAAAACACCAAAAGACAGAATAACTATTTTCATCTCTCTGAAGGATTATCACGCAGTATAAATTAGTTTAGATTTTTTCATACATCAGCATTAAGAATAGAAGTCTTAGGGTGAGCAATTCAATTTCAATATAAGAGAAGAACTAGTTTTATCTATGCCAAATAGATTATTGGATGCTTTAGAAGGAAATAAAAGCTTCTAGTCATCATGGAGGAATGATAATTGCTTGCAAAGACAATAAAAACAGATTTTCAGATAAGTAGCTGAAACAAATGGACTTAATGTCCCTTTAAAACTAAAGATTTTATGATCCTATGATAAAACAGAAACTAATAAAAGGAGGAAGGAGAAGAATGGGGGAAGAAACACTTATTGACCACCTAGTTATAAATACTCTGCTCCATCTCACTTAACACTCACCATGAGGTCAGTGTTGTCCAAAAGCACAACATCATCATCCTTATCTTGCATATAGGAAGGAACTGAAATAATATTCCCATATCATATAAAAACTGAGACTAAGAGTATATTCATAACATGCCCAAGACTACACAGCTGTGTAACAAAGCCAGGATCGAACTTCTGATCTACTTGACTATAAGCAAAGGTCTTAAACAGAGGAAAAAAATGTGGGTATGGAACTACTGGAAGAGATACAGGAAGACCAAGTGTAAATTCAAAGAGATAAATAGGACACAACATGGAGAAATCCTGGGCCAAGGAGGTACCATCTGCAGGGTGTACCCTTGAGGAATAGTTGGCAGGAGATGGAAATAGGGGAACAGGAGGAACAGATAAAAGTATTAACACAGTATGAACCCCTGCCAGGATAGCCTCAGATGTGTTCTAAGAATTTAATGTTATTCCTTCAAATATTTTAGATTGAACATAGGAAAATTAGGTGTCTTAAAAGAGATTGGAGCTGAAGTGGGAGGGTCATTGGGGAAAATTTTATTTATTTCCAATCTACTAAATTTGCTAGCAACTGACAAGAAGCAATGCAATGAGAAGAGTTCAAATAATCAGGTTTTGGCTGACTTCCTATGAGCACTTTGGAAATCTTAATGGGCACTACTATGCATTTATTTCTTCCATGATAGTGTTGTAGACGCTGAACTTTCATCATTGAATAGATAGACTCCCTGGCTGCACGGTGCTTGCATTTGAGAGGGTGGAGGAGAACAATGAAAATAATTTATATATTCTGAAGCATACTGAGAAAAGTGGTATGGAAGAATGAAGTAGAGCATGGCAAATGTCTTGGGAAGCAGGGAGGGAGCATAGCCACTTTAAATTTATCTACTGAGAAGGAGGCATTTGAGCAAAGTGATATCAAAGTGATCTAGCGGGAGGGAAGAACTAAAAAGACCACAGGAAGGAAATATAGATGCCTGTTCTAAGAACAGTGAGGTGTGGAAGCCAGGAAAAAGAGATGAGGTCAGAAAGCAATCGTGGGATCTCGAGGATAATTATAAAACCATTAGCTTCTACTCTGCCTATGGTGGAGAACTACTAGAAAGTTTTGAGTATAGGAGTGATATAACTTAATTTACATTTTATGATTATAAAGTAGATACCAAAATGCCCCATTGTATTTATAAGAAATGGATAGTTTACTACAGTTGCCACAAAGCAATAAGAAAAATGATTCCTAGTGTACATCATGTTGAAGAAATGAACTGATAAAATTAAATACCTAGGAATTAACCAAAGAAGTGAATGAACTCTATAATAAAAACTATAAAATACTTTGATCAAAGAAATTGAAGAGGACACGAAAATGGAAAGATATTCAATGTTCATGGATTAGAAAGATCAATATTGTTAAAATGTCCATAATAACCAAAGCAATCTAAAGATTGGATGCAATCCCTATCAATAACGTTTTTCACAGAAATAGATAGAACCATCCCAAAATTTATATGGAACCTCAAAAGACCCAGAATAGATAAAGCTGTCTTAAGCAAAAGGAACAAAACTGGTGAAATCACATTATTTGACTTCAAATTATACTACAGAGGCATAGTATCCAAAACAGCATGGTACTGGCATAAATCAATGGAACATAGACCAATGGAACAGAGTAGAGACCCAGGAACAAACCCACACACTTACAGTGAACTAATTTTCAACAAAGGTGCCAAGAACATACACTGGGGAAAAGACAATCTCTTCAATTAATGTTGCTGGAGAAACTGGACATCCATATACAGAAGAATAACACTAGATTCCTATCTTTTGCTGTATACAAAAGTCAAATCAAAATGATTAAAACTTAAATCTTAGACCTTGTATTAGTTTGTCTTCATGCTGTGGATAAAGACATGCCTGAGACTAGGCAGTTTACAAAAGAAAGAGGCTTAATTGGACTCTCAGTTCCACGTGGATTGGTAGGCCTCACAATCATGGTGGATTGCAAGGAGAAGCAAGTCACATGTTACTTACATGGATGGAGGCAGGGAAAAAAGAACTTGAGTAAGGCAACTCCCATTTTTAAAACCATCAGATCTCTGAAGGCTCATTCACTATTAGGAGAGCAGCACAGGAAAGAACTGCCCCCCATAATTCAGTCATCCCCCATTGGGTCCCTTCCACAACACTTGGGAATTATGGGAGCTATAAGATGAGATGTGGGTGGGAACACAGAGCTGAACCATATCATTTCGCTCCTGATGCCTGTCAAATCTTACATCTTCACATTTCAAAACTGATCATGCCTTCCCAACAATCCCCCAAAGTCTCAACTCATTTCAGCATTATCTCAAAAGTCCACAGTCCAAAGTCTCATCTGAGACAAGGCAAGTCCCTTCCACTATGAGCCTGTAAAATCAAAAGCAAGTTAGTTATTTCCTAGATGCAATAGGGGTACAGGCGATGGGTAAATAGAGCCATTCCAAATGGGAGAAATGACCAAAACAGCAGGGCTACAGGGCCCATGCAAGTCTGAAATCCAGCAAGGCAGTCAAATCTGAAAGGTCCAAAATGATCTCCTTTGACTCCATGTCTCATATCCAGGTCACACTAATGGAAGAAGTAGGTTCCCATAGTCTTGGACAGCTCTACCCCTGTGGCTTTGCAGGGTACAACCTCCCTCCTGGTTGCTTTCATAGGCTGGCCTTCAGTGTGTGCAGCTTTTCCCAGCGCAGGGTGCAAGCTGTCAGTAGATCTACCATTCTAGGGTCTGGAGAATGGTGGCCCTCTTCTCATGGCTCCACTAGGCAGTACCCCAGTAGGGACTCTGTGTGGGAGCTCCCACCCCACATTTGCCTCTGCACTGCCCTAACAGAGGTTCTCCATGAGGACCCCGCCCCTACAGCAAACTTCTGCCTGGGCATTCAGGTGTTTCCATACATCGTCTGAAATCTAGGCAGAGGTTTCCAAACCTCAATTCTTGATTTCTGTACTCTGGCAGGCTCAATACCACAGGGAAGCTGCCAAGCCTTGAGGCTTGTATCCTCAGAAGCCATAGCCTGAGCTCTATGTTGGCCCCTTTTAGCCCTGGCTGGGACATCTGGAACACAGAGCAGCAAGTCCCTAGGCATCACACAGCTCAGGGATCCCTGGCCCAGATGACTAAATCACTTTTTCCTACTAGGCTATGGGCTTGTGATGGGAGGGGCTGTGCTGAAGACCTCTGACATGCCCTGGAGACATTCTCCCCACCCCCATCCTTCTTGGCTCTTCCTGTTACTTATGCAGATTTCTGCAGTCTGCTTGGATTTCTCCTCAGAAAATAGGATTTTCTTTTCTATTGCATTGTCAGACTGCAAATTTTCCAGATTTTCATGCTCGACTTCCCTTACAAAACTGAATGCCTTTACCAGCACCTAAGTCACCTCTTGAATGCTTTGCTGCTTAGAAATTTCTTCCGTCAAATACCTTAAATCATCTCTCTCAAGTTCAAAGTTCCACAAATCTCTAAGGTAGAGGCAAAATGCTGCCAGTCTCTTTGCTAAAACATAACAAGAGTCACCTTTGCTCCAGTTCCCTACAAGTTTCTCATCTCCATCTGAGACCACCTCAGCCTGGACCTTATTGTTCATATCACTGTCAGCATTTTAATCAAAACCATTCAACAACTCTCTAGGAAGTTTCAAACTTTCCCACATTTTCCTGTCTTCTTCTGAGCCCTCCAAACTGTTCTAATGTCTGCCTGTTACTCAGTTCCAAAGTCGCTTCCACATTTTCGGTATCTTTTCATCAGTGTCCCACTCCCAGTACCAATTTACTGTATTAGTTCGTTTTTATGCTGCTGATAAAGACATGCCCAAGACTAGGCAATTTACAAAAGAAAGAGGCTTAATTGGACTCACATCATGGATTGGTAGGCCTCACAATCATGGTGGAATGCAAGGAGAAGCAAGTCACATCTTACATGGATGGTGGCAGGCAAAAAAAAGCTTGTGCAGGAAAACTCCTGTTTTTAAAACCATCAGCTCTCATGAGACCCATTCACTATCAGGAGAACAGCACAGAAAAGGCCCACCTCCATAACTCAATTATCTCTCACCATATCCCTCCCAAAACATGTGGGAATGATGAGAGCTACAAGCTGAGATTTGGGTGGCGACACAGATCCTAACCATATCAGACCTCAGGCCATGAAACTACTACCTGAAAACACTGGGGAAATTCTCCATGACACTGGTTGGGGCAAAGTTTTCTTGAGTAATACCCCATAAGCATAGTCCACCAAAGCAAAAGTGGACAAATGGGGTCACATCAAGTTAAAAAGCTTCTGGACAGCAAAGGAAACAATCAACAAAATGAAGAGAAAACTCACAAAAATGGGAGAAATTATTTACTAATCACCCCAGTGAAAAGGGATTAATAACCAGAATAGATAAGGAGTTTAAACAACTCTATAGGAAAAAAATCTAATAATCCAATTTAAAAATGGGCAAACAATTTGAATAGGCATTTCTCAAAAGACATACAAATGGCAAACAGTCATATGAAAAGGTGCCCAGCATCTTGATCATTACAGAAATGCAAATCAAAACTACAATGAGTTATCACCTCACCATAGTTAAAATAGCTTGTATCAACAAGACAGGCAATAACTAATGCTGGCAAGGATATGGAGAAAAGAGAACCCTTGTATGCTGTTGGAGGGAATGTAAATTAGTATAACCACTAAGTAGAAGAGTGTAGAAGTTCCTCAAAAAAACTAAAAATTGAGCTACCATTTGATCCCACAAGCCCACTGCTGGGTATATACCCAAAAGAAAGGAAATCAGTATATTGAAGCAATACCTGAGCTCCTATGTTTGTTGCAGCACTGTTCACAATAGCCAATATTTGGAAGCAACCTAAACATCCATCAACAGATGACTGAACAAAGAAAATGTGGTACATATACACAATGGAGTACTATTCAGCCATAAAAAATGAGAGCCTGTTATTTGCAACAACATGGTTGGAACTAGAGGTCACTGTGTTAGGTGAAATAAGTCAGGCACAGAAAGACAAACTTCACATGTTCTCACTTATTTGTGGGATTTAAAATTCAAAACAAATTGAACTCATTGATATAGAAAATACAGTGATGGTGACCAGGGCCTAGGAAAGGTAATGAGGGAGTACAGGTGTTATTTGGGTATAAAAAATTAGAAAGAATAAATACAATCTGGTATTTGATAGCAAAACTGGGTGACCATAGTCCATAATAATTTAATTGTAAATTTTAAAATAAAAAATTATAATTGGATTGTTTCTAACACAAAGAGTAAATGCTTGAATGGATGGATACCTCATTTTCCATGATGTGATTATCATACATTGCACGCTTCTATCAAAACATTTCATGTACTCCATAAATATATATATACTTACTATATATCCACAAAAAATAAAATTAAAACATTTTTAACATGTATTGAAATTTCCTCCAGATATCTAATATCCACCTGTCCTAACAAAAGTATTCTCTCCATTAGTAACACCATCTCTCTTCCCTCTTCCTGACACAACTGCCAAGTCTTTTCTGCTGTTCCAAGCTCCTGTGCTCAACTTACATACCTCACTTGGCCAAATAAATGCATTTTATTCAACTCTAAGAGCAAACTTCTATCTTTTTCCTCAAGCATGCCCTTAAAAGGTCTTAATCCCCACTCTATCAAAACTTAACAAAAACATTCACCCCAAAAAACTACTTTCTTGGGGATGATTTTGCTGCTAAGAAAACAAACTTTTCTCCATGTTGTTATGTTTATGTTGTCTACTATTTAAGTAGACCAAACAGAATTTGATTTGTTTTTTTTTTGAGACATAGGGATTAGGGTCTTTGTTCAAGTTAGCACCTTAGCTCATGGACTATAATAATATGGTGTGGGTGCTAATATATCACAAACTATAATATAGTTGCATCTATATCTTATTTCAGAAAAGGATGTTGTTTTGGGACGTGGTGAAAGTTAGCAGAACACTGAACCCAAAGTGAAGGAAAGGAGATTTCATCTCCACTTTCAAATGGAAGTTCATAACATTCCTGAATTATCCACAAAGAGGGCTGCCAACCTGGAATCAACTAAGAGTCACCCACTGGGGTGCAACTGGAGGGTGTAAGATCTTCAAAACCGTGTTTTCATTAGTAGAGAAAATGGCTGCAGGAAGGTGGCTGGCTACGCTAGTAGGCCAGAAGGAGAGGAGAAGGGAAGAGTGTGGGTGAAGGTATGAAAGTCAAGCTTTGCCATTTTGCCCAAGCACCCCTTTGAACAGAGCCAGAGGCTAGAAAATCAGAAAGCTCAGTAGCACCCCAGTTTTCCTTCGCTGCCCCTTTATAAA
The DNA here is from genome assembly GCF_030222135.1 of Aotus nancymaae. NCBI lineage: Eukaryota > Metazoa > Chordata > Mammalia > Primates > Aotidae > Aotus > Aotus nancymaae. The sequence goes on from NW_026988460.1 coordinate 8,067,861, forward strand.
AGTAGTACCATCAGCAGGAATAGCAACTCTCAACAAGTCTTCATTATAATAGAAAGTCCTCTACAAGTTAAATTCAATTACCACAACCCTCTACATTACAAGAGATTTCCAGTCTTAGTTTAAGACAGACAGTGAGTGGACACTAGAAAATTCTCTTATACCCATTTACTCCAAAAATGCAACCAATGCCTTAGAACCCTGCTACTCCAAATGTGATACCCACACTGGCAACAATAGAGTTAGAAATACAGAATCTTGGACTGCATTCTAGGCCTACTGAATCGGAAACTGATTTTAACAACACCCGCAGGTGATTTCTATGAACATTAAAATGATAGAATTAATGACTTAAAGCAATTGTGCTCAAACTTTGCACATTAGAATCACCTGGAGAGGTTTTTAACCCATCCCTAATGCAGGCAGCACTCTATCTCATGTATCTCAATTATCAGTATTTTTTTAAACCCAACTGGTTCCAATGCAGCCAATATTGAGGAACCATGCCTTAAAGATAATAATAGTATTTGCATTCAAATGAAAACTTGCCCCAAACTGCATTACTAATTACCACTTTGGTTTTCCTGATAACTTAGATATTAAAAATCTCAACGTATGTTCTGTGTGGGGGTCTAGGGACCGCAGCAGCCATGGCAAGCCACATTGTCCTCACCAACAGGACCAAGATTCCCATCTGGGGCTGGGCACCTGGAAGTCTCCTCCGGGTTAGGTGACCAAGGCTGTGAAAATGGAGAGCAATATCAGGTACCACCACATCGACTGCACCCACGTGTACCAGAATGAGGTGGGGGTGGCCAATCAGGAGAAGCTCAGAGAGCAGGTGGTGAAGCATAAGGCTCATTAGCAAGCTGTGGTGCACGCACCATGAGAAGGTCCTGGTGAAAGGAGTCTGCCAGAAGACTCAGTAACCTGAAGCTGGACTACCTGGACGTCCACCTTATTCACTGGCTAAGCAGCTTTAAGCCTGGGAAGGAATTTTGCCCACTGGATAAGTCAGAAAATGTGGTTCCCAATGACCCCAACATTGTGAACACATGGCAGCCATAGAAGAGGGGGTAAATGCTGGTGAAAGCTATTGGCATCTCCAACTGTAACCATCTCCAGGTGGAGAGGATCTTAAACATACCTGCTTAAAGTATACATCGGCAGCTAACCAGATTGAGTGCCACCCATACCTCACTCAGAAGTTAATCCAGTACTGCCAGTCCGAAGGCATCCTGGTGACCACCTATACCCTCCTTGGCTCTCCTGACAGACTCTGGGCCAAGCCTGAGGCCCCTTCCATCCTGGAGGATCCCAAGATCAAAGTGATTGCAGGCAAGCACAATAAAACTACAGCCCAAGTTCTGATCTAGTTCCCCGTGGAGAGGAACTTGGTAGTGATCTCCAAGTCTGTGCATTGGTGAGAATTAAGGTCTTTGACTTTGAACTAAGCAGCCAGGATATGAACACAGTATTCAGCCACAAGAGGTACTGGAGGGTCTGTGCCTTGGTGAGCTGGGCCTCCTACGAAGACTACCCCTTCCATGAAGTTTTGAAGCTGTGGATGCCTGTTCATCCCCAAGTGACTTACCTATACCTGTGTTTCCTGTCTCATTTTCTCCCCCTGCAAATGTAGTATGGTCTATATCACTCAGCAGTGGGACAGCAACATATAGAGTGGCTAGTGAGGGCTTGTCTAGGTTGATACTGGATCTGAAGAGCAGTGTCGGTAGAGTAGAAGTCTCTTCCAATTTGCTTTGTTCTTTTTGCCCCACTGGGAAAAGTAAAACCTGAATACCCGTTTCTGACCAAAGGGAAGCAAAATATATCAGGTCAAAATAGTGTCACTAACAGTTGAGTTTTGTCTGCTTGGAACTGTAATCCCTTCGGCAAAACTTCTCTTTGCCTCATATAAAAAGTGCTTTGGTGAAAAAAAAAAAAATCTCAATGTACTCTGTCATATAATTAATGCTTAAATTTCCCAAATTCTGATGATGCTAATTTTAACTTGGAATAGATCCATAACTGACAAAGAGTCATTTAGTCCAGAAAGTTTGCTGAGTCTTTTCACTAGAGATAAAACAATTATTTGCTTTTAAATAGCATTTACAGTTCAAGATTGCTTTTCAAATTGAATGATTCCTCTCTCTTATTTCTCAAATCATTACTCAATAAAGGAGATAAAGAATCGTAACTATGTTCAACATTTTCAGGCATGATTATTGTAAATGTTTTGCAAGTTAGCTTCAGGAACTGAAAAGATTACTTGATGGCAGGTGATGCTTTTGTTGAATCAACAAGATTGACTGGTCTCATGGTTGGTGTTTAGCAAGTCAATCATGTTCATTACACAATAGATAACAGTGAACACAAATTTTCTTTTATTCATTGGAAAGCTATCCTGTGATACTAAGAACAAAGAAAATCAATTCTCTGTGGAATCAGAGTCATTCTTTCAAAATGTAACACATCCATTAGGAGAAAAAAAGAGTGTCAGTCAAGAAACAAATTGGCTAAATTGGTTGAAACGTCTCTTTAAAATTAAGTTTACATGTTAAAGGAAAGATTAAAGGGAAAAGCACATTATTTGCTAAGACACAAATATCATCTGATTTTCACCTATTTCACTTTTCTATTTTTGCCCCTTACTACATTTTCAGCACTTTTGGTTTTAAGCAGCAGAAGATGAAATCAAACTGGCTTAAACAGAAAAGAAGATGAATTTAGTGGTGCATATAACTAAAATATCCATGGATATCTGACTTCAGGTGCTGCTGGATGCGGTTGCTCAAATTATGTCAGAGTTAGTCTTTCTCTTTCTCCAATCTCTGCTTTTTCTCTTTACTACCTTAATTTTTAGTTGTTTATACCCCACAATTGGCAATTATGTCCAATAATCTTCAAATATATATCTCATTGCCTGATCATGTTTCCATTGCCTGTCACTGAATCAGATTTATAGCCAAGGAGGTACTTCTTGGCAAGATCTTGAGTTTGTGCTCATCCTGTGGAGTTGGAGATAGGGCCAACCCAGTTTAAATTACATAAACTGAGAAGAGGTGAGGGTAATGAGGCCCCAAAGGATAATCAAAGGATCTCTTCCAGAAAAGGGAGAAGGGGAAGAAACACTCAAGGAGGCAAAAATACTACTCTAAAAGAGGTCCTACATCATTTGCCCTTAAGACCAATACATAATTTAAGTTTCCTTTGAGAAGTCCAGGAGAAATGAGCTTAGAAAGTCATCTTTTCATCTTTGTTTTTACCCTGCAGCAGAAACTTACAACACATCTATGTTAACTCAATTTTAAGAACGAGGAAATGCCTGATGCACCCAATCATAAATTCCTGAAGTACCACAGTACATAAAGAGGAAACCCGAGGGCTGGGGAAAGTGATGGAATGAGCACACTGTGGTCAGCCTTGCTAAGTGTTTTCTTTATCTTGTTGAATGTGAAATCCGTCTCTTTTGAGCATAGCTCGGTGCCCACTTTACTCATATGCTCTCCCTTATTCATTTATTGTTGATAAAAAATTACTTAAACTTAGGGTTTTTAAGTGACTTGAACAAAGAAAATCAACTTTCTATGGACTAAAACTCTATTTTCCAGAATGTAATACATCTAGGAAAATGTATATCAAGGCAGGTTCCCAAGACTCAACCAATACTACTCTTTATCATCATAAATAGTAGCTCCCAGAAACCCAGCATAGACCCCAAGAAATAGTCACATGACTAAGACTGAACTCTTATCTACTTCTCAATCTTGTATTTTTTAAGACAAGCAAAAATGAGAAAAGTTTTGTACAACTGCACTATAGAAATAGGATTGATCAAATAAATAGTTAAGAAACATGTATTTTCCTGTGGAAACTCTTTCTTTTAATGACTAATGGATGTGAATAGTAATATACTAGATGGATGTCTAAATATCTTGTCTTTTTTCTGCCCACCCCATTACTAGAATTAGAATATCAGCCCTTATTCAGAGTTGTCAACTTGTCATCCTAGGAGATTCACAGGGTAGTGTCAGTTTTTAAAATGAGCCACCATTGCTTTAAAGTAGGGTTTCACAGTCACAGCACTATTGATATTTTGAGTCAGATAATTTCTTATTGCAGAGACTGTCTTATGCATTGTAGCCTGTTTAGCAGCAGCCCTACCTTCTACCCACTAGATGCCAGCAGCAGCACCCCCTCTTATGAGACAACCAAAATCTCAGACATTGCCAAAGGTCTCCTGGGATACAAATGTGTTCCTGGTTGAGAACCGCTGCTTGAAAAACTGGAATGAAAATAGTGAAAACCATGAAATACTTTTCTAAGATAATGAGACAACTATAATCCAGAATAAAAATAATCTTTCTTTGTCTTTTAAATTCTGTCATTGTTATCATTATTACTTTAGTATTAACCAAAAATATACTTTTTAAAATTTATGATAATAAAAGCTGAACCTGCCAAATACGGTAACTCCTTTTGCTACAATAACCTTCAAAGGTACAGAAGTAAAGAGAACTACTGCTTAAAGGGGTGTCAGATGGACATGCATGCTTCAATGAAGATTCCTCTTTTCTGCTTTCCTCCTGATGTCTCCTAGTCACTATAGCAACAAGAACTGGAGAGATTCAGAACCAGGACACATGCACTCCAGCATGACAAGTTCAATTTAAATCTAGATTGGCAACGTTAAAAAACTACACTAAATGTAATCAGTGAATACACACCAACAGGAGATCAACACACTTTGCTACACCAATTGCAAGAGTGACAGTCAGTTCAAAAAAACCCTTGGGATTCTTTAAGAGTAGGAAAAACTCAAACATTTTCATTAAGGCATTGTCAAATCTCTCATTAGACTTTTGGATCCCTTGAATTTTAGGCAGGCTTAAACACAGAGTCCGTTCCTAGTACTTGGAGATATTGAGTGTCTCCAGTGATAGTGAATGAACAGAATGTTGAATATTTTAATGTATTCTGAAATACTCATCTGTTTCAAGCTAAGGAACCAGTATAATACCACTATAGAAAAATTGTATTTAATGATATCTTTTATTTTTTAATTTTTGTCCTGCCAAAGTTCTAAAAATATAGTTAGAATTATGTTAGGACCAGAAATATATTTCAAAATTGAAATAATAACATTTAAAACAGAAACAAAGAGTAGCTTCCTAGTAGGATTTAAAGTCATTATTTGGGATATATTATTTCCTGACTTTTATCACTGCACCTATTAAAGAAAATGGTGTCTAGGGCTTTCTTTTTCTTAAGAGTTTGCTATAGCTACACATCAGGTTAAAGAGGTTGGGAGCTGAAATTTTTACTTTCAGGAACTCAGAGTTCTAAAGATGACTTCAATATATCTATTGATTGTTCTTTGAATAGAATCAAATTTAAGCTATTTTAGGCAAATGAGTCTATAACTTTAAAATTCTTCTAGAAAAAATAAAATATATAACTCATCTATTCCTTTTAAGAAGAAAGTTTATTGTTTTATCCAATTTAGTGCCTCATATGCATCTAAGGACTATTTCCATTTGAGCATTTCCCAGTAAAGGATGCTGCTGTTTATAACTGTTCTTGTCCCCTGTGTGAAGTTAGATTTCTGTTTCCTCTTCTCCAGGTTAAACTGGTTCTAAGAGCATTTCTTAGAATTGTTTTTAAGTTTTCATTCCTTAAACAATTCTGGGTTTCTTTGGTTTAGGCATAACTTTGTAAGTAAAGATATTCAGGAAATGACAATACAGTTTAATAAAATGTGAAGAAAATAGAACCCTTCAAATTCCTCTTGATATAATCTTGGTATTAAGTTATATATATTATAAATATATAATTATATATAATATATATAAACATATAATATATACATATAAACACACACATACACACACACATATATAGATATAGACATAGATATATATCTTACACTTTGGCCACTTCTTTGATGCGCTTAGATTCTTTGCAATTCTAACCCATAGTTTCCTTTAAATTATTTTCATATGAGATCAGATAAATAGCAAGTTAATTACCCTTTATATGTGATAAAAATGAAAACCACTTAAAACCAAAGACCAACAATGATGTAGGCAACTGGCTGGAATTCATATTCTTAGGTATAAGTGTGATGATGAATAATTACATCAAACAATGGGATATCAAAAATATGCTCTTTCATCCAAGAGTGACATAAGCACTTGGAATTTATCAGGACAGCAATCTGATATGAATTTAAAGAGTTTTGCCCAGGAATTTTTCATGAGGTCTTTGTAAAAATAAATTAAAGATTTTCATATTAATTTCTCCCTTCATGATAAAAATGAGAAAATTGAGATAATTGAGATAAATAGAATACTTGAGTTTGATAATATCTCCCTTTTTATATGAAGTTCAGCCATGTATAAAATAAAACTTCTGAACATTAACTTACAACACAAATGATACTTTCTTGTCAAGGGCATGATATGTATATGTTGATGAATTTTTATTTATTAACTCATTAACTTTACCTTACCATTGGAAACTGTGATAAATCTAAAAGCTAACAAATTGGCTTAGATGCATATCTCCTGAGATTTGGCAGGTGTACAACAGATTAAAAAGAAAGAAAATAAATAAGTAAACCAAAACAAAAATCCAGAGTCCTGCAAAGTAAGGTCAAAACCAAATGATTTTGAAAACAATGAAAATTTGTGTTTCAGTGTATGCAGGCGTATACATTTCGTAAAGAAAACTGTATGTCATGTCAAATAACCTACTTATAAAATTCCTGATGGAAAATCATTGTATCATTTGTAGAGATCTGTTTTTTAACCAGAGATTAGCTGATTTATTTTCTCTGATAACATGGAAAATCATTTTGATATTAAGATACAGAGTCAAGTATGATGCCCAGGGTGAGGCTAGCAGGTGAAATGATATTTGGTGCTTATCTGCAGGTAAACAACTTCCCTCACTGTCATAAAGAATCATCTATTTTTCTACTCAGAGAGAAGCAGAGGAGGCACTTGCTTTGGGCAGAAAGCTTAAGGGTACAAACAAATAATCAGTAATCAAGATAAGTAATGTTTTAATGTAATCTTTTTTAAAAAAAAAATCAGAATTAATACAAAAACCCCATGGTGGACCCAAACTTAAATTTTTACATAAAAAAAGAATCAATGTTTCTTTGAGATAGGGTCTTGTTCTGTGGCACGTGCTGAAGTCCAGCAGCGTGACCATAGCTCACTGCAGGTTTGACTTCCAGGGTTCAAGCCATCCTCTCACCTCAATCTCCCCAGTAGCTGGGACCACAGGCATGCTACCATGCCTAATTTTTAAATTTCTCTCTTTTTTTGCTTGTGTGTGTGTGTGTGTGTGTGTGTGTGTGTGTGTGTGTAGAGAGAGAGATGAGGTCTCCCTGTCTTACCTAGTCTTGGTCTTGATCTCCTGGGCTCAAGGGATCCACCAATCTCAGCCTCCTAAAGTGTTGGTATTACAGGCATAAGCCACTGTGCCTGATCTCAAAGAATGAGTATTGATTACAATTTGTCATTGGCAATAGCTGATAATAATTTGCCATGTAGAAAATCTTCTAAAGATTTTCAAGACCCACACATTTTCCACTATATGTTTTGAGAAAAGAAAACAGGAAAGGGCATTAGGCCTTCTTTATTTGGATTCTATATTCCTGTTGCTGTGGTCAACTAAGAAATGTTTCACTTTCAGGTTCATCATGTGACAGTGTTATGATGTACATTGCCTAAAAAACATATGGCTCCATCACACATCATTTTAGATGCCAGCAGTATGAGTCATCCAGGAACAATATTCTGTTTAAAAATATGTCAAAGGGGGATAGATTTTAAAAGCTCCTCTTACATTATACTTTAATTACTTTTGTTCTTATATACTATTTAATAGGACAACAGAAGACTTTTTCACAAAGACAACAATTCCAACAATTACTATTTACAATCTGTCAAATATCTGAGAGTTGTTATGCAAGTAAGATGATGTTTGTGAAAGTGATGACAAAATACACAGCACTGTGAAAATTCTAATTATTAGTTCCAGTTTTTAAAAACCCTCTAAAACATTGGAGTCATTTTATTTTATTTTTAAATAATTATAGGCACACAGAAGATGAAATAACAGTGCAGCGAGGCCTCATGTACTCTTTCATCAGCCTCCCGAAGTCCCATTTTACATAATATCAAAACCAGAAAATGGACATTGGGAAAATATAAAGATCCTATTCAGGTTTCAGCAGTTTTTACGTGTGTGTGTGTGTGTGTGTGTGTGTGTACTTCTATGTCATTTTCTCACATGAATAGATTTGTGTAACATTCCTGACTCTTTTCTTAACCTCATCCTCACATTTTGAAATTTACCCATAATACACGTTTTCACTCTGGGAAGAAAAATACTTTTCCTGTTCTAATCTATTCTCTTCACTATCATCATGACAATCCTTCAGCTGGATGGCTCCTCTTTAAGCACATTTGATAATTTCATACAGATAGATCACAATTCATCTAATGTTCCTCTTCCACAAGCTCCAGTCACCTGGCTTCTCGCTACTCCTGCATTCTCGTCTCTGAGTCCTTAATAACTGTGGTTGACATTAGGGCTTACAAATATCCTCTGCTAGCTACTTAAGATACATGGTAAAAATTGCACTTTCCCTTCTTCTTGAATTAAGATATGTTCACAGGACTTGTGACTAAGAAAATGTGAGCAAAAGTGATGTGTGTGATTCTGGGGAAAAGTAAGAGCCAGTATTGGTGTAACCATGGTGCCTTTTCCTGCTGCAGTGACTGGTGATGCTCTAGATGGTGGAAATGCTGCTAGTTCAGGAAGTTTGACCTGCTGCATAGCTGAAACCAATCTTTAACGAATCTTTATCATTATCAAAAAATACGTGTTTTAAGCCACTGAATTTTTGGGTTGTTAGTACAGCATAACTTTGCCCATTCTAACACAATTCTGTGGCTCTCTCTGCAAGAAATTTCTTTCCTCTATGTATCTCTGCAAAAAATTCCTTTCCTCTATGTGCTTTTTCTTGATGAATCCCTATTTAGACTGTAAAGACTTCTTCAGGTATGAAACTCTTCTTTGGTTTTCTTTTATACTCAATAACCAGTCTTGTTCTGCATCTGTATCTCATAGAGGTGTGTGTGTATTTGCATGCTTAGACATATTGGCACGTGAATCATACTAGATGGCAGATATTTGTTTATTTGACTGTTTCCCATGGCAAATTATGAGCTGCTCAAGGACAAATCTGCACTGCAGCAGACATGGCTAGTTGAGGAGTTGCATCAGATACATCAGAGATGACACGGTCCTCAAAATCTAAAATATTTACTACGATACTTTACAGAAAAAAAAATTGTGAGCTTCTAACCCAGAGATTTGTGGAGTAACAAGAAGAAAAGTAACGGGACACTTGGATGATCTCATGAAGCAAAATTGCCTCTCCACGATGGGCAATCTGCCTTCTCCTGTTACCAGAGAGAGAAATAATTCTAGCATGTTTGAGCCACTGTATTATAGGGTCTCTTCAGGCACAAGCTAAGTTGTTGTAATAAGCTAATTTAATACATGTCCCTAACTCATTTTCAAGTCACATAGGCCCTCTGTAAGTGTATGTGGAGTTAAATTTGTTGAAAAAACTTTCCCATAAAGTTATATGACAATAATACTATAGACTTATAACAGTAATACTATAGACTTAAGATAGTAATATAACAAGGCTAGACATTACACAAAAGAGCATAGATGTGTTTTTTTTTTAATTCAGATTCACAGGCAAACACATTTTAGAAACAATGCTAACCATGTACTCCTTGCATTGTGCAATAATTTAATGCAAATTGGAAACAGGAAAGTTCAAATCCAAGCTCTACTACTACTAGCTATGTGTTTTTAATAATATAAAGTACCTAATGAACAGTAGGGGCTTCTCCAGAAATCAAGGGAAACGTTGTGTGATTGTGTTTAGATTCAATTTGGGCTGCTCTACCCAAAACAAAGTTAACAGTGGATTAATTAAGTCTCATAATAGAAGTGACCTAGGGCTGCAGTGGTGGTTCTTCACTTTGGGGATTCAATCCTATCTTTGCATGTTTTCAGCCTCAATACATGGCTTCCATTTCATAGTCTGAAAGGACTACCCCAGTTCTGACTGCCATGCTCATTTTTTCAGCAAGTGAAGAAGAAACCATGTTCTTGTCCCTTAAGGCCATGACCCAGAAGCCCTACACATCACTTCTCTCTGGATGCCATTGCCTGGATGTATTTATATAGCCACGATTGTTTGCAAGGGTGTCTAGAAAATATAATCTTTATAGGGGTTGACATATGCCTGACAATAATTTGGGAACTCTATTTCTAAAGAAAGACAGAATAGACATGTGCAATAATCAGCATTTCCTGTCACAAACATTAACCTATGTGAAAATGTGAATTTTGTATCAATTGTCTATTTTCTATTTCTTCATTCTCCTTCTTTCTAAATCACCGAGCAAAAAATTATGTGCATGTGCTGAGAACTGTATCACACATGAGATAGTTAAGATATGAAATCCTCATGAGGACAAACAAAGGCAGGTACACTCACTTTCTAGGGTATATGACAAGGTTGTGATCTAAAAATTAACCACTGAATGCTTCCAAGAGAAATTAGCAAGTAGGCAACAACTGAGCAGACAATCATTGAGACTCTGAGAGTATGGATGGAGAGAAATAAAACTAGATTTGAAGAAATCAGTTGGAGAATATATACTCTCAGAATTAGGCACTAGGTTGTGGGGCTACAAAGAGGTCAGCAAGGTGAGTCCAGAAAGAATGCCATTAGCTGTGAGAATATGGGAGTGACACCGGGGAAACAGAGTCAATGCCATTAGGAATTTGGACAGACATCTTGGAAGAGACAAAGCAAAATATGTTTTCTGTTCTTAAAAAAAAAAAACACAATCTCATTGGTGGTCACAGAGCTAACGTTAAGTGAAAGAATTTAACAACAATGTTGGGAGATTGGCATCATTAACTATTAAAACCAGAAGTATTTATACTAAAACAGTGTCTGTGACTAATAGTTTTTTTTTTTTTTTTAGTTTTACTTTTTAGTTTTTGCGGCCACATAGTAGATATATGTATTTGCATTCATACACCACAGATTTTTTTAAGTGAGCCAGAGAGAACATCAATCAAATATATAGTAACCCCTGTACTATGCACTGATTGTTATAATGCTACTGTTTTAAAAATTCCTAACATCCCCTAAAATAGAACGTCTGGGTTTTTGTCACGTAAGTTCTTATTCTTATCTTTAAACAAAAATCAATTTCAGGAAATATTTGTTGAGTACTAAGTAATACAATCTGCTGTGTAGTATGATCAAGATGTTGCTGTGGCATCTGAGAGGTTTACAAAATAGGGTAGGAGCAGGAATAAGGCACCTATGCAGGCCATGCTGCTGCATTCTAGCATCTTGCAAACACTAAGATGCAGCAAAAAGCAAAGCATACTGGTTGAGTGTTCATTCCTATTGAGAGACAGTTTCATGGGAAAGGTAACATTTTAAAAATCCCCTAAGATAAAGCAAAGATTTTAAGAATTATTATTAGTGGACTAGAAGGGCAAGAATATGTGACCACAGTTCAAAGACAGGAGGGAAATATATATAGAATATTTGAGATATAGATACTTACAGAGCACTATACAAAAGTCTGTCATCCACATATTTTACTGAAAAATTCTAGCAACTGTGCCCCCAAAATGTCTCACTTTTTCTGTCCCCTTCTCCATCCTCACTGCTTTGGGCAAAGCATCCTAGACTTTGTCATCTTTTATCAAGCAACTGTCACATCCTCCTGTTGACTTCCACTCTGGCCCCTGCAATCCATTCTCCACACAACAGCTAGTCTTCTTTTTGAAATGCAAACTCTATCCAATCTCTTCCTGGCTTAAAACGCTTCAACAGTTTCTTAATATGAGTAGGAGAAAAATCTCAAGCTTCTAACCCTACCTTTGAAGCTTATAAGATATGGTCTCGTCTATACTCCAGTTAAAGTCACCCCCGTCTCTCCTCTGCCCACAACAATGAACATGAACACTGGTTCATGTTCATTTCCTTCTTCAGAACACCTCGGCATACTGTTCCCTCATCCAGAAACAATTTCATAGAGCAAATTCTTACTCATCCTTTAGGTCTCGTCTTAGATGTCACTTTTTCAGAATATTGCCCCCTTCAACCTCACTTGAGTTTCTTTGTTGAAATCTATCACTATTCCCTTGTCCTTTTTAAGCATGTATCCTAGTCTGTAGCAAGTGTGATCACTAATATTTGTCTCCATTATGGCTATTAAACTCCAGGAAGGTAGAGGTCATGCTAGTCTTGTTAAGTATCTTGTCCTCAGTGACTGGCACTCAAAGAATATTCAGTGAATAAATAAATGCATGCATGAGTGAAAGAGTAAATAATTAAGGACTTTTATCAAATAGACAATAAACAATTTTTCTAAAGCCCACTGCATTTTATCTTCACAATGTGTCAGGACTCATTGAAACAACCACATTTATGTTATAGAGTTTCTTTGGGCAAAAGTAAACAAAATCCAGATAAGTCAAGAAAAATGTAGGTTTTTGAGATTGCACTACTCAAAAAATATTGTAAATAATGAAAACACGTTTTAAAATAAGCACTGTCTAAACATTTTATGCCTTAATTAATTGATGTGGTATTGAATGGTAACTATTGCTATCCTCAATTTGTAGAAAGATCTATGAGGCGATTTCTCCTAAATTTCCCAGCTATTAGGATGATAGAGCTTAGCAAACAGAAAGAGTAACTCATACTCCCAGGTCAGTCTCTTGGTGAGTTTGAATATCCATTAACACAATATTATACTATGTTAGTAGCAATTTGTCTGAAATTTTAGATTCCTGCCGCCTTATATAATGCTTCCTTTAGTCAAAATATCTAATTAATAGTAAGAAATGTTACAGACTTTGGATATAAGAAGAAATATGGTATAATTTACATGTGAAATGTTATCATATATTTATTATGTTAATTCTTTGAGTCCATTAAGCATTTCATTATTTTGGTCTTTAAAATAGCTGTGTTAGACAATTTCTAATTTATGAAAGCATTAATGTTACTTGTAAAATTATACCATTTTTATCCTGCACAGCATGACTGGGGACCCACAACCATGGTATCACTTTAGAGGAAAAAATGAATGTCAGTAGATTAGTAAGTATTTCAGATGAATTTGAGTACAAAATGGAGCCACTTAAAATAGACTTAACTTTTTAGTAAAGAGTATTATGGCAAAATGCAAGCAATTTTATTTTTAATATAGCAGCTTGGAATGACTTTTACTTTCTAAACTGTTCTTTTGCCAAATATGCATAAACCTAGAATTTTATAGATAAAATTATCCTTTACTAAAATTTGGGACAATGCTTCCCTTATTACTAAAGAATGAAGACAAACTTTTTTAGATTCAATTTGTGATAAAATAAGCTTAATCATATTATTTGTGTGTCAAAATAATTCATATTATAACAACTTGTCTCTTTTGAATGATACAATTTATATCCCATCTCAATTGACCTAAATGGCAACAAATTATAATTTAAAATCTTTCTCTGTTAACAAATTATGCTTAATAGATGCATATTGGAAGAACAGGTGTACTAGAAGAGCATATAGACACAGAAGTAGATAACAGATGCACATTAGAAAAAGTGTGTTCCTAAGTTATATACATATATATACACACACGCATCTCTACATAGGTAGATATGTACATGTATATTCCATTAATGAATATTCCAATGAATATTCATTGAGAGTCACATAGCCTCATGATTAAGATTATAAGCTCTAAATGAAGCTAATCTGCATTCCAATCCTGGTTCCACTGCCTATTAGCTCTGTGATTCTGTGTCTTAGAAAATGTATTTATAAAATAGGGATAAAATTACTTACGAGATTTTGTAAAGAGTAAATGTGGTAAAAAGAATAAACTTGTAGAACAGTGCCTAGCCCAAGTGCATATTTGCTAAATGTCAGCTCATGTAATATAATTATAAAATATTTGGGGCTGTTGAATGGCACTTAAGAAATAATTATAATGGAAGATAAAAAGATTTTCTACTCTGTTAATTTATTGCATTTTAAAATCATTGTTGTATTCATAAAGAGGCTCCCTGATTTGTACTGAGAAGTTTATTTAAAGTAGTGATACTTGCCATGTTCTACAGTAAAGCTCATTTTGATTCATTTTTATCTAGTGATGTAGAAGAAAAACAGTGGTAAATAACATTCAACACTCAATGAATCTCACTATCTAATCTCAATCCATCATTCTCACCACAGTTAGAAATCAAAAGCATTCTAAGAAAACAATACTTAGAATGAAGAGTGATACTTCAAGTAGAAACCTTCAAGTAGAAAAGATTCAAGCAAAAATACAAATCAGTATGTAGTGCAGAATCTGAGGTTGAGATTTACCAATTGGCACTCTTGAGCTCAGATTTTGGCCTATGAAATTTTCATTTGAGCAACAAAATGCATCTAATTGTGTAATTCTCACTCCTTAATGAATGCATGTGGAAAGCAAGAGTAAACAGATAATGTTTTAATTCTTGAAGTAAAGAATATGACAGGCTCTTGCAGGCACTGGCTTTCAAGAATCTTCTTGGCTTAGAATACAGTAATGAAATTGCAAGTGAATTTGAGAAATTGAGGTAAGTTAGCAATAGATCATTTAAGACAGAGAACTCTGAGATATTTGTGCCTTCAGTGAATATTTATATACTGCATATACTTTATACAGTAATGCTAAGATGTTCAATTTATAAATTTGCATCCCCTAAATTATTTTTTACTATTTAATTTGATTATTTAACATTGAATAAAATATTAATAAGATCATAGAGGGATGCCAGTGGTTCATTAAGTTTAGCTAATGCATCTGAATCAGGCAAACACAGTATTTACATGTGAAGGACAAAATCCTGTTATTTTTTACCATCCTTTTTTTAGGTGAAATGGAAAATACCACTAAAAACCACTTTGTGACATTTCCACTTTAAGAAATGTATGCAGAAAAATTTAGTCATTCATTTTGTTACATAAATATTTATTGAAATATATACTTTATGCCAGTTATTTGCATACATTATTTAGGACACTGCTTTTCCCATCTTAATGTTTCTATGATGAAGGACAATGATGTAGAATAGATTGATACTTTCACAATAGCCATTTTATCCTTTTTCCTCAATTTGAGTAATGTACCCATCTTAAAAACTACATTGCCTAGCATACATTGTACATAGGTTGAACATGCAACTAGATTCTAACCTATAATAAACCTAGTGGAAAGTATTGGAGTTTCCAGGAAAGTTTCTTTTATAGAGAGAAGAAACTCAGCAGATAATAGCCTTTTGCTCTTTGACTCAAATAATCTCACTACCAACATTTTATAAGCATAGTGAAGACCACTGCACCTTTCTGAGCAGAAAGAATCAGGTGCCTGGTCCCCAAATGTTTCTGTGGAAGAACTATATCAGACTTCACCTTCTTAAATCTGGACTTATCACATAACAGAAAAATAAACTGAAATCTTATGTTGGCCATTCTTTTTTGGGGGGGTGTTGTATTATGAACATCTGAAGCTATTCATTAACTGACATTTGGGGACTTGCATTCTCAAATTCATTGTATTAATAAATTAGACAAGTTATTTAGTTGCATAAATTCAGTGGGGAGTATACAATATTAAACACATCGTATATATGGAAAACCCACACCTAACAACCCACTAAATGGTGAAAGACTAAAAGCTTTTTCTCTAAGATTAGGAACAAGACCAAGATATTGATTTTCACCACTTCTGTTCAACAGAGTATTGTAAGCACTAGCCAGAATGTTTAGGAAAGAAGTAATAAAATACATCCAACTTGAAAGAAGTAAAATTACCTCTTTTCACAGATGTTAACACTTCATATGTAGAAAACCCTAAAGATGATTCACACACACACACACACACACACACACACAAACTGTTAGAGCTAATAAACAAAGTTGGCAAAGTACCAGGAGACAAAATCTACACTCAAAAATAAATAGCATTTTTATACACTAAAAATGGCCAATGAGAAAATAAAACTGAGGAAACAATTCCATTTATAATAGCACCAAAAATAATAAAATAATTAGAAATAATTTGCAGAGGTAAAAAACTTATACATAGAAAACTATAAAACATTCCTGAAATAAAAATTAAAGACATAAGTAAATGGAATGATGTCTGATGTTCATGGTGGAAACACTTAATATTGTTAAGATGACAATACAAAATGCAAAGCAATCTATTGGCACAACACAATCACTCAAAATCCAACAGTGTTTTTTTGCAGAAATAGAAAAACTCATCCAAAAATTTACATGGAATCTCAAACAACTTCAAATAAGCAAACAATCCTGGAAAAGGAGAGAAACTTGGAGGATTCATACTTTCTGGTTTCTTACTTGCTAAAACTTATTAAAAGGTCACAGTAATCAAAACAATGTAATACTGATGTAAAAAAAAAACATGTCAGCCCATGAAATAGAATAGAAACCCCAAAACTAAACACTCATATACATGTGGTCCATTGATTTTTGACAATGGTGCTAAGACCATTCATTAGGAGATGGGCACTTTTCTAATAATGGTGCTAGTTAGTTTGGAAACTAGATATCCACATGCAAAGAATAAAGCTGCACCCTTACCTTATACTACATACAAAAATTAACTCAAAATGGACCCCAAGATCTAATCTAAAGAGATGAAAACTATAGAACTCTTAGAAGAACACATAGGGAAAATCTTCATGACATTGAATTGGGTAATGATTGCTTATATATGACACCAAAAGCACAAGCAATAAAAAAGGAGATAAGTTGAAAACGAAAATTAAAAACTTGTGCATCAAGAAAACTATCAAGAGAGTGAAAAGACAACTCAGAATGGGAGAAAATATTTGCAAATTATATATAGATATGTGTATGTATATAAATATTATGAAAATTAATCCTTCCACTTCTCTCTCTCTGCCCATGAAAATACAATCAGAAATCAGCTGCCTATTAGCCAAGAAGTGGCATATATATACAAAAGTGTGTGTGTGTGTGTGTGTGTATATATATACACACACACATATATAAGTATAAAAGGTCTTTCTCTCTATATATATTTTTATTATATGGGATTAATTTTCAGGATATGTAAATCTTCTAAACATTTTCAGCAACAACAACAAAAACCAACCCAATTCAAAAATGGGCAAATAACATTTTTTTTAAGATGGTTGTCTAGCTCTGTCATCCAGGCTGGAGTGCAGTGTCATGATTATAGCTCACTGCAGCCTCAAACTACTAAGCTTAAGCAATCCTCCCCTCACAGCCTGCTGAGTAGCTAGGACTGTAAGTATGTGAAAACACACCCAGCCCTTTTTTATTTTTGTAAATTTTTTTAGAGACAAGATCTCACTGTATTGTCCAGGCTGGTCTCAAACTCCTGGCCTCAAGAGATTCTTCCACCTTGGACTCCCAAAGTGCTGAGATTACAGGCATAAGCCACTATGCCTGCAATCTTAGTCATGGGCAAGAGCAAAAACTTTCATATACATTTCTTCAAAGAAGATATACGAATGATTAGAAGCACAAGAAAAAAAATGTTCAACAACAAACGCTAGTCATTCAAGAAATGCAACTCAAGTCCACAATGAAATGCCACTTTTCACAGATTAGAATAGCTATTTAAAAAATAAAAAAGCAGAAAATAACAAATGTTGGTGGAATGTGGAGAAATTGGAGACCTTGTGAATTGCTAGCAGGAATATAAAATGGTGCAGTTGCTGCAGAAAACAGTTTAGTGGCTCTTCAAAAAGTTAAGCAGAGTTGTCATATGACCCAGCAATTCTATTCCTAGGTATATAACCAAGATAATTGAAAGCAATAATTCAAACAGATACTTGAACACCAGTGTTCACCAATGTTCAAAGCAGCATTCTTGATAACTGCCAAAAGGTGGAAGCAACCCATGTGTATATCAGCAGACAAATGGATAAACAAATACAACATATACATACAATGAAATATTATTCAGCCTTAAAAAGAAATGAAATTCTGATAGGTGCTATAATACAAATGAACCTTAGAGATATTATGCTAAATGAAAGAAGCCACAAACACAATGGCAAGTATTGTATGATTCTACTTATAAGAGTGTACTAGACAGTTTGGGGTGCTGTAACAATACTATAGACTGGGTAGCTTAAACACCAAATATTTTTTTCTCATAGATCTGGTGTCTAGGAAATCCAAGATCAAGGTGCTTGATCCTGCATCTGAAAAGGGTCACTTCTTGGCTTACAGGCAGCTGCTTTCCCATTGTGTTTTCATGCTGGAGAGAGGGGGAGAGTGAAAGGATGAAGAAACAAACTCTCATATTCTTATCTCATTTCTTAAAAGTGCACTGTATTAGGGTTCTCTAGAGACACAGAATTAATAGAATAGATGTATACATACAGGCGAGGTTATTGAGGAGTGTGAACTCACATGATCACAAGGGGGAGGCATCACAATAGGCTATCTTCAAGCTGAGGAGTAAGGAAGCCATTCTGAGTCTCAGAACTGAAGAACTTGGAGTCCAATGTTTGAGGGCAGGAAGCGCCCAGGACAGGAGAAAGATGCAGTTTCAGAGGTGAAGCCAGTCTAGTCTTTACGTGTTCTTCTGTCTGCTTAAATTCTGGCTGCACTGGCAGCTGATTAGATTGTGCCCACGCAAATTTATGGTGGGTCTGTCTTTCCCGGTCCACTGACTAAAGTGTTAATCTCCTTTGGCAACACCCACACAGACATGCCCAGGAACAATACTTTGCATCCTTCAATTCAATCAAGTTGACACTCAATATTAACAATCACAGGCACCAATGACATTCATGAGGGCTCCACCCCCATGGCTTAATTACCTCCCAAAAACCCCTCCTTTTTATACCACCACATTGGGGGTTAAGACTTCAACATCAAAACTTTGAAGAGACACAAACATTTAGCCCATAACAATGAGGTGTCTAGAATAGGCAAATTCATAGAGATGGAAAACAGAATAGAGGTTATCAGGGGCCGGGAAGAAATAATATGGAGTGTATTCATCTGTTCTCATGCTGCTAATAAAGATATACCTGAGACTGGGTAATTTATAAAGAAAAGAGGTTTAACTGACTCACAGTTCCTCATGGCTGGGGAGGCCTCACAATCATGGTGGAAGGTGAAGAAAGAGCAAAGTCATGTCTTGCATGGTGGCAAGCAAGAGAGCGTGTGCAGGGAAATTGCCCTTTATAAAATCATCAGATCTCATGAGCTTTATTCATTATCAGAAGAACAGCACAGGAAAACCACCCCCATAATTCAATTACCGCCTACAGGGTCCCTCCCATGACACCTGGGAATTATGGGAGTTACAATTCAAGATGAGATTTAGGTGAGGACACAGCCAAACTATATCAAGGAGTGATTGTTTAAGAAATTCAGAGTTTCTGTTTGGTATGATGTAGTTGTGGAACTAGATAGTAGTGATGGTTGTACAAATGCAACTGAATTGTACACTTAAAAATGTTTTGAATGGAAAGTTTCATATTGTATATATTTTTGTTTGTATTGTGTATATTTATCACAATTTTTAAAATATGTACTTCTAGGATTTCATTTTTTATTTCTAGTTGTATAATTAATTTAAAATAGGTTTAAAATAATTTTAAATATTAAATATGTAATATTGACTGTATTATTTTAGGAAAACTATCCAGATAATAATTCAAAATGTGATAAGAAATAATACAACAATTTTTTACTTATAAGTTTTTTTTAAAGATTGTTTCAAAATAATATCAATTAAATCTTATTTTCTTATCATGGCAGCTATCCTTGTGTATTTTAAATAGCAAATAAAGCATCCAGAAAAAATAAGGCATGCAGATTCTATAGCTAAAACAAACTTGGCCAAACTTAATGCTAGTAGATGAGAGATTTCAATCTAAATATAAATCTGTTTCTCCAATGACGTCATCTGCCACAATTTAGAGTACATCTAGAATAAGATGAATATTTTTGATAAGAATTCTACACCCCAATGATAATATCATGGTCTAGTCTTGGAATTGCAACCTAATATAAAATTTATTTTGAAAATAAAGTAACTTATATTGGATATTTTTTCCTGATTTTAAAAGATTGGCCTGTTTTCTTCTTGAGTTTTCTCTTACATGAGAAGAAAAGCAAAGTGGGTAAATGCTTAAAACATAAATATTAACCAAATTATAAAGAACTCTAAACAGCATTCTACTTAATTCATTCTTTTTCTAATACATGTAGGAGGAATATGGTCATGGCATTTCCAGAAAAACAGAATTCAAAATATAGAGTGTGGCCAATTCTATAATGTGCATTTTAAATAATTATTTTAAGATCAGGAATGTGGTCACTGTGTTCTGGTGCCTTTTAATGTTAAGATTCTTTCTTTGATGGGAGTCTTACGGTTTGTCTCTCAATATCAGAGCACAACACGCTTTAGGGAAAAATGGATGGAGAATGTTTTTCAGTGCAAGATAGGATGGGAGAGAAAGTAAAAAAAAAAGCCATTCAATCACACAATGACAAAAAAAAGTAAGAATATCTTCTAAGATGACTTCTACAATAGTTTAAATCCTCTTTGTAATCAATATCAACTCTGACAGACTTTTTTAAATATATTTTATTGCACTTTAGGTTCTGGGGTACATGTGCAAAACATGAAGGATTGTTGCATAGGTACATACATGACAATGTGGTTTGCTGCCTCCATTCCCTCATCACATATATCTGGCATTTCTCCCCATGTTATCCCTCCCCAACCTCCCTACCCCTGCTGTCCCTCCTCTATTCCCCTCCAACAGACCCCAGTGTGTGATGTTCCCCTCCCTGTGTCCATGAGTTCTCATTGTTCAACACCCGCCTATGAGTGAGAACATGCCGCGTTTGTTTTTCTGTTCTTGTTTCAGTTTGCTGAGAATGATAGTTTCCAGATTCGTCAACTCTGACAGTCTTAACACAAAGTTTCTGCACACTAAAAGCCATGTCACAAGAATACTATAGCTAAAACCAACTTGGCCACGTCATTAACCACGTTAATAACATTCCTTTCCCACACATCTCACTATAACTGCAGCGCCTAACAACTGTTTTTCCTAAGCAGCACACTTCTAGTTTTAGATGAGTTAAAGTGAAAATAAAACTTTTCATCATTTTGTGAATATGAAAATATGTCAATTTGGCTCCTGTATTCCTGTTTTTTAGATTAGAGAAAAATAGGAATCATGTATTTTTTGAAGACTCTTGGACTACTGCCTTTGGGCATGATTGATATTTATTGGGGATTGTTTAGAATGCTCTGAGAAAAACGAACTTTGTTCCATTCTAGCTCTTGACTCTCAAAGACAGGAAATTACAAAAGAGAAGAAAAGAAAAATTGACAAAGGAATATTGTAATATTTTGGCATACCATATATTCTTTCAGTGGACAGTCTTAGAATACACAGTAACACATTTATTCCCAAACTAGGGTTATACCAAATAAATGCAATAGAGTTTAAAACCAATTCCCAACACAAACCCAACTGTGCTATTCCTTTATATTTGTTCATAGATACTATGGCTTAGACCAAATTTACTAGCAAAGCAATTCTTTCGTCTCATAGCTAAGGGATACTGAAAGCTTGGTTTATTAGTTCATTTATAAATATCACCTTTAGGATCCTGCTATTTGTATTTGAAGTTGAATCATAACCATCTAAATTAGAGTATTTAAATACGAGACAAATTAATGTAGCTCCCTGATAGACAACAAAAGCTTCAATATTTTGGCTTGAAATATCTAGCTTCTTGATATGAAATCATTACCATTTGGAAATCCTGGACCCATAGTTCATTCATTTACCATTTCAAGATCCTCTGAGGTTTCCACTTGGGAAAGCCGGATGCCTAATTATCTAGTGTTAATGAAGCCCTAATTTTTACAGCATAAACTGGTCTAGTTAATTTTGCCAACTTTAGGGAAAGTAGGTATCATTAGTATTACCTATTGACTCATTGAGCTATAAAATAAAATTTTGCATTTCATTCTCAGCAACCTTTTGGTATCCAAGAAGAAAGTATGTCATGACTTACGACAGCATCTTCTAGAAAAGTTAAATTACTGAATTCAAATCCCTTTCAAAAAAGCCATATTCTAAATATGAATTCTAAGCAACATTAATTGCTATTAAGTAACACTAATTACTTTAATCATCAACTTGCTTCTGAAGATTTTAATTTTTATCAGAATTAAGTAGGACAATTAATAAGAGAAATTACAGACTGGTGACTTTCATTCAAAAGTGGTGGAATCACTGGCAGTATACCTGAGTTTCCACCCAGAACAACTAAAGTCAGTAACATCACAGAAGAGCTGAACAACACCCTTAATCAATTTAACCTAATGACATTCATTGAACACTGCACCCAATAATGACAATAAATATTCTTTGTGAGTCCACACAGAATATTTACCAAAAAATTAATCTATGTTAAGTCTTCAAATAAACTTAAACAAATTGCATTAGGATTAAAATCACTCAAATTATGTTTTTGGAACATAATATAATTAATTAAAAATAGTTTAATAAAAAAGTAACTGGATTATCTCTAGCTTCTTGGAAATTAAGCAATATATATTAAATAAAAATGTGTCAATAACTCACCAAAAAATTAGAAAATCTTTTCAATAAAATAATAACGAAGGTCCAGTATATCAAATCTTGCATGATACATCTGATAGAGTGCTTAGTGGCATATTTGTGGCTTTAAAATGCATATATTAGAAAATAACAAAGGCTGAGAGTCAATAAATTAAGCATCCATCTTGAGAAACTAGCAAAAGAAGAGTAAATTAATCCCCAGAAAGCAAAAGGAAGGAAATAATAAAGAACGAAATATAAATTTGACAATTTAGATGAAAAGTAGACATTTCTTCAAATTAAATTACCAGTTTGACACAAGAAACCTTACATTTAGATAGTTTCATCAGTGAGTTCTTCCAAATACTTAAGGAAGGAAGTGTAAACTTCAAAAAAAAACCCCAAGTAGAAGCAACATTTATTACCTTGTTTTATAAGATTAGCGTAACTTTGATACAAAACCTGAAAAGGATATTACAAGAAATAAAATTTCAACAAATCCTTCTCATCAACAAGATGTAAAATCCTCAACAAAATATTATATCAAATCTAGGAATATATACAAAGGATAACACACTGCAATTAAGTGAGGTTTATTCTATGAATACAAAGTTGATTAACATTTAAGAAAAATGTAATTTGATGCATTAGCCACAAAAAGAAATTCATATCCCTAAATGCATAGAAAGCTTGTGATAAAATCAACATTCTTTACTAGAAACAAAACAAAAACCTCTAGCCTAAGTTGAATACACAGGAATTTTCTTAATCTGCTAGTATATTTTTAAAATAAATCAAAGATCATACAAAATGATTAATTATAAAAACTACTTGTCCCCTCCAAAATAGGGAATGAGACAAAGATGGGTCCTCTTCCCATTTGAAGTCAACAGTGTTTGCAGACAACATGATAGTACCTGTAAAAAATCTGAAGGAACCTATACAGAAAGTTTAAAAATATGCAAAACTCAACTATGATGACAGAAGTCAGGTCAATGACTATTTTTGGTAGTGGTGGGATCTGGTTTCTGGAAAAAACATGTAACAATATCCTGTTTCTTGACCTTAGTGCAACCTACACTGAAGTTTTAATTTTTGAAAATGAATTGAGCTGCATAGTTAGACTTTGTGCACTTTTATGTATGTATGTTCAACTATAAAAATTATATTATATATTATAGGTAACATTTCTTGAGTCACTGATATTATCACATGCTGAAAATTTTGTCACCTAATACAGAAAACAATTTCAGAAGGTAAATCCTGCTTTTAGCTCTATTTTACAAATAGTCAGTACTATGAACATAGAACCTTATGATGCCAAACTCATTCATGTTCTTTATCACAAAATGTAATGCTTTTAATGCTTCTTAATTCAATGTTTTCTCAATCTCTCTTGACAATTCTTTCTGTTTTAGATTTTGAGTGATAAACACAGGTTAAACTCCAATTCAAAATGTTTGTGAATTCACAACAGCCATGAAAACTATTACATGTTTGAAAAACCCATGTTTAGGGAGATAATACTGCATGCACATTGCATTTTACTTGCATTCATGCAAGATTGACTCAACCTGTCAAATGTTTGAAAATCAAAGACAGACTTATGGTCCAAACATATATTAAATCATGTGCACAAATGATTCATAACAAAAGCCAATCCACCCCCAGTGTGCTAGCAGCCAAGAACAAATCACAGTTATGCCTAAATCTGTAGAACTACTCTTCTCATATATAGTTAATGATGAGATTACAAAGGCAGCAAAGCACAGGAGATGAATGGGTGACCATAAAATATAAGATGTATGCTCCAGTAAGACCCAAAGTAATTGAAAAAAATTAGATCATGGTGGCACATCTTTCTATGCCATCTAGTTTTTTCAACCTCCCAGCAGAAGTTGATATAAGAAGAGAAAATATTTGCTGATCGGCACACAAGGCAGTGAAACCTTCCCACTTTTGTGCAGATGGAAGCTAACTTAATCTGGTTCATATGTTTTAAGCACATCTTAAAATAAAAACTGGAGGCTCACTTATGCCCATAAAAAAACTGTTCATAAAGCTGCAAAAGTAGGCAAGCAATTTAAATTTCCAATATGTTTTGCAATTCTTTCTTAATTCCAACAGGGTAATAATGCTACCATTTTCACTTCATCATTTGATTCTTTTTAAAATCCACATTTACATTTCAAATATTAAATCTGACCTATTTCAAGAAATGTTGGTTGCCTCAAAAAAATCAATTACAATACTCAATCTGTTTTGTTTCCACTTACAAATTCATTATTTGAACTTGCTATCAGAATTCATAGCAGTAGAGTTTCCAGCTGTAATACAGGGATGGCATCTGTTATTTTCTCTTGTAAGAGTCCTCAGAGTACTTTGGCAAACGTGATCATGAAAATATACAGTAACTATTTTTTAGCATTATCCTACGTAACTGGACAATGCTTACCTAACAATTGCTTTTAGATATTTATTGAATTTTAAAATAACGTAATACTCATATTCATAGGTATTATTTTTATTATTTATAAACAACAGAAAGGCAAGCACTAAATTTTGGTGAAATGTTTTTCAAGAGTTTGGTCCTGGCTGGTCCAAGTACACTGGTGTTTACCACTAATTGATCACAACCAATTATATATTTATTTGTCTCTTCTATTTATTCACTTTAGCCTTTAGAGAAAGAGAGAGAGAGAAAGAGAGAGAAAAGAAGAAGGTGGGGGAGAGGAGCGGGGAATGGGGAGGAGGGAGTGGGGAGGGAGGAAGGAAAAGAAGGGGCTCCTTTATCTACTATTCTATATAACTAGTTGGCATGTTTCCGACTTTAGCCAAAAACAGAGAGGGAAGGATGTGTTGAAAATAATTTTGGCTTCATCTTAGTTTATTATCTCAACACCTGCTGAATCCAGTCTTCATGAAGGCGGGTTTCATGTGGGTCTTATTCAGATTTATTCTCACATTTTAGCACAGTGCCTATTGTATAATAGATGCTCAATAAGTTTCTGTTGAATGCATGAATGAGTTGATCATTCAATATTACCTTTGAAAGCTTACAATAGGAAATAGAAGATTATTTGTGTCAGAAGTAGCAGTATTACCAGGGGTCAGAATATCCCAGGTTCAATGGTACACTAGAAGGACTCAAAAAACTCAGCAAATACTCATATTCATGGTCATGATTTTTACAGCAAAAGGATACAATGCATGATCAGCACAGGGAAAGGACTCGTGGGGTGAAGTTCTTAGGAGAATAGGCACAGGCTTTCCAAAGTCTTCTCCCAGTGGAGTCATGCAGGTTGTGTTTAATTTCCCAGTAGCAAGTTATGACTTCACTCTTAAAATGCTGTCTACCAGGAATGCTCATCAGGACTCAGAGCCCAGGGTTACTGGGGGTAGGCACTGTCTGCCCAGCACGCACCAACACTCCAGACTCCCCCAAAGAAAGCAGGTATTGCTTATAAACCATTTGTTTGCATAAACAATTTAGGCACAGTGAGGCATTCTTATCAGTTCTGGGAATAGCAAGAACCCTTCTGAAATCCCAGTTCCCAAATGCCAGCCAAGGGCTAACACTGTTTGCAGGTTTTTCTAATGATAGCAGTCACAGGTCTGCTATGTTTAGTCTTTTCTACACAGTGCTCATTTGCTCATTTCAACCTCTCATGGAAATATAGTGCATCTCAACTTTTCTATTTGATTACTTTTTCCCATTTAACAGTCTTGTGAAAAATCCCATATTATATCCACTATCACTGATTGCTAACAAATGTATTTTAACGTAACATTAAGTAACATAACTAATAATATGTGCTCCACTTAAGTTGATGTGGTAAGAACAATATTCAATGGCAAAAAAACAAATAAAAAGCCAATTTCCTTACTGGACTTCTCTACTGTTAGGAGTTATTTTTCTGGTTGTCTTAGGAAGGGGCCTTTTTCCAATTTATACTTATTCTAAAAGGTGGAAACATTATTTTATTAATATTGCATCTTAAAGCATTTAGGCTTTTTGTAAATTATCAATGCTACAAATATTGGTTGAATAAATAAATTCATAAAACACACATATACGTACGCTCTTTGAAAGATAAATTTTTCCATTAGCTAAAACTTTAATAAAATCCTTTAAAAGAATAGCTTTGCTGCCTACTAGTTAACTTACGGTTAAGGACATAGATTTTTTTAATGAATTAACACAAATGAGCCTAAACTTTCAATGGAAAATGTATGTGTTAATAGAGAAACTGTATAGGGAGATATTAATAGAAAAATTGTCTTCTGCTGGAAAGATGGGATAATGGTGGTAAATTGCCATAATAGAACCAATACTTTACCCTTTGAGAAATAGATTTCATTGCCATGTAATTATGCAGTCCTTCCCATCAAGAGTACACTGTTCTACTCTAGAACCTGGATTTGATCATATGATGTGTTTTGGCCAAAAGGATGCCATCATTTGTGATGCAAGTGGAAGCTTGAAAAATTATTTACCAGACTGGATTATGTTCTTGTCCTTCTGCCACTGTTAAGAGAATAATGTTCCTGTGCAGGCCCACTGCTCTCAGGAGAAAGATGAGTGACATGTGGAGCAATGCTGAGTGTTCCCATCCAAGCTCAGTCTAAAGCAGCTGACCTCCTGCCAACTCCACATGCCTGAATAAGCCAAGCCAAAATTAGAAGATCCACCCAGCTGAGCCTGGCCTAGATTAGCTGAACAACATTGACTCATGAGAAATAAACACTTATTTTTGCCACTTGACTGTTAATAAAAGTCATGTAAAAGTCAGAGATGCAAATTATAGAAGACATTATGGCCAAGCCACAAAGATGAGAGTTTGTAACAATACTGAGCATTTATAGCTGCCTGAAAGCAGATGCCAGGTATTTCCTGAAAATGATATTCACATTTTTAAAGCATTTTTGTTGGATCAGTTAAAACCAAAACATAAAAAATATTTTGCAAGGGCCATTTAAAGATGGGGCTTGAGTCATTCCAGGTTGGGCATTAAAAGTTAATTTGATATTATTTTATATTTATAGACTACTGAAATCTTGACTCTCTGGTAACATTCTATTCTGCTATTTAACTTTTTATTTAAATCTTGAATCAGCTTTTGTCCACCACACACCAGCATGGGAGAGTGAACACAGAAAGGGTGGTAAACAGTTCCATTATACTGCGCTGAAAAATTCCCAAAGTCAGTCTTGAGTTTGACCAGTAGAGGAGTAACAGGGGAAGAAACAAAACTGAAAGACAAGGAATTGATATTTTCATCTCATTCCAGGTCTCCATCATCAAGCAGGAAATAAAGATAAATCATGGAAAAAGAAGTAATAGCTATCCTATTATGGCCGTGAGTTCTCAAATTCCCAAAGTTTTCCTGTTCAGACATCCCTATCAACTAACAATAATAAGGGTAAGTAGTTTCTTATAAACTCTAAAGTCATTTAGAGCAAAGCCCTATCTGATGATATTAGTTATGATAGCATAATCTATCACAACAAATTAGCTCCTGAATTTCAATAACTTAAAACAGTTAATGTGTATTTATTGTTACTGAAGAGTCCCATGTGGGAGGTTTTCCTTCTGAGTCCATTCTTCAAGGACTCAGCCTTTGTCCATCATATGGTTCCATCTTTTCCTATAGCCTGGGAATCCTCTGCAACCAGCTACTGTACAGGAAAGAAAGAATGGAGAAAGTACACCTGCTTCACAAAAGCCTCAGCCCAGAAGTCACACTTTCTCTGATAGTCCACTGACAAGAGCTAGTCACATGGACACGTAGAGGTGCAAAGGTTAGGATGTCTATTTCCATGCTGTACAGAAGACTTTTAGCAAGAACTTTGTAGAACTGAAGTGAGTGCATGAATTTTGGGTGAATCCTAGCCATCATCCTTGCCACACTGATACAACTGTGTCTTGGCCATAGAAAATATCACAAGACTTCAATGTAGTGAGTGCTCAATACATATTGGCAGAATAACTAAATTAATTATTTGAACTCATGCACCTGTTCTTGTCCTGAAGAGTTAATACAGCTATTGTTGGTGTATTTATTGGCTTTCACTGAGTATTTGCTCTGGACCAATGGCTAAGCTCATTAACTAGCTGTGAGAATGGCTATTACCAGTATTCCCATTTTGCAGATGAGGAAACAGATTTAACAGTAAAGTAACTTGCCCAAGGTCACAGAGCTATTAGATGTTAAAATTAGACTTCAAATCTAAGACTGTCTGACTCCACAACTGAAACTTTTTAAGGTACTGAATGACTTCTCCATAGCTATTAGCTCAATCACATGCTGATTTGTAACGTAACATTTTCCATTATGGGCATCTCTTTGCTAGTTATTGCAAGCTCTTTGAGGAGATAATTGAACCCTTTAATAAATAATTCCCTGCCTCATCTTTTACTGAAAGCTGAGTAAGTTGTGAAGGGCTTAAATTGTTGCTGGATCCAGATTTTGAGGATCAAAATCTTAGTGAAAATGCAATGTTAAATTCTTTGTGACATCACATTTGAGCAGATGAACTTTTTAATGACAGTTTAAAACAACTTTTTCCAACATACATCCTTGGCCTGGGCAGTTTACAAATATTAGGTTTTACAAGATAGCTTTACAAGAATTATTTTATTTTTGAGATGAGCAGATATTGTTTACCTTAATATTAAAGTTCAACAAAAATAGGATGAACTGTTTATGTTCACTGCATCAGTAGATAATTCATATTTGGTGTCATATCAGACAAATCTTCAAAACCATAGTAGCTCCTAGGTTTCCTTCTGTCAGACATAAAATCTAATGGGTTGAGTGCGCCTCTTACATCTTAGAGCCATGTTACTATGGCCTGTAAGGCTGCAAAGGCAGGAAAAGAGACATGGGGAGGAGGCACATTCTCTTAACTCTCTTGGTCCGCAACGGACACATCTTTTCTGGGCATTATCTATTGGCTGGAACTAGTGATGTGACCTTAGCCTCACTCCAAGAAAGACCAAGAAATGTAGGGGAGCACAGGCCTATTGGGCAGGTACTGTTTCTGCTATGTTCACAGCAAAAACAGGCACCCAATTTTCTTGAGAGCTACTCTAATGATTTTTCCATGTATTATAGTGCTCCTGCAAAGTGTACTCAAGGAGCTCAAAAGACATTATCTGTGGCCCTTTCAGTTTTGTTCATCGAGACTAATTTTAAAGAAAAATAAAATTCTTCTTATAGAATTGTGGTGGCAGACATTATCATGAAATTGAGTCTTTTGACTCTGAATTTGGAGGTCTTGACATTGACTTAGGAAATTTATTATATAAGCTCCAAGTGATTTACAGCCAAAACTTGGTACCCGAAGCTCGATAACAGCATATATGATTTAGTAGGGTTCTTCCATAAAGAATTACATATTTTTTCTCTTTAGATATGAATTCTGTTTCTTAGGTTCTACAATAAAACCAAACTATCTTACACATAAAGCTTTCTGCAGGCATATGTTGTGATGTTGCAGGCTTCTTTGTTAACACTAACTGAAAAATCAACACAATTAAAGTGATACATAGCTGCCTATTTTTCCTTTCTTTTCCTTGATGGTAAGGATCACACAAAATACATTATAGCAAATTACTGAAGAAATTTTTTCCAGCTTTAACAAGTTTTTAAAATTAGTGCCACACAAGGTAGAATATTTTCCAGTCCCGTGTTTAAGAAAATTGATAGCATCATATTTACTAATAATTTGGACTTATTATCCACCACTGATGTCTCAAGTACTTTATAGGAAAATTACTATTTTTACAAGAAAACAGGTTCTTCCAACTCTGCTCACTTTGATTAAGAAAGATGTGCCTGAGAGAGTTTAGAAACTCTTGGAAAGCCTCTCAGATGTTAACCTCTTTTCATTATAAAAGAGCTTGTTACTCATATGTACAAGTGGACAAGAGGCATTATTTTAAGCAAATCCTCAATCAGGGGCTGTGGAGAATATTATAATCATTTGCCCAAACCAAATAATTACAAGCATTTCTTATGGTGGCATAATTTTATCTGAAATTTCATTAGAATGGCATTACCTTGGCCCTTAAATAATGTTTGCTTTTCTTGACTGTCAAATACCAGATTATATTATTAATGGTTAAACAATGATCTCAAAAATACTTTCATTTATGTATCATTTGGTGTCTGTATTCCCTAGACACTAAGGGGAGGTTTCAGAAATTTTGATGTCTTGTGCTTTACTGATGCCTAAAAGAGGACTCGGTCTGTCTGGTTTAGGAAAGCTAGAAGATGGTCAGAATTCCTCAGAAAAGATCAGGCCATTTGATATAGCCCATGGCAAGTGGCATTCAGCATGGAGAAGACACTTCTTAAATCCCTCAATATTAGCAGGTAAACTTTTAGTAGTTATTGGCTGCAAAAACATAGTGGCAAAAGTTTCAAATATAAAAAAAAATTTAAGAGAGTTGTTAGGACATTAAATTTAGACAAACTGAAGAATTTAAAGCACGAGAAAGTAAAGGAGAAAAATAATTTAGTTAGAATTTGCAATTCTTCTCACTCTTCCTAATCAGTAAATCATGTCCTGAAATGATCATCAGATGGAAGAAGTGAAGATGCTTTTTTCTAGGTCTTCTCAGTTGCCAATGACTTCTCATAGTGTGAGCATCTGGCCACACAGGCAGTGATTCTATTGAACAAGATTAAGTACTTATATATAACATTTTTCCTAAACACCTGCTAACATCTTTATTCCTCAACCATCAAAACGGCACTGGAGGAAAACCTAACTGGGTTGGCCCTACTGAGAAGTAATATGCCTGTAAGCTCTATGAGAAATGTGGCAGATTTTCAAAGGTAATTTTAACAACATCTAATTTTCACTTTACTATCTAAGAATTTGAGCATCCAAGAAGATTTAATCGACACTATATAATTGTCATAATAGGATCCATATCCACATCATTATTCACTCTGAGTGGGCAAAAGTGTTCATAGCTACTTCGCAGACTTGTTGAATTCTCCAGGGGATGTGATGGACAATGTGAGAACTACTAATCCAGAGGTCAATGCTAAAAAGGCCAAAATGTTTAAAATGCATAGCACTCAGGATTCAGCCACTTTCCCAGCAAAGCAAGTCAATAGCCTACTCACAAGAAATATTCACCTCTGCATGGACAGGGGTGCACAAATGAACATGACATTATTCTCTAATTCAGTCAATCTTCAGCAAAGAGCATACAGATTGCCCATGACTAATATTCAAGCCTTGGAGTGAGAGGCATAAGGGCTCAACCCCTTACTACTGGAGAGCTAAATGTAAGTCACTTAATTCTGAGCTGCACTATTTGCATTTTAAAATAAGATACTGTGAGAATTAAACTAAAGCAATTATGTAAAGTGCTGGAACTCAGTAAATAAAGTAGTTGCAAAGGATAAGGCAGATTTATATATACTGATGTGAGGTGATTGCTAAAATATTGTTAATTTTTTTAAAAAATCAAGGTTTAAAATAATATATTTGGTTTGATAAAAGCAGCAAAAAATATATATCTGTATATATATGTGTATATGTACACATACATATGCATATATATACATATGTATATATGTACACATATATATGCATTTGATTGTATAGTGACCTTTTTCTGTAAAAGGACAAATGACAAATATTTTAGACTCTGTGGAGCAGACGGGTTTGGTTGCAACTACTCTGTTTTTGTAGCAAAAAAGCAGACATACATAATACATAAATGGATGGGTGTGGCTATGTTCCACAAAATCTTTATTTAGTCCAAGGGCTATTCTGCATCTCTGGAAGGATAAACAAGACCTCAGCAATAACAGTTGACTCTGGAGAAAATAATCCAGATGAACGAAAGGAGATAGAGATTCACTTTTTATCTTATACATTTTTATAACTTTGAATTATATACAATGTATTGTTTTTAAACACTAAATAAATTTACCTTTGAGAATGCAGGCATATTTCTGAGATATTATAGATTCAGTTCCAGACCACTACAATAAAGCAATATCAAAATAAACTCAGTCACATGAATTTTTGGTTTTTCACCATGTATAAAAGTTATGTTGTTCTTTTTTTCTATTATGTAATAGCATTTCATACATAGCTTAATTTTAAAATACTATGTTGCTTAAAAATGCTAATGATTATATGAGTCTTCAGTGAGTTGTAATCTTTTTACTGATGGAGGGTCTTGCCTCAATGTTGATGGCTGCTGACTGATCAGGGTGGTGATTGCTGAAGGCTGGAGTGGCTGTGGCAATTTATTAAAATAAGACAACAATAAAGTTTGCAGCATCTATTGACTCTTAATTTCACTGAAGACTTCTCTGTAGCATGTGATGCTGTTTGATAGCCTTATACCCACAGTGGAACGTCTTTCATAATTGAAGTCAGTTCTTTCAAATCCTCCTACTATCAACTGTATTTTTTAAAACTATATTTTAAGTTCTGGGGTACATGTGCAGATTGTGCAGGATTGTTAGATAGGTATACACATGCCATGGTGGTTTGCTGTGTCCATCCTCCCATCATCTACATTAGGTATTTTTCCTAATGTTATCCCTCCCCAATCCTCCTACCCCCTGCTATCCCTCCCTAGCTCCCCCACCCCGCAACAGGCCCCAGTGTGTGATGTTCCCCTCCCTGTGTACATGTGTTCTCATTCTTCAACACCACTTATGACTGAGAACATGCAGTGTTTGGTTTTCTGTTCTTGTGTCAGTTTGCTGAGAATGATAGTTTCCAGCTTCATCCATGTCCCTGCAAAGGACATGAACTCATCCTTTTTTATGGCTGTGTAGTATTCCGTGGTATATATATGCCACATTTTTTTTATCCAGTCTGTCATTGATGGGCATCTGGGTTGGTTCGAAGTCTTTGCTATTGTAAACAGTGCTGCAATGATCATACATGTGCATGTGTGTTTATAGTAGAATGATTTATAATCCTTTGGGTATATACCCAGTAATGGTATTTCTATTTCTGCATCCTTGAGGAATTACCACACT
Source organism: Aotus nancymaae (assembly GCF_030222135.1). Classification (NCBI taxonomy): domain Eukaryota; kingdom Metazoa; phylum Chordata; class Mammalia; order Primates; family Aotidae; genus Aotus; species Aotus nancymaae. The sequence goes on from NW_026988460.1 coordinate 8,101,685, forward strand.
GTCTTCTGCAATGGTTGTAAAAGTGTTCCTATTTCTCCACATCCTCTCCAGCATCTGTTGTCTCCTGATTTTTTAACGATCGTCATTCTAACTGGCATGAGATGGTATATGAGTGTTTTTGATTTGCATTTCTCTAATGATGAGAAAACAGCAAATGATGATGAGCTTTTTTTCATGTGTTTGTTGGTTGCATAAATATCTTCTTTTGAAAAGTGTCTCTTCATATCCTTCACCCACTTTTTGATGGGGTTGTTTTTTTTTCTTATAAATTTAAGTTCTTCGTAGATTCTGGATATTAGCCCTTTGCCAGATGGGTAGGTTGCAAAAATATTTTCCCATTCTGTTGGTTGCCAGTTCACTCTAATGATAGTTTCTTTTGCTGTGCAGAAGCTCTTAAGTTTAATTAGATCCCATTTGTCTATTTTGGTTTTTGTTGACATTGCTTTTAGTGTTTTAGTCATGAAGTCTTTGCCTATGCCTATGTCCTGAATGGTATTGCCTAGGTTTTCACCTAGGGTTTTTATGGTTTTAGGTCTTACATTAAAATCTTTAATCCATCTTGAGTTTATTTTTGTGGAAGGTATAAGGAAGGGGTCCAATTTCAGACTTCTGCATATGGCTAGCCAGTTTTCCCAACACCATTTATTAAACAGGGAATCCTTTCCCCATTGCTTGTTTTTTTCTGGTTTTTCAATGATCAGATGGTTGTAGATGTGTGGCCTTATTTCTGAGGCCCCTGTTTTGTTCCATTGGTCTATATCTCTGTTATGGTACCAGCACCATGCTGTTTTGATTACTGTAGCCTTGTAGTATAGTTTGAAGTCAGGTAGCGTGATGCCTCCAGCTTTGTTTTTTTGCTTAGAATTGTCTTGGCTATGTGGGCTCTCTTTTGGTTCCATATGAAGTTTAAGGTGGTTTGTTCCAGTTCTGTGAAGAAGGTCAATGGTAGCTTGATGGGGATTGCATTGAATTTGTAAATTACTTTGGGCAGTATGGCTATTTTTACAATATTGATTCTTCCTAATCATGAGCATGGAATGCTTTTCCATCTGTTTGTGTTCTCTCTTATTTCCTTGAGCAGTGGTTTGTAGTTCTCCTTGCAGAGGCCCTTCATATCCCTTGTTAGTTATATTCCTATGTATTTTATTCTCTTTGTAGCAATTGTGAATGGGAGTTCTCTCATGATTTGGCTCTCTGTCTGTTTTCAATGTATATGAATGCTTGTGATTTTTGCAAATTGATTTTGTAAGCTGAGACTTTGCTGAAGTTGCTTATCAGCTTAAGGAGATTTTGGGCTGAGACAATGGGGTCTTCTAAATACATAATCATGTGTTCAGCAAATAGAGACAATTTGACTTCCTCTTTTCCTAATTGAATACCCTTTATTTCTTTTTCTTGCCTGATTGCTCTGGCCAGATTTTCCAATACTATGCTGAATAGGAGTGGTGAGAGAGGGCACCCTTGTCTTGTGCCAGTTTTCAAATGGAATACATCCAGTTTTTGCCCATTCTTAAAATAATAAAAGCTATTTATAACAAACCCATAGCCAACACCATCTTCTCCAGAAGTAGATTTTATCTCAAAAAACCATGTTCTTTGCTCATCCATAAGAAGCAACACAACTCCTCATCCATTAAACTTTGATCAAGAGATTGCAGAAATTTAGTCACATACTCAGGATCCACCTCTAATTCTAGTTTTCTTGCTATTTCCATCACATCTGCAGTTTCCTCCACTGAAGTCTTGAATCTCTCAAAGCCAACCATGAGGGAATCACCTTCTTCCATGGAATCACCTTCTTCCAAAAGTCCTATTAATGTTGATATTCTGACCTCTTCTCATGAATTATGAATGTTCTTAATGGCATCTAGAATAGTGAATCCTTTTCAGAAGGTTTTTCATTTACTTTGCCCAGATCCATCACTGGAATCACCATCTATGGCACCTACAGCCTTATGAAATGTTTTTAAGTCATAAGACTTGAAAGTAGAAATTACTCTTGGATCCATGGGCTATAGAATGGATATTGTGTTAACAGGTGTAAAACTAACATTAATATACTTATATATCTCCACCAAAGCTCTTCTTAAATAACTAAGTGTATTGTCAATAGGCAGTAATACTTTAAAAGAAATGTGTTTTTTTTTGAGCAGTAGTTCTCAACAGGGGGTTTAAAATATTCAGCAAACCATACTATAAACAGATGTGCTGTCATCCAGGCTTTACTATTCCATTTATTATTTTTTAATTCTGTTTTGAGACAATCTTGCTCTATCATCCAGACTGGAGTGCAGTGGTGTGATCTTGACCCACTGCAGCCCCTGCCTCCTTAGTTCAAGCAATTCTCCTGCCTCAGCCTCTGAATAGCTGGGACCACAGTTGCATGCCACCATGCCTGGCCATTTTTTTATTTTTAAATTTTATTTTATTTTTCCATAAGTTACTGGAATACAGGTAGTATTTGGTTACATGATTAAGTTTTTCAGTGGTGATTTATAAGACTTTGGTGCACCCATCACCAGACAAGTATAATTTTTGTAGTTTTAGTAGAGATGAGGTTTCACTATGTTGGCCAGGTTAGCCTAGAACTCCTGACCTCAAGTGATCCACTTGCCTTGGTCTACCAAAGTGCTGGGATTACAGGCAGGAGCTACTACGCCCAGCCTGTTATTCCATTTAAAGGGAATAGGCAGAATAGATTTAGTATAGTTCTTAAGGGTTCCAGGATAGATTTAGCATAAATCTTAAGGGTCCCAGGATTTTCAGAATGGTAAATTAACATTGGCTTCAATTTAAAGTCAGGGCAAAAGCCCCTAACAAGAGTCAGTCTGTCCACTGAAGCTTTGAAGCCAGGTATTAACTTCTTCTATCTATGAAAGTTTTAGATGGCATCTTCGGCATCTTCTTTCAGTAGAAGCTTATTTTATCTGCACTGAAAATTTGTTGTTTAGCAGGGCCACCTTCATCAGTGATCTTAGCTAGATCTTCTGGATAACTTGCTACAGCTTCTCCATGAGCTCTTGCTGCTTCATCTTGCACTGCCATGTTGTGGAGATGGTTTCTTTCCTTAAACATCATAAAACAGTCTCTGCTGACTTTTCTTCTGTGGCTGCCTCACCTCTCCTCCCTCAGCCTTTATAGAACTGAAGAGAGACAAGGTTTTGCTGTGGATTAGCCTTTGGCTTAATAAGGAAATGTTGTGGCTGGTTTGATCCTCTATCTAAACCACTAAAACTTTCTCCGTATCAGCAATAAGGCTGTCTTGCATTTTTATCATTTGTATATTCACTGGAGAGTACTTTTAATTTCCTTTAAGAACCTTTCCTTTGCATTTACAACTTAGCTCTTTGGCGCAACAGACCTAGCTTTCCTTCTGTCTTAACTTTCAACATCCTTTCCTCACTAAGTTTAGTCATTTCTAGGTTTTGATTCCAAGGGAGAGACATACAACTCTTCCTTTCACTTGGACACTTAGTGGCCACTATAGTGTTACTAATGGGCCTAAATTTAAAATTACGGAATCTTGGGTAAGAGGAAGGCCCAAGACAGGGTGAGAGATGGGAAACAGGAAGTTGATGGAGCAACCAGAACAAACACATTTACTGATTACATTCACTTATGGATGTAGTTTGGCCCCCCAAAACAATTACAATAATAACACCAAACATCACTGATCAAAGATCACTATGGAAGATATAATAGTGGTGAGTTTTAAACTAGCACGAGAATTACAAAAATGTGACCTGGAGACACAAAGTGGGTGCTTACAGACTTGCTCAAAGCAGAGTTGCCACAAACCTTCAGTTTGTAAGAAGTACAGTATCTGTGATATGCAATAAAATGATAGGCAATAAAACAAAGTGTTCCTGTAATTATTCTTTTGATGTATCAATCAGTTTCCCAGGGCATCAGTTTTATCTTCTGTGGAAAAGGAATGTAACATCATCTATCCTTTCACTGGGTCATTGTGGAAATAAAATCAAACAATGAATGTAAATTTGCTTTATAAACAGGAAAGTACATGTATAGTGCTGTATTTATTATTTTGTAGTTGTTGCATTTGGGGAACTAGGGCAGCTCAGTAACTGAGAGCTCAGGTATTAGAACTGGCCAATTGAAGACCAACCGGCATATTTCCAGTTTCTTTTCCCTTTTATTACCACTGTGTTCTAATAGAATGCAAACTCAAATCAATACTGAGCTCAAAGTAATTTAAACAGTAAATCTAACATATTGAAAACTGGTACATAGAAATCAAAGTTCTAATTGAGACTCACACTTTTAATAATTCATAATATTCTTTTCTTAAATCTATGTAATTTACTAAGGAGGAAAACTAAAATAAGGAACATGTTTTTCTCATGTATTTTTTAACTTTACATGTCAATTCTGGAGTTATTTGACCCTGGACCCTGTCCAGCTGACATTCACAGTTTCTGTAAATGTTGTACAATTACAATTGATCAGAATAATAACCTTATCCACAATAAAATCCTCAAACATTAAATAAGATTTAGTTAAATCATGTCAAATGTTATGATAACACAATGAAATAGACAGATGTATTTTAAAATTATTTTCAATAATAAATTTTAAAATGAAAAGGAAGTTTAGGTTATACTCAAGCTAAACTAAACCATCCATTTTCATTAAAAATTGATTTATTGAGATTTCTTTGAGAGGCAAGTATAAAAGGTTGTTGGATTATGTCCACTCTAGCAGTTGTTTATAACCACTGGGATGGAATGTAAGAGATGGAAACATTTTAAGACACATGAAGAAAGACAGGTATATCAGCATAATGAAATAAAGCACCTAGTATTTATAAAAATAAGAGTACAGATCTTCAGCAATGTGAAATGTGAACACACATTGATTGGTAAATGTGTATTTTATAACTGTATTTAAATCATCTTGAAAGTTTGAAGAACATACACCACTTTATGTAAGGATGCCTTAAATACAGAATTTGCCAAGTAGTGAAAGCTGGAGATGAAATGTAGAGAGTCTTTTGGGTATTTTGACCAACAATGAATCCAATATTGAAATGGAAGAGGCCATATTTGTTACTGAGTCTTAGACCCTGAGGTAAGGCAGCTATGAACAAAAAATACAGGTATTCATAAATCTAAACTCAACAATAATAGACTGGATGAGAAAATGGATTTTGTGTAGCAAATTCTCTAGGTAGCCAAAGATAAAAGACATTCTTCTTTACAAACAGAGGCACAAAAGCAAAGAACTGCTTCACTGATGGAAAAGCTAATTAGATCTTTGGAAAACTGTTCCAAGGCAGAGAAGACAAAGTGAATATCAAGGGGACTACTTTAAGAGGAGTGCCCCAAGGATGAAGGAAACAAACCAAAGTGAAACTTACTGGGGAAAAAAATAATAAACAATAGCCTTCACTGTGTGGTACACATTCTTGCCGAAATGGGTGATGGCAGAAGTTATGAATAACATAGGGTATTTTCACTAATTAATTGCCACATGACAACTAAGCAATTTGAATTCCAAAAACGAAATTTCTGAAACCAAACACAGTTGCAGAACTTGCCTCACCAGGAACAGTCTGCGGAAGTGGCCTTACTAGTCCCAGTTGCTGGAGAAGTGAGAGTTAGTGCCCGCGGGTAGAATTTCAGGGCTTGAAGATTGTATAATTTGGGCCTTCTCAGTAAGTAAAGAAAAATGCAAAATTACTAATACGAAACTAGATAGATGTAAGAGCAGATTTTTATTTGGAATGAGAAAATCACAACAAATTACACATATCAAAAAACTGACAAATGACACAAATATCACATAATCCAGAGGGAGACAAAAACTGTAATATAGGATTAATACTTTGACGTAAATCTGACCCTGCATCTTTTAGACAAGGTGTCAGAAAAATTGTCAGTAGGAACGCCATGGAAGCCATTCTTAAATCAGGATGGCTAGCATAACTCCATAACTTTATTAGATGCTTGGAAGTGACTTTGAGCCACATAAACCCAAACTAAGTATATCCCCAACTTAATCTCCTTTGGCAGATCCCACTCAATCATGGACAATCCAAACTCCTTAGTCAGGAAAGGAATTGCGCTGGAAGGCAAGTTAGAGTGGTGCAATAGTGGTCTTAAACAACTGAAGTCAAAACGATTTTTGCAAGTTTTACAGAAACACATTGTGGTGAATGCATCGTGAGCACACTGCTGGACTCCTCCCAGAACCTTGAAAGGGGCCCAAGCAAGTGAGAGTTCCTGCAGCTTGGCTCAGCTTCCTTTACTTCACTTTAAGTTTGCCTCTGCATGGCCATTGATGCTTCTTGACTGGATACAAGTTGCCATAGATAGGAGGCAAAAACAATCTGGGCTAGCCGGGCGCGGTGGCCCATGCCTGTAATCTCAACACTTCTGGATGCTGAGGCGGATGAATCACCTGAAGTCAGGAGTTCAAGACGAGTCTGGCCAACATGGTGAAACCCTGTCTCTACTAAAAACACAAAATTAGGCTGCGGCGGCTCACCCCTGTAATCCCAGCACTTTGGGAGGCAGAGGCAGGCAGATCACGAGCTCAGGAGATTGAGACCATCCTAGCCAACACGGTGAAACCCCATCTCTACTAAAAATAAAAAAATTGAGCCAGGCGCGGTGGCTCACGCCTGTAATCCCAGCACTTTGGGAGGCCGAGACGGGTGGATCACGAGGTCAAGAGATCGAGACCATCCTGGTCAACATGGTGAAACCCCATCTCTACTAAAAATAAAAATTAGCTGGGCATGGTGGCGCATGCCTGTGATCCCAGCTACTCAGGAGGCTGAGGCAGGAGAATTGCCTGAACCCAGGAGGCGGAGGTTGCGGTGAGCTGAGATCACGCCATTGCACTCCAGCCTGGATAACAAGAGCGAAACTCCATCTCAAAAAAAAAAAAAAAAATTAGCTGGGTGTGGTGGTGTGCGCCTGTATTCCCAGCTACTCGGGAGGCTGAAGAAGGAGAATCACCTGAACCCGGGAGGCAGAGGTTGCAGTGAGCTAAGATTGTGCCACTGCACTCCAGGCTGGTAACAGAGCAAGACTCTGTCTTCAAAAATAATAATAATAATAATTAGCTGGCTGTGGTGGTGTGCACCTGTAATCCCAGCTACTCAGGAGGGTGAGGAAGGAGAATATCTTGAACCTGAGAGGTGGAAGTTGCAGTGAATGGAGATCGCGCCACTGCTGGATAACAGAGTGAGACTTTGTCTCGAAAAAAAAAAAAAAAAAGAAAGAAAAAGGAAAAAGTCTGGGCCAGAAAGTAGGTCTTCAGTAGAAATGATTATGAATTTATAACATAATTTACTTTCAGCTATTGCCCTTGTGTTTCATATTTGTAAAACTTACCAATAGTGAAAATTCTAACAAGTACTTAAAAATATTTCACGGAAGGCCAGGCACGGTGGCTCATATCTGTAATCCCAACACTTTGGGAGGCTGACACAGGCAGATCACCTGAGGTCAGGAGTTCAAGACCAGCCTGGCCAACATGGCAAAACCCTGTCTCTACTAAAAATACAAAAAAATTAGATGGGAGTGATGGTGGGTGTCTGTAATCCCAGCTACTCAAGAGGCCAAAATAAGAGAATTGTTTGAACCCAGGAGGCAGAGGTTGCAGTGAGCTGAGATTGTGCCACTGCACTCCAGCCTGGGTGAGAGAGTGGAACTCCATCTCAAAAAAAAAAAAAAAAAGAAAATGTATATATATACATTTTTTTTTCAGGGAAATTTTTGCTTGTTAATTTTTTTGAAGGTTCCAGATTCTTTCACAGAAAGATTAATGGGACTTCCATGGCACAAGATTTAGAATTTCTAGGCTTTATGTGATATGGGCCGAAGGATGATGTTGGAGGTTTCTCTATCCGAGAAAAATCTGCCCTGTAAGAATATTAAACTTCTCTCTCTGACACTCATCACTATGGAATAAAAGAATGATTCAAGACCATTCACCATTATAATTCAAAGTCCTCTCTAGCTGAGGCTAAGAAAATTGGCCACATTATTATCAATTAGAAAACTTATTGAAAATCTGTATATTAGAGCAGAGAATTACCAACCATGTGTATGAGAGAATATTACCCAGGAAAGCTATGTTCTGAGTTTTGAGACAGAACAGACATAATGAATAAAGATGGAAGAAAATGATCTCTTCCAGGAAGGTTTTCTGCATATAGAAGACAAGCCATAATTGGGCATTCCATGAGGGCTGGGAAATGGAGCATAGTGGCAGCAACCCTTCAAAGAGTTAAGAAAAACATAGAAGGAAGAGGTAAAGCAATTCTAAGTTACACAGCTGTTTTATTGTGCAGTTTTGTCAAGGGCTGGCTTTGCCCTCAGTATCTGACAATAACAAAGACTAATGCATGTGCATATGTAAGGCCATGGGTCCAAGCTGCATGTGTAAGCCATGTGCATTGGACTGGAGAAGTCAACAGTAAACTCCAGGGAGTGAGCAGGCCCCTTTTCATACCAGTCGCTTTAGATAGCAGAGATTTGACAGCGGTCTCTTTTAGGTGGCAAGCTCAGGCCAATATTTCCCAAAAGGATGTACGTGGACCTCTGCTAGTATGTGAGATGTTATGATTTAAACGGTTATTTCTATTTAATGCTTTTATCTGGCATTTTATTTATCTTAATATGATAAAGGAAAAAATATTGACCCAGTGGGTTTACAGATATTATAATGTTTTCTTTTATTAATTAAATAAAAAGGAAGTCGATTAAGAAGTAAAGAATAATTACCAGTATTCTGAATAGGTGATATTGAGATGTGACAAGAATCACAAGGGGGAATTAGAATAATAAAGGCTTGGAGCAATCCTATTACTGAGTCTAAACCCAAAGGAATATAAATCAATCTATTATAAAGACACATGAAGGCCAGGCACAGTGGCTCATGCCTGTAATCCCAGCACTTTGGGAGGCCAAGTTGGGCAGATCATTTGAGGTCAGGAGTTCGAGAGCAGCCTGGCCAACATGGTGAAACCTCATCTCTACTAAAAATATAAAAAGCAGTTGGGTGTGGTGGCACCCGCCTATAATCCCAGCTACTTGGGAGGCTGAACAGAAGAATCACTTGAGGCCAATGGGCAGAGGTTGCATTGAGTTGAGATAGTGCCATTGCACTCCAGCCTGGGCAACAGAGCAAGACTCCATCTCAATAAAAAAAATGACACATGCACACGAATGTTTACTACAGCACTATTCACAATAGCAAAGACATGGAATCAACTTAAATGCCAATCAATGATGGATTGGATAAAGAAAATGTGGTGCATATACATCATGGAATGTTATGAAGCCATAAAAAGGGTAAGATCATGTCTTTTGCAGAAACATGGATGAAGCTGGAGGTTATTATCCTTAACAAACTAACACAGGAACAGAAAACCAAATACCACACGTTCTAACTTATAAGTGGGAGCTGAATGATGAGAACTTATGAGCTGAATTATGAGAACAAAGAAGGACAGAACAGACACTGGAATCTACTTGAACATGGAAGGTGAGAGGAGGGAGAAGAATAAAAAAGATAACCATGGATACTAGTTTTAATACCTGAGTGATAAAATAATCTGCACAACAAACCCCCATGATACCAGTGTACCTATGTAACAAACATTTACATGTAACCCTGAGACTAAAATAAAAGTTTAAAAAATAATAAATAAAAAATAAAGCCCAGGAAAAAAATTCATATGTAAACCCCTGCTTTTCTAAGAGTATAGAGAAGTGGCTGCTATGCAAAGGACTTCAAGAGACAGAATGCATCTTACCTTAAAAAAAAAAATTCATATCTCAAATTCCTAAATTTTATCAAATAGAAATGGAAATAGAAAACCTAAATTATGGCTAAGTTTTTTCTCTTAGTTTTATGTTTTATCAGGGCTCATACTGCCCATTTTTACCTATGAGGATCTTGAGGTGTAAAGTAATTATGTTAGTTCCTAAGGTGCAGGAAACAGTTAAGATTTGAACACAGGAACTTTATCTCCAAATTCTGTGATAACTATTACTCTAGCACTGGTTCAAGACATTCTGGCCAAAACTGGTCAGGTGTAGAATCAGTACAGGCAAAAAAAAATGGGGAATGCCTCATGCACAACTAGAACATTAACTTCTGTATCTATTCCTGGCTAAAATGTTACCAAGTTTTGGAGATACAGACTTGTTAACATGAAATATACACAACTGGCAGGATGTTTCAACAGAAAAACATGATAAGGACAATTCATGCAAAAACTATGGATGTATACATATGTATGAGTATACATACATACACACTTCCATTTTATGCATAGGTGAAATGGGACTTTGTTGCTAAGAGTCAATATTAGATCATGCTACCGTGGTTAAGAATGAGAGCTCTGACCTCTTACCTCCTGGACTCAAATTCCTTACCAGCTATGTGGCTTTGGGCAAGTTTTTCAACTTCTCAAAGCATGTTTACTCAAAACAGGGATAATAATAATAGCTATCTCATACAGTTGCTATGAGGATAAAATGAGATAATATTCAAAATATGCTGAAAACTGTGCCTAGAATATCATAAATTATACATAGCTATAAAGAGTTAGTCTGGCTGGGCACAGTGGCTCACACCTATAAATCCCAGCACTTTGGGAGGCTGAGGTGGGTGGATTACGAGGTCAAGAGATCAAGACCATCCTGGTCAACATGGTGAAACCCCATCTCTACTAAAAATACGGAAATTAGCTGGGCATGGTGGTGCATGCCTGTAGTCCCAGCTACTCGGGAGGCGGAGAATTGCTTGAACCCAGGAGGCAGAGGTTGCGGTGAGCCGAGATCATGCCATTGCACTCCAGCCTGGGTAACAAGAGCACAACTCCGTCTCAAAAAAATAAAAATAAATATAAATAATAATAAAAAAATAAAGAGTTACTCTTATTGTCCATTTAATGATGTAATTTAAAATAAATACAAATGCACAAAAAGTTCACTCTTCATTGGCTCAGTAATCTGTTTTGATGTCAATTTACATATTATTAAATAGAAGACTACAATTATTTTCATACCAGCATTTGACACAAGAATTGAAAAATGTTTTCAAATATTTTTAATTATATGGGCACTTACTATGTTGGGAGGACCTTTGCCTGACAACTGGTCATTACTAGGAGTAGCTAAGAAGGTAAATGTTCTATTACATGTGAAACCTTTCCTGCGGTTTGGCTTTTACTGATTCTCTGGTTTATCAACGTGTACAGAATGTGTTACACAGGAGTGCCACCTCTGTCTTAAATGGAATTAAGTCTGAATCCTATGGGATGGGGAAGATTCTGCCAGGTAAATAGTGAAGAGAGAGGTGGAGCTTGTCTAGGCAGGTGCCCACTGTATGTTAATGCCTAGACATGAGAAAATGCTACTCATTTCTGAAACAATATGTCCCCTGTCCATGGTTTGAGCTTACAATACAAGGTGGAGGAGCTTGAGAGACTGAGTCTGGTTGGGTGGTAATAGAGCCTGTTTGTCATGCTAAGGATTTTAGACTATCCAGACGGAAGTTGTGAACAACTGGAAGGCTTTAAACTGGGGGGTTACATGGTTATTTTTGCTAAGAGGCTACCAGCATCTGTGTGATAGGAATTCTTAATGTGGAGTCCATAGACATTCCCAGAAATATAGTGGGTCTATGAACCAAGATAGCAAAAATGAAAAAAAAATCATCTTTATTTTTACTAACCAATTTAGTGTATTACTAAAACAGCATGCATTTCTTATATCACACATTTGTTTATAACATACTGATAACTATTTTAATATAATTGGTTTTCTCTATAATCCTATCTATTTTATTTCATGCTTTCAAAACATTTTTCTGATAAGGAGTCCATAGGTTTCTCTTGACAGCCAAAGGGGTCTCTAGCACAAAATAAGGTTAAAAACCCCTAGGAAAGCCTTACACATATACCTACTAAGACTATGCAAGATTCCTCACAGCACATGCTAGGGAAGTGGCTACAAGTTCAAGTACGAACCAAATATCCCAACAAGGTAATAATTAAGCTGGCTTAATTAAAAACTCTAAATACTGTTACCAGAACTTCTTTTACTCTGTTTGCTAGCATGAAAGTTCAAAATATTAGACTGTCTCTTTCAAATCAAGTCCGCTGGCAACCTTGCGTGAACAAATCCTGCATATTATGTCAGGTTGCTTCTGTGCATACACACTATTGTGGTGGGTATTTCCTGGGGATGTCTCCCCAGATCCATGCCTCCTCATTCTGGCAATAACAACTAATTGCAACCAATTGAATCAACTAATTGGATGCACCGCTTATCCTCTCTCAATATGTGTCATCTTGGGGGAGTGTCATTCCCCTCAAAACATGTATGCCAAGGCTAACTCAATCTTTCTATTACATTCCATCAACCACATGATCTAAACTTGTCCAATGAGAGTAACACTCAAGATTTTTCAGGAACTAGCTGAGAAGATTCTAGTTGTTTCTATTGGATTTAACCCAAGGGTCTATGAGAATGGAGCTCCTACAACCACATTTCCCACCAAAGTGGAGAGCCTGATATCAGAAGAAGTTAGCATGCGGAAAATAAAGAGAGAATGGGGAGAAACTGAGTCCTGGTGACACTATTTGATCCCTGCGAGACAGAGGTAACACTGGACTATTTAAATTCATGAGCCAAGTGCTTTTTTTAAAAAATTATGGAATGATTTAAATTCTTTAATTGCGAGATGGAGAGTATCCTAATGGAAAGAACAAATGTTCATAACAGAAAACAAACAACAAAAAAACCTGTGTAGTTCATAGAATACTGTGGATTCTTTTCTTACCAATTCATTTGTGATGGCATAAAAATTGTCAGGAAAAGAACCCCTTCCTTTAGTGTTAAGGAGGAGTATCTAATCATTAAATACATAAGCTACTTTAACCACATTTTTGCTGTTCATATTGTGTTAACAGTATTCCTTAGGCAGAACTTCGCAAAGTGTACTCCATGAACCACCCACAGCAGAATTATATGGGGTTGAACTAACAATAGACACTGTTATGGTACTGCCAGGTTCATATGCCCAATGCATAGCAACAGATCAATACATGTAGACAGTGGGGTTTGCAACAGACAAACAGGTTAATAATCACGAGATGGGAGGAAACCTCAAATTTCAAATCTGTCTCTTCCAGGGGTTCCGAGCAAGGGTTTTTAAGGGGTTCATGGAAAGTGAGGGGCTAGGAAACGATTCATCAATTGACCAGGGTAAGGAGGATGAAATCATCAGGATGTGGAAACTCCATTCTCCCATGAGTCAGCTCCTTGCTGGGCTCTTCAGACCAGCTGGCATCAGTAGTTTTATCAGTATGCAGAACGTAAAGGAGAAACTCAAATGGAAAGTTTATCATCTCACAATATCTTATAATTTATCTATACAACAGAAAAGAAACAAAGAGTCTTGTGACAAGGGCTACATTATCCTGGGGTAGTAAGCAGTGACCAGATACAAAGAAGTGGGCCAAAGGGCAAGCTGGCTTCATGCTTGCTGCTATTGTGTTACAAGACTAAAAAGTTCTTGTAACTTAGTTGGATTTTATTTTATTCACTTAATCAATTTAATAAAATTTCCTTGGGGATGGTTTCAACATTCTTGGATTCCAGGCCAAATGTACTGAATAATATCTCTGGAGGAAAGGACAGGCCTAAGAATCTGCATTTTTCTTAAATACCTGGTGATGTCCAAACACAGAAGGCTCTAAAACCTTCTTTCTTATGGTTACTAATACTATGGAATGTACAGAATTATGCCATGAGGGTGTCTAGGACTGCACCTTGCTAATTCTTCACTGAGTATTTTTTGTATTTTTTTACTTTAAGGTTTTATGTTATCAGTGAGGGGTTTTCATTGCCATTTATCATGCTCAAGCCATACCATTTACCATCATTTCTGAAGCTCATAGTACAAAACAGATTCCCAGGATTTATTCTGTTTTCAATTCATGTGGTGGGAGCCCAGAAAATCTGCATTTTTATTTTTCACCTGGCCATCTAGAACACCTGAAGTGTGTGTTGATGTTTTCTATTCATATTAACACAGCAGTCAGATGTGTGGACTGTGTCATCTTTTGGCTGAAGCAGGAGCCTAAGTAGGCCTCTGTGTTGCCTTAATGTTTATTTAGTGCACAAAATTATTGGGTATCTGTTCTCATTAGGGATTACTGACAAATAGAAAATACTATTCATTTTATTCAAATTTTCACATCTGTTTCCATCCTGTGTGGGATTGATTTTTTTTTTTTTTTTTTTTGGGTGACAAAGTCTCACTCTGTCACCCAGGCTAGAGTGAAGTGGCAAGATCTTGGCTCAATGCAACCTCCATCTCTCAGGTTCCAGCGGTTCTCCTGCCTCAGACTCCTGAGTAGCTGGGATTACAGGTGTGTATCACCATGCTCAGGTAATTTTTGTATTTTTAGTAGAGACGGGATTTCACCAAGTTGGTCAGGCTGGTCTCAAACTCCTAACCTTGTGCTCTGCTCACCTCGGCCTCCCAAAGTGCTGAGATTACCTGCATGAGTCACTGTGCCCAGTCCCTGTGCAGAATTTTAATCCTGTATATCAATCAGGTAGGACCAAGTTTCCCAGGTAATTCTGATGCATCCTGAAGTTTTAAGAATGATTAAACTGGAGAGATCAAGAAAAAAAATGAATTCTAACCAGAATAGAAAGAGAACATTAAACCTGAAACCCTTGAATTCCCTTTTTACTTGATCAATCCAGAAGACATCTTCAGTTTTCCCTATTTGCAGTTAGTTTTCCCTCTTGTTAGCACACTGCGTTTTCTTTCACCCCTATGGAGTTTTAGAATTCATCATACTCTTTGTATAGAACAATTTAAGCCACTTGCAGGAACCAACCAGATTTAATTAGGAATATCCCTAAGGAAAAGACTTGGCCACTCTATGGGCATTGCTGCATGCACATCTTGTCACTACCCAGCAGGACTTAATGCTTGATGAATTTTGGGATATTTTTAAAGTAGGAAATTGAGCATACAATTGAAAATGCCAAAATGCTGCTGCATTCATGAAGCAAACTCACTGTGAGCTCTGAATTCCGTTTTTGTTTCTCGGTTAAAATTGAGTTTGAGTTATGCACACATTTCAGGAATAGGAAAACTATTATTTATCTATTTTCAGATATGGATTTTGGCATCTTCTTCAAACTAGTTGTAGAAATTGAGCTGCATATAGGAAGCAGAAATGCTACACTTTCTTAAGAAATTTTTGACAATAACTTCAGGTAAAAATGAGAACTTTTCCTATACTCTAAACTGTCCATTACTGGATGGGGGATTTATAAAAAATTATTACTCAATCAAATTGACAGATTCCTTATGTTATTCATTCAAGGTATTTTTCCTGTTTTTTCCATGGAGGAAGAGTGAGAGAACAAAACAGAAAGCAAGAGAAGTGAGTATTTTTCACCAGTTACCTATATTTACTAGGAAATCACGAGAAAAATATACACTGTATATTATAACTCTACCTATTATTTCTTGTAATGAATATAAATCTGAACAGGAAAAATCATTTAAGACAGTATTTCTACATCTTTCAATGTATGTTTTTAAAAGTTAATACTTGTGTATTTAAAAGAAATCTTTTTGCATATGTAATAAGACAAAAGGATCTGATCTCTATTTTTTTTGCCCACAAATAAAGGTGTTGTATTTTACTCTTGCCTAGGGTACATATGTTATTATTGACATAAAATTCCAATCAATATTTAGAAATAAAGCTTCATAGAAAATTTCATTTCACCTAATCAATAAACTAGCAACCTGGCCATCTGGAACACTTGAAATGTGTGTTGATGTTTCCTATTCATGGTAACATGGCAATCAACTGTGTGGATTTTGTCATCTTTTAGCTGAAGCAAGAGCCTAAGTAGACCTTTGTGTTGCCTTAATGTTTATTTGGTGTACAAAACCATTGAGTGTTTGTTCTCACTAGGGACTATTAACATATACAAAATACTATTAGTTCATTCAAACTTTCACATCTGCTTCCATCCTGTGTAGGCTTTTAATCCTGTGTATCAATCAGGGTTTGATTAGAGTAGGACCACTATGAGCCATGTATGGAATTTACACAAATGCGGGAGATGGTGGAGAGGTCGATTCAAGTCTGTGGCTTCTGTTTCTCATTTTGGGCTTCACTTACTATAGGTTGGCTAGGTCAACCTCCAAGGGAAAACTGGATGTAAAACAGGGGGTCAAGGACAAATTGAAACCTGCAAGAAACAACTGGAACCTATCAGGATAAATGACTCTCTTGATTTCATCAGGAATGTCTGGTATGTGATGAGTGGGTAAGAAAACACAGGTTCTCTGCCAACGTAGACGATGCTTATCATGGCACTTTTCCTGTGATCATAACTGCTTCAGAATCCTTCTAAACACAGATATCTAGGTAGTTGTTTCCAATCTAATGAAGTTGATCTAAGATAAGAAACCTATTTGCCATACCCAGTGTCAACACAGCATTCAAGAAAGGGGTACCCTGTTATAGGTCACCCTCATTCTCTGGATCTCGGTCCTAATTGATTTTATGATTTAAAGAGACTTTGAGGATAACTGACCATGACTTACTTAAAGCATTGCTTTTTAAAGGGAAAAATGAATTTCGAGCTTCACTAATCAACTAACTGGCAGTTTCTCAAGAGAAAGTAACTGTTTCTTATTAGCAGTAGCAATAATAGAACATGCTCTTTGGAAGATTATCTACATTTATATTTATTTGTTCTTAACTTACATGCTTCAAGTTTATGTAAACTTGGTCAAAACATTAGTCAATAGATCTTGAACATGAGATAAAATTCAGAAGGAGCTATGCTTTCAAAAGAAAACAGAGTGAGAGTGACCTGGACATTGCCTTTGTCTGATCTCCATGGGAAGCCCTCTATACATACTAAGTTCAGAAATTACACAAGTGCATGGACTTTATTTTCCTTTCTTTTTTTCAGTTTCAGCATAAAACTGCATTTCTCTAACTTGACTCCATTGATTTGACTTCTGTCCATTTGGGCACAGCTGAATGAATAAAGCTCTTCTCCACAGTGATATGTCAGCTCGTATTTTTCCCTCAAATTGTCTCTGCATCCCAGATCTTGAGTGTCTTTAAGAATTTCTCTTTTACCATAAGGACATTACATAATGGTAAAGGGATCAATGCAGCAAGAAGAGCTAACTATCCTAAACATATATGCACCCAATGCAGGAACACTCAGATTCATAAAGCAACTTCTTAGAGACCTACAAAGGGACTTAGACTCCCATACAATAATAGTAGGAGACTTTAACACCACATTGTCAATATTAGACAGATCAACAAAACAGAAAATTAAGGATATCAAGGACTTGAACCAAGTGGACCTAATAGACATCTATAGAACTCTCCACCCAAAATCAAGAGAATACACATTCTTCTCAGCACCACATTGCACCTATTCTAAAATTGAGCACATAATTGGAGGTAAAACACTCCTCAGTAAATGCAAAAGAATGGAAATCATAACAGTCTCTCAGACCACAGTGCTATAAAATTAGAACTCAGGATTAAGAAACTCACTCAAAATCACACAACTACATGGAAACTGATCAACCTGCTCCTAAATGACTACTGGATAAGTAATGAAATGAAGGCAGAAATAAGGATGTTCTTTGAAACCAGTAAGAATGAAGACACAATGTACCAGAATCTCTGGGACGCATCTAAAGCAGTGTGCAGAGGGATTTATAGCACTAATTGCCCACCAGACAAAGCAGGAAAGATCGAAAATCGACACCCTAATGTCACAATTAAAAGAAATAGAGGAGCAAGAACAAACAAATTCAAAAGTCAGCAGAAGACAAGAAATAACTAAGATCAGAGCAGAACTGAAGGAGATAGAGACACAAAAAACCCTTCAAAAAACTCAATGAATCTAGGTGCTGTTTTTGTTTTTTAAGGATCGGCAAAATAGATAGACCACTAGCCAGACTAATAAAGAAGAAAAGAGAGCAAAATCAAATAGATGCAATATAAAATGATAAAGGTAATATCACCACTGATCCCACATAAATATAAACTACCACCTGAGAATACTATAAACACCTCTATGCAAATAAAACAGAAAATCTAGAAGAAATGGATAAATTGCTGGACACTTATACCCTTCCAAGACTAACCCAGGAAGAAGTCAAATCCCTGAATAGACCAATAACAAGGTCTGAAATTGAGGCAGCAATTAATAGCCTACCAACCAAAAAAAGTCCAGAACCAGATGGGTTCACAGCCAAATTCTACCAGATGTACAAAGAGGAACTGGTACCATTCCTTCTGAAACTATTCCAAACAATACAAAAAGAGTCCCTAACTCATTTTATGAGGCCAACATCATCCTGATCCCAAAACCTGGCAGAGACACAACTAAAAAAGAAAATTTCAGGCCAATATCCCTGATGAACATCAATGCAAAAATCCTCAATAAAATACTGGCAAATCAAATCCAACAGCATATCCATAAGCTTACCCATCACAATCAAGGCAGCTTCATCCCTGGGATGCAAGGCTGGTTCAACATATGCAAATCAATAAACATAATCCATCACATAAACAGAACCAAAGACAAAAACTACATGACATGATTATCTCAATAGATGCAGAGTAGGTCTTTGACAAAATTCAACAACCCTTCAGGCTAAAAACTTTCAATAAACTGGGTATTGAAGGAACCTATGTCAAAATAATAAGAGCTATTTATGACAAACCCACAGCCAATATCATACTGAATGGGCAAAAGCTGAAGAATTCCCTTTGAAAACCGGCACAAGACCAAGACGCCCTCTCTCACCATTCCTATTCAACATAGTATTCGAAGTTCTGGCCAGGGAAATCAAGCAGGATAAAGAAATAAAGGGTATTCAAATAGGTAAAGAGGAAGTCAAATTGTCTCTATTTGCAGACAACATGACTGTGTATCTAGAAAACCCCATTATCTCAGCCCCAAATCTCCTTAAGCTGATAAGCAACTTCACCAGTCTCAGGATACAAAATCAATGTGCAAAAATCAAAAACATTCTTATACACCAATAAGACAGAGAGCCAAATCATGAGTGAACTCCCATTTACAATTGCTACCAAGAGAATTAAACACTCAGGAATACAACTTACAAGGATGTGAAGGACCTCTTCAAGGAGAACTACAAACCACTGCTCAAGGAAATAAGAGAGGACACAAACAGATGGAAAAACATTCCATGCTCATGGTTAGGAAGAATCGATATTGTGAAAATGGCTATACTGCTGAAAGTAATTTATAGATTCAATGCTATCCCCATCAAGCTACCATTGACTTTCTTCACAGAATTGGAAAAAAAAAACATATTAAATTTCATATGGAACCAAAAAAGAGCCCATGTATCCAAGACAATTCTAAGCACAAAAACAAACAAACAAACAAAAAGCTGGAGGCATCAAGATACCTGACTTCAAACTATACTACAAGGCTATGAGTAATCAAAACAGCATGGTCCTGGTACCAAAACAGAGATATAGACCAATGGAACAGAACAGAGGCCTCAGAAATAATACCACACATATACAACCATGTGATCTTTGACAAACCTGACAACAACAAACATGGGGAAAGGGGCCCTATTCAATAAATGGTGTTGGGAAAACTGGCTAGCCATATGCAGAATGCCGAAACTGGATCCCTTCCTTATACCTTATACCTTACACAAAAATTAACCCAAGATGAATTAAAGATTTAAGCATAAGACCTCAAACCATAAAAACCCTAGGAGTAAAAGAGAGATCCAAGATGGCTGATGATTAGCAGCTCGGGCACGTACCTCCCAGTGAAAGCGCAAAGAACGAGAGGACGCCACACTTTCAGACGAATATTAGTTGCTCACGGACCACGAGATTCCCAGTGGAGGAGCTCCACGGGTCGCCAGGGCGACTCTTGTGGCCGGCGTGGCGGTTTTGCTGGTGCCTTAGCACGCCAGTTCTTGGTGCAGAGTCCGGATATTCCCGGGCAGAAAAGCACCATCAATCTTAACACCGCTCTTTTGGCCGGCTCAGTGGATTGCTCAGATTTCGGCGCAGGGAATCAACAAGTTGGACGTCAGAGACCCAGTTAGAAAGTCGGTAATTATAAAGACGACAGACGGACAAATATATAATGAAGGGAAGAAACCAGCGTAAAAAGGTAGAGAATACTCAAAATCAGAATGCCTCTCCCTCTACAGGGGATTGCAATTCCTCATCAGTAACGGAACAAGGCTTAATAGATTACACCGGTATTCCAATAACAGAAGCAGGTTTCCAAACGTGGGTGATAAGAAACTTCTGTGAATTAAAAGAACTCATTCTAACCCAATGCAAAGAAACTAAGAACCTTGAAAAAAGGTTTAACGAAATGTTAATGAGAATGGACAATTTAGAGAAGAATATAAGTGAATTGATGGAGCTGAAAAACACAACACGAGAACTTCGCGAAGCATGCACAAGTTTAAACAGTCGAATTGATCAAGCGGAAGGAAGGATATCAGAAGTCGAGGACCAGCTCAGTGAAATGAAACGAGAAGACAAAAATGCAGAAAAAAGGATGAAAAGGAATGAGCAAAGTCTCCAGGAAATATGGGACTATGTGAAAAGACCTAATTTACGTTTGATAGGTGTACCTGAATGTGATGAAGAGAATGAATCCAAGTTGGAAAATACTCTTCAGGATATCATTCAGGAAAATTTTCCCAACCTGGCAAGGCAGGGTAATATTCAACTCCAGGTAATACAGAGAACACCACAAAGATATTCTTCAAGAAGACCAACCCCAAGGCACATAATTGCCAGATTTATTAGGGTTGAAATGAAGGAGAAAATACTAAGGGCAGCTAGAGAGAAAGTTCAGGTTACCCATAAAGGGAAACCTATCAGACTTACAGCAGATCTCTCAGCAGAAACCCTACAAGCCAGAAAAGAGTGGGGACCAATATTTAACATCCTTAAAGAAAAGAACTTTCAACCCAGAATTTCCTATCCAGCCAAACTAAGCTTTATGTGCGAAGGAAAAATTAAATCTTTTGCGAACAAACAAGTACTTAGAGAGTTCACCACCACCAGGCCTGCTTTACAAGAGCTTCTGAAAGAAGCACTATACATATAAAGGAACAACCAATATCAGCCTTTCCAAAAATATATCAAAAAGCAAAGAACTTTAACACAATAAAATATTCACATCAACTAATGGGCAAAACAGCCAGCTAGCATCAAATGCTGGTATTAAACTTACATCTATTTTAATTGGATAAAAAGCCAAAACCCATCGGTATGCTGCATCCGGGCCCATCTTACATGAAACTATACACAAAGACTCAGAGAGAAGGAGGAAGATTTACCAATTGAACAGAGAGTAAAAATAAACTAATAAACAAAAAGCAGCAGATGCAATTCTCACCTCTGATAAAGTAGACTTTAAAGCAACAAAGATCAAAAGAGGCGAGGAATGACATTACATAATGGCAAAAGGATCAATGCAACAAGAAGAGCTAACGATTCTATAGATCAACGAGATAGAAAATTAACAAGGATATTCAGAACTTGAACTCAGACCCGGAACAAGTAAACTTAATAAATATTTATAGTACTCTCCACTTCAAATACACAAAACATACATTACCACCTCACACCTATTCCAAAGGTGACTATATAATTGGAAGTAAATCACTCCTCAGTAATCGCATAGCATTTCATAGGTTTAAATTAAATATTGGTTGGCTGTTTGTTTGTTATCTTCTTCCCTTACTCCTTCCTGATTACATCATTAAGTATAATTATCAGTATAAAAGAGGTTTTCAATACCCATTACTAAATTGCATTCTAGCCTGGGCAAGAAAGCAATACTCCCATTCTCTCTCCCTCTTTCTTTTCCTTCTCCCTCCTCCCCATTCTCTCTCTCTCTTTCTCTTCCTTTTTTCTCCTTCCTATTCTCTCTCTCTCTCTCTAAAAAAAAAAAAAAAAAAAAAAACCCTAGGAGTAAACCTAGGCAATACCATTCAGGACATAGGCATGGGCAAAGACTTCATGACTAAAACACCGAAAGCAATGGCAACAAAAGCCAAAATAGACAAATGGGATCTAATTAAACTAAAGAGTTTCTGCACAGCAGAAAACAAAAAAATGTCATCAGAGTAAACAGGCAACCGACAGAATGGGAGAAAATTTTTGCTGTCTACCCATCTGACAAAGGGCTAATATTCAGAATCTACAAAGAACTCAAACAAATTTACAAGAAAAAAACAAATAACCCCATTAAAAAGTGGGCACAAGATATGAACAGACATTTCTCAAAAGGAGACTTTTATGGAGCCATCAGACATATGAAAAAAAGCTCATCATCACTAGTAATTAGATAAATGCAAATCAAAAACACATTGAGATACCATCACACACCAGTTAGTATGGCGATCATTAAAAAGTCAGGAGACAACAGATGCTGGAGAGGATGTGGGGAAATAGGAACACTTTTACATTGTTGGTGAGAGTGTAAATTAGTTCAACCATTGTGGAAGACAGTGTGGAGATTCCTCAAGGTTCTAGAACTAGAAATACTATTTGACCCAGCAATCCCATTACTGGGTATATACTCAAAGAATTATAAATCATTCTATTATAAAGACACATGCACACATGTTTATTGCAGCACTGTTCACAATACCAAAGACTTGGAAACAACCCAAATGCCCATCAATGATAGACTGGATAAAGAAAATGTGGCACCATGGAATACTGTGCAGCCATAAAAAAGGATGAATTCATTTCCTTTGTATGGGCATGAATGAAGCTGGAAACCATCATTCTCAGAAAACTAACACAAGAACAGAAAAGCAAACACCACATGTTCTCAGTCATAAGTGGGAGTTGAACAATGAGGACACAGGGAGGGGAACATCACACACTAGGGACCATTGGGCGGTGGGAGGCTAGAGGAGAGATAGCATTAGGAGACATACCTAATGTAGATGATGGGGTGATGGATGCAGCCAACCACCATGGCATGTGTATACCTATGTAACAAACCTGCATGTTCTGAACATGTACCCTAGAACTTAAAGTACAATAAAAAAATTCCTCTTCTACCATGTAACATTGTTTTTCACATATCTGTATACTAGTTCCTCTTCTCCAGAATCATTCTGGTTTATTCGTATTTCTGAGTTGTGAGAATCATACAATATCTGGCAAAAAATTGAACCAGAGCATCACACACTTATTCTGGATTATATACTAAGAGATTCTTAAAATTAAAATGAAAAAAAAAAAAATTGCATCTTTTTGTCATGTATCCGTATCATAATACTTCCTCATATTGATCTTGTGGTCAATTAAACTCCTTAAAGCTTCCCATATAGGGTGCTTTAAGCCACAGTGTCATTCCTGCAATCCACAGATGGACTATTTAGGCTCAAGAGTAAGTAATCATATTCGTCATTTTTATAGTTTACAGGTCTCAAAATTATAATGGGAATGAGTTGAGGCCTCTGTGAATTTTCAATTGAATTCACAGTCACTTTAAGCAACAGCTACTGCTTTTCTAAGTACTCACAAGTCAACCTTAAAAATACATTATTTTGGACTTTATCTGGCCTAGTGGCAAGTTTACTTGTATACACAGGTCATGTCTTCAAATTGTTAAGAGATGATAAGATCTGCAACGGTAGGAATTTTATCTGCTTAGTTCTCTGATGTATCTGTAGTAATAGGCCCTTATTCATATCTGTAGAATAAATTAATGTATATGCAAGGCAATTTCCGTATAATAAATTATGTAATCCTTTTAACAGCTCTAAGAGTTAAGGCTATTTTTATTCCATTTTACAGATGAGGAAGTGAAGTATCTGCTTTCAAATTTCAGTGTGGCTATTGATTGGTTACTAGAAATCAGCTATAATATGTATGTAGCAAACAAGAAACTATAGCCAAAGAAAGGGACAACCAAATTTTCTAAAAGAGATTATATTTTCATTTTTTCCCCTTCCCCATCCCTCTCATCTCTCCATTATTTTTATTCTTCATTTCTGTGAGATTTTTTCAAATACTTCATATAAATAAAATTATACAGTATTTGTATTTCTGTGAAAATTGCTAAAAGAATAGTTTTTTAACATTCTTATCACAAAAAATTAAGATGGATATGTTAATTAGCTTGACTGAATCTATAAAATATAAATAGATCAAAATATCACATTGTACTCCATAAACACAATAAAAAATTTTAATATAAAAATTGGAATACATTATCTTTAAAATCTTATCAAATTTTTTACTATTAGATAAGCACTTTAATCCTAGAAAATCTAAAAAGAATTAAAATATATAGCTTTATTTACATTTTCTTTATTTAAAAAAACTTTTATTTTAGGCTCAGGGATTTGTTGTATAGGTAAATTGTGTGTTGCAGGGGTTTGGTATACAGATTATTTCACCACACAAGTAATAAGCACAGCACCCAATAGGTAGTTTTTTTTATCTTCACCCTCCTCTCATCCTCAACCCTCAAGTAGACCCCTGTATCTGCTGTCCCTTCTTTGAGTTCATATGTACTCAATGTTGAGCTCCCACTTCTCAGTGAGAACATGCTGTACTTGATTTTCTGGTCCTGCATTTTCTTTGTATACAAAATATAGGTATTCAGTCACTCAGCGAACAAATTTTAGAAATTATTTTTTTTCAAGAACAGTGCTGGGAGTACAAAAATATAATTAGATAGAATGAATAACACTAGTAGGTGATGGCACAACAGGGTAATTACAATCGACAATAATTTATTGTACATTTAAAAATATCTTGAATAATATAATTAGATAGTCTGTAACATAAAGGATAAATTCTTGAGGTGATGGATACCCCACTGTTATACATTATATGCCTGTATCAAAATGTCACATGTGCCCTATAAACATATACACCTACTATGTTAAAAAATTGTCTTAAAAAGAACTATGCCCCAGGTACTAGCAGAAATTTATCCCAAACAGCTGTTGATCATGCTCAAATAACAATAAAATGTGTACTAAACCAAGCAGAAATTATGAAGTTGAAGGACCACTCATATGCTCATGCAAATGTTGAAAGAGACATGACCAAAAATGACAAATAGGTAATATAAAAAGAGAAAAGTGAGCAAAAGCCCAAATGATGATTGCAATAATGAAACCAGATTACAAAATGAAATGTGATACAAACCCTACTGAACTGTATAAAAGCTGAGAGGTTAAGTACCATTATAAATCCTGGGTCAGAATTTATTAGAAAGACTCCATATTGATGAGAAAGCTATTGATGCTTTATTGTCTCGTAAACAAAAGTACGGCTAATCATGCATGTACAAATTAAAGCTATTCCTCATTCATGAGGATGGAGTTAATTAACTGAGGTTAAGCAAGGTTTTCCATTGGTCTATTATGAATAATTATGATTTGTGTATTCTCCATTCTTGATCTCAGAAAAAGTTGTTTTGTCATAGGACATATCAAGTTGCAAAGATTTTTTTTTCTTCTTTTTCTTTTTTTTTTTTTTTTTTTGGCACCCAGACTATTTCCTTTTGTCACTCATACCAACAATGGACTCAAATAAATGCAAATGATCAATCAAAGGGATATGGGGTCTGACAATTCTAAGGATAAAGCTCTATGGATAGTTATAGCTGTTCATGAAGCCTATGTCAAATGTTTAATGCCCATGTGTTCCCACACAGCTGGCATAATTCGATTTGCCCTACTAAGAGTACACATGTGATATCAGTCAGTCTTAAGAGACATTGGGAAGATAATGTCCGCAACACAAAGGATAAATTCTTGAGGTGATGGATACCCCACTGTTATGCATTATATGCCTCTCACCAACTAACAAAAATCAGAAATGAAACGTTCTTTTCAACCATTCTATTCTTTAGACGGTTCATTAATCTCAACTCCCATGACTATCTGTAATTCCAATTAGCAAGCAATAGTAAATGCCAATTCTTGCTCTCTTAATTTCATCCAGAACACCAACTTTACTCCCTACCCCTTAAACTTCATGCTTGCTAATAATAGAAGAACAATTTTGGCCTCCTTGATTTCTGATGAAAAAGCAACTATTAATCTTACTCAGAATCCCTTGTACTTTGTAACTCACTTCCATCTTGCTGCTTTGAAGATACTCACTTGTTTTGAACTTTTTAACTATAATTCATCTAGGCTTGGATCTTTTTGAGTTCAAAGGCTTGGAATTTGTTGAGTTTCCTGTATGTGTAGATTCATGTTTTTCATCAAATTTTAAATGTTTTTGGCCATTATTTCTTTAAATTATCTTTCTGCTGCTTTCCTCTCCTCTCTACTTCTAGAACTCTCTAATTATGTATATATTGGATACCTAATGGTGTCCCACAGGTTTCTGTGGCTCCATTCATTTTTCTTCATTCTTGTTTCTTTTATTCTCTGGTGGATATTCCCAAGTGACCCATTTTCAAGTTCACTGATTTCTTTTTTTTTTTTTTTTTTTTTGGCAACTCAGATCTGCTGTTTATCCTCTGTAGTGAATTTTTCCCTTCAGTTGTTATAATTCTCCATTCCACATTTCCTATTTTTAATAACTTTCATTTTTTATTTCTTAGGCATTTTCCTTTAATTTTTTAAATATGGTTTTTGTTTCATTCTTTGAATATTTTTTTAAAAACTGATTAAAAGACTTTGACTAGTAAGTGCAATGAGCTTCTTCAGGGATCTTTCCTATTGACCGCTTTATTTCCTGTTTATGGGACATACTTTCATTCTTTGTTAAACAATGGATAAACTAAACAATTTGATATGACACCTCTGGAAATTATATTTATCCCCTTCAGCATGCATTGTTGTTTCTGGTTGTTTGTTGTTGTTACAGAAGACTTACGTTTAATGTCTTTCCTGGGCTACTTATGTAAAGTATGTATTCTTTGTCATATGCCACTGAAGTCTCGGCTCAATTAGCTCAGTGGTCAGCTCATCAATGAACACATATTTTCTTCACTGCCTTGAATGAATATATCTCGCCCTTTGCCAAGAGACTCTGTGTGTGCTTGGACAGGCCTTCAAAGCTCAACAGTTTATTAACTCTGCCTTTGCCTTCATTTCCTTTTTGTGCGGAGCCTCAAGGTCAGCCAAAGCTGAGAGATTAGAGCCTTCTCAGGCCTTTTCTGGGCATGTGCACAGCAGTGCATCTATGCGCAACCTTTGATATCATCCAAAATATGTCAGAGCTTTCTAAAGTCCCTTATAACATCTCATTTCTCAGTTTTTCTTTTTAAGTTTTCTTGACCAATGTCTTATTTATTGTTACTGGTATTGCTGTTTCAGGCTGCTGCAAGGTTAAGCAATTGCTCCATTATTTTCAACAAACACTCTGGGGATAAGTCTTTCCTATGGAATCAACTTGGACTCAATCAAATAAATGCAAGAAGAAAATGGAGCTTTTCCAGAGAGCTATCAGATAGGTCAAATAGTAATGCTTCTCTAGGCATGTGATTTTTAGGGGAGCTTTAGACTCATTTTGTTCTTCTAGTTCCTGCTATATTAATAGTTTTCGTATACCATGTTTCCAAAGCTGCTGATTTTCAAGGCTACCAAAAAGGTGGGGGTAGGGAGATATAAACAGGGCAAGGTAAAATGCTATAATGTATTTGCTATTCTTAATAAGAGTCAGCTGTTTTTCCTGAATAACAATTTCTATTAATGTGGTATGATTTTGATTAATTTTCTGAGATCTGAAAAAGTTGAATTTTACTATTTTTTTGAGTATTCTGGTTATGAAAAAGCAGATTTTTTGGAAGTCCTTACTATGCCATTTCAGAAGTGTTCCTAGTTTGCTTTTTTATTTTTGTATTAATTTTATTATTGTTCTTGATATATGGCTCTTATTGGCACCTTATTTACTAATATTTTCACCATCACTTGATGTAGAAGTTAATTTAATCTAAAAAATTTATGTATTCTAATCTAAAACATAATGTATAAGTTCTCTTGATATGATTTATAAAGAATATAGATATTTTTACAATGAAAATTTTAAGTTTCAAGAAAAAAAGCTTGACAACAATGAGATACACCAAGGTAAAAAAAAATTGAAATTGGCAAAATAAAGTTTAGAACATTTTGAATCTTATGAAATAATAATATCCATTTTAATAGAAATATTTAGATACCTAGGAAAAACACAAAAGGTAAAATAATTACAATGATACATCACTATTTTTCTTAGGAAGATACACATCAAACATCATTTAGTAAAATGGAATCAACTACATGTAACACAGAGTGAAAAAAAATGAAGAAAATTCTGCTTATCATGCATGAGGCAGGGATAGTAATATAAGTTAGTTCAGGTCTTATAGCTGTTATTAGCTTAGTGTCTCATTATGCTGCATCTAATTTTAGTGTTTAAAGACAAGATACAGCGCTGGAAAACTCCATTTTGCAAGACCATTCTTTTCTGTGTGTATGTTGTACATGGTACATGTAAACATTCCTATTTCTACACAGAATTATATACATAATACCAAATATAGTAGGGTGAATAGATCCCCCCAAATCAATCTCCACCAAAACCCTCAGAATGTCACCTTATTTGGAAATAGAGTCTTTGCAGGTGTAATTATTTATAATGAGATTATACAATTATTGGCAGTGGTGGGGAGCTCAAAATCCAATGACTAATGTTTTTATAAGAAGAGGAGAGGACAAACAGGGATATGCACAGGGAAGAAGACCATGCGAAAATGAGGGCAGAGGTTGGAGTGGTGCAGATACAAACCACAGAAAAATAAGGACTGCTGGGAACCACTAGAAACAAAGAAAATATTCCCTAGAATCTTCAGAGGGAGCATGACTCCGATGATATCTTGCTTTTAGCCTTTAGCCTCCAGAACTGTGAAATAATAAATTTCTATTGTTTTATACCACCCAGGTTGTGGCACTTTGTTACAGCAGTCTTAAGAAACCAACACACCAGGTATTCTATATTTTATGAGAAATTTAAAGAATTCTCAAAGGCAAATTGGAATGGGCACAATTTGGCACTATTTTCACCTTAGGCACTGACTTAAAACTGTCCCCTTGCAAGGTTAGAATATGACTTTACAACACAAAGAATATTATAGTTCTTAATTCAAAAAAATTAAACTATTTAAAATAAAAGTAACAAAATTTGATCTCTATCACTGGTGATAAAGGAGAGAGAAAAACTTAACCTCTACCCTCTGAAGGTTTGATAATTGAGTGTATAAAATAAATGAATAGATTAATAGGAGGAAAAACATTTTAATTATGTGGATATATGCATTAAAGTTCTACAAAATATTGAAGGAAGAAAGGACAGATGGCTGAAGTTTTCATATAGGGGCTTGAGGCTTCTGTAGGGAGGTGGGGACACATTACGGGAAGGTGAGAGGAGGAAATGCAGTGTGAACAAAGGTTATCTGGGTAAAGGGAAGGTATGGACCTTTAGTCTAGTCCTCTGGGATGCTTCATCTTCCCTGGTTGATGAGACTCTAGAGAGGCGCAAATGAGTTCCTTTCAGATAAGGGAACTCAGAGATGGCCCTTCTTTGTGTTGGCTGTTCCCTAAATTCTAGATTGAAGTAATCAGCATACCAAAGCAGTATGTTTTGGAGTGATATATCCTGGATTCCTTCAGTGGTATCATTCAAATGCTCTGGACTTCAATTTCTTCATTGAGAAAATGGCATGTCAAGTGGTAATCAATTATAGTTATTTCTTAATAGTGCAAAAAAGTTTATGTTAATTTCTCTTATGAAATTTAGTCTGTTACTTGAGCTTGTAAGGTCTTTAATTCAAGGAACCTTATTTTATTCTCTTTTGTGTCAAATAGAATAATAACTTTTCTTTCTCAAGCACCCAGATACTGTTTATACCTTATTAGACATTCAAAACTTTGTTGAAAGAATATCTGCTTAATGCAAGAAAAATATTATTTTTAAAGCTTAAGAAGGAAAAAAAAAGGACTGTTCAACTGGCAAAATCTAAATCTTACATCTTTGGGAACTGGAGCTCAGTGAGATTATAGCCACAGTGAAGCTATACTTCAGATCTTTAGATTTCTCATTCCATAAAAGTTGCTTTACCTATTAGAAGAGTCTCCAGCAGGCTTTGCACAGTTTGCAAAATGGTTAAGATGGTAGGCTTTTAGGGGTATTTCCTGGGTTCAAATCCTGGCTCTGTCACACACTTTATGACCTCAGGAATTAACATAATCTCTCTGGAACTCAACTTCCTCATTTGTAGAATGGATTTAATAATCATAACCCACATCATAGGGTTGTAAAGAGGATTAAATGGGTTAAGGCACATAATAGGGCTCAATAATGTTGGTGGCCGTAATAGTTACAATCAAACATTGGTTGTACCTTTGTAAATAGCTGCTGTATAATGTACTTTGTGGCCTGATTCAGCATATATTTCCTTTATTGCTTCAGGTAGTCCAAGGTTTGTCAACCTAGGCACTAATGACATTCTAGGATGGATAGTTTTTAGGAACTATCCTGTGCATTGTAGAATTTAGCAGCATTTCTGGTCTCTACCCACTATATACCATTAGTACAACCCCTTCCCCCACACTGTGACAACCAAAAATATCTCCATACATTGCCAAATACCCTGAGGAAAAGTATTTTTTTTTTTATGACAGAGTCTCACTCTGTTACTCAGGCTGAGTACAATGGTATGATAATGTCTCACTACAGCCTCAACCTCCCTGGTTCAAGTGAGCCTCCCACCACAGCCCCCAGAGTAGCTGGGACTACAGGCATGCACCACCAGGCCCAGCTAATTTTTAATTTTTTGTAGAGACAGGGTTTTGTTATGTTTCCAGGCTGATCTTGAACCCCCTGTTCTCAAGCAATCCTCCCACCTTGACCTCATAAAGTGCTGAGATTGCAGACATGAGCCACTGCATCCTACTGAAACATCACTTTTGATTAAGAATCACTGTTTCAGCTTTCAAGTCCATTGACAGTTGGTCTAATGGCACTTTGTTAACTTCTGGTTATCTGATTTCATGCCCTTGTATAAATACAATGTTTTATAATTTGATATATTAAGTAATAATCAATGTGGATACTATTTGGAAACAAAATATTAGAGTATGTAATAAAGAAGATAAGTCACCACTACCACTTCACCACAACCTGTATGTGGTACCTTGCTCAGTGCTTGGCATGTGAGAAGAGTTCATGAATTACAGTTAAATGGAATAAATGTTGGTGAGAGAAATTATTCTCCTTATTGAAAAGAGTGAAACACTTCCTCCTGTGCACTGAACCTTTGTCACATACAAGGCACTGTACTAGATGCCTTACATACATTACAGCAACTCTTAATTATCCTCAAGTGGCAAAATTCCACTTTATAAATAAGGAAACTAAGATTTAGTTCAAAGTCACACAACTAGCAAGAAACAGGAACAAGATCTGAACGCATAGCTTCCTAAATCTCCACCTGTGCATCTAATAACAGGATGCCCTTTGATACCACTGAGTTAAAATTAATAGTCCTAGAATGAATAGAATTACCTGTTACAGTACCAACCTTTTGGGATTATTCCCTAAGATCATACAAGCATAGTGGAAAGTTTTAAATCCAAATAAATACAATAGGAACTAATGAAAGCATGTGAGGATGACTTTGAAAAACAATTTTACAGGTACAAATGAGGAAAAGCTACGAGGTAACTCCCCAAAAGCATTTATTCATCAGTTGCCAGCTGAGACCAACTTATCTTATTTGACATGCATCTCATCACCTCTACTCATGCTTGTAGATCTCATTTCAGAATAGTGTGTTGGCAGTGAAAAGTAAGTCTCAAAAAGATTTATTATGTCATTAATCAATACTCAGTGCCACAGAGCAAATAAACCACAAACGCGCTGAATCTGCTAGCTCAGTCGTCTTCAATACTGTCAACTCAAAGTGACTGAGACCTGTGTATGCTCATTTTGGGGTTGAGTGTGTGTATACAAGCGCACATATACCAATAGAGTCCAATCTAGAAATATTAAGAGCTATGGAATAATGAAAAACTTACTACTCTTCTCAAATATATCTGATCACAGTATAACTTCAGGACCCTGAACGGTATAAGTGTATTCCCCAAATATTGCATTTCATTTAAGATTTCTTTTTCTATCACATACAGTAAATCAGAACTTGCTTATAAATAAATTATATTCTATAATTCCATTTTAAGGCTATTGTTTTCATGTTAGAATACATTTTTCATTTTACAATGAATGACAGGCCATTTTTATAATTAGTCTATACAACTCTATTTAAGTCTTCATGTGTCTGATATGTGTGTATATATATATATATATTTAAATAAAAACAAGACATTTGTCTATAATTGAAATAATGCTCTCTCTATATAGATAGATAGATAACAGAATTTATTGATGTTCAGTAAATTCTCTATATAGAGAGAGCATTATTTCTATTATA
This sequence comes from Aotus nancymaae, assembly GCF_030222135.1. Taxonomy (NCBI): domain Eukaryota; kingdom Metazoa; phylum Chordata; class Mammalia; order Primates; family Aotidae; genus Aotus; species Aotus nancymaae. The sequence continues at coordinate 8,134,246 of NW_026988460.1, forward strand.
GCCAAATGTGTTATTTTTATTTAAAAATACATTTAAAATTTTTGGAAAACAGATTTTACTTCCTTAATGGTGATGACTCCATTGGAAGTTTCAGGGTCAAGGATTCCACCAGTAACACAGTGTAGAGGCAGATAACATTACTGAACATCAATAAATTCTGTTATCTTTTAAAGTCAGCTAAAACTCATTAAATGTCTATCCTATGTTGAACATACAGATCCTGTACTCTAGATGCCCCCAGCTTAAAACAGGGAGCTTGTACAAGTATAAATAACTACAGTAGAGTGAGTTAAGAATAGCATAGACTAAGGGCCGGGCGCGGTGCCTCACGCCTGTAATCCCAGCACTTTGGGAGGCCGAGGCGGGTGGATCACGAGGTCAAGAGATCGAGACCATCCTGGTCAACATGGTGAAACCCCGTCTCTACTAAAAATACAAAAAGTTAGCTGGGCATGGTGGCGCATGCCTGTAATCCCAGCTACTCAGGAGGCTGAGGCAGGAGAATTGCCTGAACCCAGGAGGCAGAGATTGCGGTGAGCCGAGATCGCGCCATTGCACTCCAGCCTGGGTAACAAGAGCGAAACTCCATCCCAAAAAAAAAAGAATAGCATAGACTAAATACAAGTTAGAGGTTATGTAGAGAGGAGAGGGGAACATGGGGATGAGGGCACGGAATTTAGAAAGGGCTTCGCCCAGGAGATTTTTGAGCTGTGTATATGAGCTCACTATGTAGGTCATATTTAGGAGATTTGATCTTGAAAACAAAAGACAGGGAATCTGGTTGCTGGATAATATTTCTCAGGGAATCTGGTTGTTAGATAATATCATACCATAATTATGATCTCTAATATTATAATTGTATTCCTTTTTTTTTTTTTTTTTTTTTTTTTGAGTCTACAGCCTGGGAAATTACCTTTTGAAATTCACATAAATAAAACAATCATAATGACCAACAGTTGAGCACTGACTTGGACATTGTTCTAAGGACTTTAGGTGTATTACCTCATTTAATTCTCACAACTTACTTATGGGGTGAACTCTATTTTACTCATTTTGTAAATAAAGAAAATGATGTACAGAAAGTTCAGTAACTCTCCTAAACTGACAAAGACGGGATTTGGACCTAGTTCGTCTAATTTTAGACCTAGTTTTCACTATAATTACTGCTTCCAGATAATTTAAAATAATAATTTAACTGACATTTAGTATTTTCCCCAATGGCTATTCTACCTGAGTTCTAACATCACATTGCCATTAAGGAGATTTAACCCAGACAGATCTGTTAAAATTACCCCTGCCTTTGTATCTGCTATAGCCTATGACCCAGCAATTCCACTTTTGGGATTCTACTCCTTAAACTTATGTGTTGATACATTTAACAAAAGACATGTACTCAATGATCCACAGCAGCATCACTTGTAACACCCTCCTACTAGAAAACAACAAAATGCCTTTCCATACCAGAAAGTATGTATAACCTCTGGAACGAACACATAATGCAATGCTTTATGGCAAGGAGAGTGAATGGTGGACAACTACCCCAAATATGGATGAATCTCCCAATGTTCAGCAACATAAATTCACACAAAAGTGTATACACCATATGAATCCCCATATACAAAGTAGAAAAATGGGCAAACCCAATTGTGTTGTTAAAAGTAAGAAGAGTAGTTATCCTTGGTCAATAGGATGGCTAGGAGGTAGCATGGGAATACTTTTAGAGAGACTGATAATGTAGCTTTTATTAAACCTATGAGTGATGGTTATATGGATACATTTACTTCGAGAAAGTATGTTCTTCAATTATGACATGTATACCGTGTGTGTGTGTGTGTGTGTGTGTGGTGTATGTATAAAATACTTCAATAAAATTTTCAAAAGTCAAATGATAAAATGTATTCACCACAGAACAAAGTAGCTATTCAACAAACATATGTTGAATGGAGGAAATAAAATTAAATGTTGTTTTATCTAATTAAAAACTTTTTTTGGATATCCAGTTTTATATATTTAACCATTCAATAATGAGTTTATTTAACTAGACTTTTTAGAATCTTTAAGTAATATGATCCAAGAATCTCACCTCTTTGGCTTACATCTGGGCAGTAGATAGAGAGGACATGTGAACCAACCTTGCTGGTAAAACAGCAAATGCTGTGGGATGGGAGCAGGAGGAGCTGGGCAGAGAGAAAAGAAAGTTCTGGAAAACAGAAGCTGCAAAAGGAAGTCTTTAATGAAAACCTGGAGCCTATTTTCTATTCGGGCTGTGTCCCCAAAGTCTTCTGGGAAATGGTAAAAGATGGCCTACCCAGGCATGAGTCTATAAAAGAGTGAAGAAGGCTTTCTTTGGCTATGACTGTGGGGTCAAATTCAAGTGTGAAGGGCAGCAATAAAAAGCAACAGTTTCAGTAAACAGCGGTTCCAGGCACAAATCAACATTAACCATCTTAAATTTGGTTTAGTTCCCTTGTTGGTCTTTCTAACTGCACAAACTATAATTGCCTTTAAAGCAATCTGCAAATATTAAAAATAGACATATGACTATATCTAATGTGAGGCAGTTATATGGGCATTTATTTTGTTATTCTTCCTCACTAAAGCCTCACAACAAAGTGAGAAAGCATATTAGTCCTTACAATGTTAATATAAAATATTTAGAGGGGTCAAACATTTGCAGCTTTTAAGTACTAAGATGGGAATACTTGTCCTGAAGCACCTAAAACACCATTACAAGTAAGAAAATATTAATAAATAATTTGTCACTTAAATTGTGCAGCCTGTGGCTCCCAGAGAAAATGAAAGTTGAAGAGCTCTTTTTAAGCTTGTATTGGGATCATCAGTCATCTACTCACTGTTAGAAGGTAAATAAGCAGACAAATGTTCTTTGCGCTAGCACTCTCTTATCTCCTTGTTAATCTGTAATTAGTTTAGGAAGCAGCATATATGATTTGGGACCAGAATTAGTTTTATCACCAATATTAGAATGGTAAATCCTTTCATTAACAGAAACAGTACATGGAACAGTTATTGGATTTTTTCTTATTATGTCACATTGGATATTTATTTCAGATTGCAGTTATGCATGGATGGGTATCATATGGTGCTTTGATGACCTTTAGAAATTCTCTTGATTAAACGCTGTTGTACTTCATTACGACATTTCTTTCCTGGTACTACCAGATTTGATGTGTATGGCTTAATAATGCAAGTAGACACGAATGTTAATAACTTCACAATTCATTGCTTTGCTATTTTTTAATGCACATGAAATTTAGAACAAGTTTCGCTGGCTGGAGGCTTACATGAATCATATAAATTAGAGGGTAACAAAAGAACATATTAGCATTTGTTAGCCTAGATGCACGAATTTTGTACTAACCATTTTAATATGTACTACAACTTTTCCACCCTGAAGTTAAAAAGCCTTTCAATTTTTCAACCAACATCATAATTGAATTGGTTCTCTTTCTGCCTAAGGATAATGATTTTACACTGATGGAATCTTTATTAGATTCTAAGGATTATACTGATGCTACTGGTTTTTAAAGTCAAACAACTCTACCCAGGGAAAGAGGTATTTCAGTGAAATCATGAGTAAAAAAATATAAAATTTGTCATTTAGGGGTAAAATGCTTGTTTAATTATTATTGCAAAATAAGCTGAACTGGTGTCTGATAATTGATTCTCAGGTGAAATGGCCACATGCTGAGAAGGCTGTATAACCTAAAATTTCATAGAGCAAAATTGGCTCCAAACCATGGCTATTTTTCACATTAGGTAGTGTTTTGTTGACTTTCTGATGAATGCATTTTTAAGTTGGTGGTTGAAATATAATTTGATAAGATAGAACTTGTCTTTTCATAGCTGAGAATATTTGGTTTGTGTCAACTTAGTTATGTCTTGAAATGGAATTTGCATGAACAACTTTATATCAGGTTTTTAAATATGTCACACTAGATTTTCTGTCTCAATAGTGAGTGACAGAAAAAGCCTTATTCCAGCAGTGACCAAAAATAAGGCTTCAGATCCTTCCAAATTAAAAACTCCAAAACCACATACTAGACCATAGAGACAAGATAGGTAAGTCTTGTATTTTTGACCAATAGAGCTGAAATCTGGAAATAAGAAAATACGTATTAGATTCAAGTAATTTTGAATAGTTCTTCCATATTTTATCAGATCTCTCTGTTGCCTTTGCTTTCTGACTTAAATTTGGGAGAAGAGTAAAAACAAGGGTTGCTGGTCGTAAAGGAAGAATTGAGAAAAAAAGAGAATAGCTCAAGAAAAAGCAAATTCATGTGACTTTCTTGGTTACAACCACAGAAAAATATTCTATCTGGTTACCGACATATATTCTCTCTCTCTCTCTCTCTCTCTCTCTCTCTCTCTCTCTCTCTCTCTCACACACACACACACACACACACACACACACACACAGAGTCAATTTTGTGTGTGTGGAAATACGAAAATTCACAGAATGTAAACAATGACTTTTTCTCTAAAAGGGTATGAATCAGGATAATTCCAGGTTTTGAGATAGCACTAACTAATGGCATTATTCACAGTATCACTATTGGAATAAATCATTTTGAACCCTTTATTTTGCCCTCTACAACTAATCTAAATATTTAAATACCAAGGAGAAAGAATCTAACTGACTTTGGATGGGCCCAGTGCCACTTCTTACCCTGAGTATAATGTAGCATTTTGACTGATCCCATCAATACAGCATGCTATGGAAATGGAGTAGTTCAAAAAGGGAAAATCAGGCTGGTGTTGCCAGAAATAAATGATAAATACTTAACAGCCTAAAATCACTGGTGGATACTACTTAAAAGACATTAGACAAATGGATCCCATCCCGAGGCCCCTGTTAACATTGGGAAGTACTGCACTACCTTTGGTTTTTTAAAGGGTTTAATGGAAACTATGTAATTAATGACAATAGTGACATTGAAGAAAAATAAGATGTTGAATATTGGGAGAAGTTATATCATGTCATTAAGAGTTCAGTTCTGCCCAGGTTTAAATCTCCTCTTCTCTACTTCATAGCGACTTGCGAGTCATTCAGCCTCTTTAAGATTTAATTGCCCTTTCTTCAAAATAGAGATAATAATATGTATGTCACCATTGCTACAATAATTAAATGCAATAATGCTTGTGAAATACTTAGTATAGTACCTGATACAGAATAAATTTCAATGTACAAATAGAAAATTTCTATTATTTTCACCATTGGATTTCTTCCTTTTTTTAAGATGAAATGACCTGACTCTGCATGGAGAAACATTTTATTTCAGTCCAATCAGCAATCCTGGGGCACTACTTTTCACTGGTTAATGCAACTTTGGAAAATAATTGAGCTTCAACTGCACTTTATAACACACATAAAAAAACTTGGGGGATAAGGGACTACCATATGAATATAGTAAATAATCACAAAATAGAAAAGCATCTTCTGTGATGAAGTATTTGAAAAGCCCCGTTTTAAGGTAGCCATCAGCCCATTTTCTATCAAAAGAACTGAATTGCTTAAAGCAGGGAAGAATCAGAGAGTGATTCGTCATCAGGATTGCCAGAGGCAGCTGGCTAAGAATTCTCAGGTTTTCACTGAGGGTTCCTAGACAACAGTCCCAGCTTTATTGGCCAATTTCTATTTTGAGGGAATACAGTTCACTCAAACAGGAAGTTCAGCAGAACAACTCAGAAACACAGGAATGCATTATTTGTTATTTAACAAATATGCATTGAGTAGCTACTATACTCCCGGAATTATGCTAGGAACTGATAATTAAATGGAGAGCAAAATAGATATTTCTGAATATAACTTTTATGACTACTACACAATAGTTATCACCTGGTAAGTTAGATTCAGTGTGGTAGAATGGTTAAGAATGTAGATCCAGGGGTTGATTACTTGTGTTCAAATCTTGGCCCCACTACCTACTCATTAACTTTCTTGGTCTGCCTCACTTTCCTAATCTGAAAATAGGAATAATAATAGCATTAGGTGTTCTGGAGATTCAACAAAATGACACAAGTAAGACTATAAGTTACCTTCTTACCACAGTGTTAAGACTGTGAGATACGTCATAAGAACAGGAAAACTAGATTGAATAGAACAGAAGTAATAAGTGCAAAACTGTCTGGTGGGACTGGGAGAGATCAGACCATACAAGACTTTTAGGCCATAATTTGGAATTATGTTTTAGGAGTTAAGGGAAGAATTTTAAGGGTTTTAAGCCAAGTGGGGAAACTGCCAACTTATATATGCTTATTAAAAACATAATTTGGGTTGGATGTGGTGGGTCACACCTATAATTCCAACACATTGGAAGGCTGAGGCAAGAGGAACCTTGAGCCCAGGAGTTTAAAACCAGCCTGGCAAACACAGGGGACCCCCATCTCTACATATCTAAAAAAAAAAAAATTAGCCAGGTGTGGTGGCCCATGCCTGTACTCCCAGGTACTTGAATACAGAGAGGCTGAGGTGAGAGGATCGCTTGAGCTCAGAAAGTCAAGCCTGCAGTAAGCCATGATCATGCCATTGCACTTCAGCCTGGGTGACAGAGTTAGACTCTGTCTCAAAACAAAAAAAAAAAAAGATAAATAAAAACACAATTCTGTCTGAAGTATGAAAAATTGGCAAGATGGAATTCAGAGTTGTTAAAGGGAGATCAGGTAGGAGACTATTTCAATAGTCAAAACGACATGATGATAATCATATTGAAAAATTGTAGAGAAGAGATCATAGAAAAATGTAGAAAATAGGATAGATAGGACTAGGATTTCATTTATTCTATGGGTGGAGAGAGAATATCAGGTGTGTGGAAAAGTTCTCAGGCATCTGACTTGAACTACTAATAGAGCCATGTACTTGAATGTAGTGGACATCTGTTCATTTTCTCTATCAGCATTATTCAATTTTATTCTCATAAATGTACCTAAATTTTTCTCTCATGAGTCAACTCCTTCTTCATTCATCTCAAGAGTGAATCATATTACTTTTGCTTAAACCAATCAGATGATCACATCTTAGCCTTGGCAATTGTCAAGGGATATCCACATAACCCAATATATATCACCTTTCTGAGACTTCTAAGAAACACTTTTATTCCTGCTATCCCAGATGTAAACCTTAGGGTTTGTACATTATGGAGTTATTATAATATTTTTTCAAGGACTTCATGACTAAACCACCAAAAGCAATGACAACAAAAGCCAAACTAGACAAATGGGATCTAATTAAACTTAAGAGCTTCTGCACAGCAAAAGAAACTATCATTAGAATGAACTGGCATCCAAAAGAATGGGAAAAAATTTTTGCAATCTACCCATCTGACAAAGGGATAATATCCAGGATCTACAAAGAACTTAAATAAATATACAAGAAAAAAAAAAAAACCTATCAAACACTGGACAAAGGATATGAACAGACACTTCTCAAAAGAAGATATTTATGCAGCCAGCAAATATATGAAAAAAAAGCTCATCATCACTGGTCATTAGAGAAATGCAAATCCAAACCACATTGAGATACCATCTCATACCAGTTAGAATGACAGTCATTAAAATATCAGGAGACAAAATATGCTGGAAAGGATGTGGAGAAATAGGAACGCTTTTACATTGTTAGTGGGAGTGTAAACTACTTCAACAATTGTGGAAGACAGTATGGTATTTCCTCAGGGATCTAGAAATAGAAATACCATTTGACCCAGCAATCCCATTACTAGATATATAATATATAATATATATATATTTTATATATATTATATATATATTTTATATTATATTATTATATATATATTATATATATATGATACTCTCTATTATAAAGACACATTATGGCACTGTTCATAATAAAGACTTGGAACCAACCCAAATACCCATCAATGATAGACTGGATAAAGAAAATGTGGCACATATACACCATAGAATACTATGCAGCCATAAAAAAGGATGCATTTATGTCCTTTGCAGGGACATGGATAAAGCTGGAAACCATCATTCTCAGCAAACTGACACAAGAACAGAAAACTAAACATCGCATGTTCTCACTCATAAGTGGGTGTTGAACAATGAGAACACATGGACACAGGGAGGGCAACATCACAGACTGGGGCCTGTCAGGGGATGTGGGGCTAGGGGACAGATAGCAGGGAGTTGGGGGATAGGGGAGGGATAGCATTAGGAGAAATACCTAATGTAGATGACGGGGTGATGGATGCAGCAAACCACCATGGCACATATATACCTACGTAACAAACCTGCACATTCTGCACATGTACCCCAGAACATAAAGTATAATAAAAACAAAAAAAGAAAAGAAATCACTGAAAGCTAGCAAAGATTTTTTTGGGGAAATTACACACATATGAACAACAAAACCATTATATAGTAAAATGACTAAGCTAGAAAAACCAATCCAGACACTTGTGCATAGGTCTCATAACTGAAATAGCTTTAATAGAATGAATGCTCAGTAAATGATGCCTGACATTGCTCACAGATTAAACGTACATAAGGTCTTCGCCTAAGACAAAATCCTAACCAGCTAACCGAAGGCCTCCACTTCCAATGAAGTCTTCAAAATTCTCTGGAGAAAGAGTTTCTATTAAGTCACTTAGCTCTTCATCTTTCACAAAATCATTAGGTTTAATTAAATGTAGGAATGATACAATTAAACTATAATTTAAGTAATCAGTTGACTTCTAAAGCACAGGAATTATGATAGATTTAGATCCCTAAATAAAATATCTACCAATAAAATATCCAAAAGTACCATCTTCTAAAATTGAACGTTGACAATAGGCTAGTCTCTACACTAGGTATATTGCCTCATTGTCTTACTTATTCTCCCCAGTGGCTTTTTCAGGTATGCATCATTAACCCTGCTTTCAAGTCAAGGGACCAAGTTAAAGAGTTAACATGCTAAGCTTGGAGTCAACTCTGAGTCTATCTGAATTAAGTCATCAAATATTTTCTACTGCTAGGCCTTATTCTAAGTATAGATATCTTTTGGTTTTATCTGCATTGTCACAATTTTGATAAGATTTTTTATTATCTGTAAGCTCAAACTAAATCCTGTTTACATATTTAGACCTCAATTTATTTCTGACCTCTCTCATACCATGGCCCCTCCTTCTCAAACTAAAACCATGATGTTGGGTTTATAAATTGGGTACAACTTTTCTAAGGGAATTTGGCAACATGTTAGAAAAGATTTAGTTCTCATACTATTTGAGGCAACCAAGATGATTCTAGAAATATTTCCTAAATGGTTGAATGTGAACAACTCATTCTAAGGATGTCTACTACAATGTAATTTAGAATAGTAAAAAAGTCAAAAAACAAATATCCAAAGTAGAAGTAAATAAATCAAGTTTTGCTTGATCATGCAGGGGAATACTTTGAAGCTATTAAAATATTTTCATAGAGGAATATTTAATAACATGGAAAATGTTTACAATATATTAAACAAATAAAGCAGAAATTATGTATAATATGACCTTATAATCCTATTTTAATATTTAGATACAGAGAATGTTGGCTGGGTGCAGTGGCTCGGGCTGGGCATGGTGGCTCATGCCTGTAATCCCAGCACTTTGGGAGGCTGAGGTGGGTGGATCACAAGATCAGATCAAGACCATCCTGACCAACATGGTGAAACTCTGTCTCTACTAAAATGCAAAAATTAGCCAGGCATGGTGGCACATGCCTGTAGTCCCGGCTACTCAGGAGGCTGAAGTGGGAGAATTGCTTGAACTCAGGAGGCAGAGGCTGCAGTGAGCCAAGATGGCACCGCTGCACTTCAGACTGGGTGACAAAGTGAGACTCCATCTCAAAAAAAAAAAAGAAAAAGATTTTTGGTTATCACCAAATAAAAGCATGCTGGGAATTTCTTTGCAAAGGCTATTGTAACTAGAAGAAATATAAAGTTGGCCAGGTGGTGGCTCACGCCTGTAATCCCAGCACTTTGGGAGGCCAAGGCAGGTGGATCATGAGGTCAAGAGATAGAAACCATCTTGGCCAACGTGGTGAAACCCCGTCTACTAAAAAATACAAAAATTAGCTGGGCGTGGTGGTGCATGCCTGTAGTCCCAGCTACTCTGGAGGCTGAGGCAGGAAAAATGCTTGAACCCGAGAGGCAGAGATTGCAGTGAGCCAAGATCACGCCACTGCACTCCAGCCTGGCTCCTGTAGACAAAGCAAGAATCTGTCTCAAAAAAAAAAAAAAAAAAAAAAGAAAGAAAGAAATATAAAGTTATTGGAGTGAACTTAAGCATAAAAGATGAATCTATTATAAGAACCTATGATTATTAAAATGAAGTTGAGAGTACAAGTACAACTGGGCCTCATGACAGATGTGAATTAGACAATGGAAAGCTTTTGGAAAACAAGGTAGTTATATTCTTGGACTCTTTCTCTTTCCTCAAGGCATCCTAGTCAACTCTTCTGCTTCTCTGAAGACCTGCTTCATTTTCCTCCTTTAACTGACATTCTTTGCTTTGTTGTACACATTGAAGATGTTGAACACCCCTTTATACCCAAGTTTACATGTTCTCATTCCATGCAATCGGGAAGACTGACTAGCAGTTCTGATTTCAAAAATGACAAGTATATAATTGATCTACCTTGGGTCATGTATCAAAACTAGTTCAATAAATGTGACCACAGGACCATATCACAAAGTTAGTGCCAGCTCCAGTGACTGGGGCTGGGAAGTCAGGGTCTGGGCAATTACCCCAAACAAAAGTATTTTCTGTTTTTGCATTTGTATGGTTTTCTGAATTGTTCAATGTGAACACATGCCTCTTTTGTACTAGTGGGAAAAACGTTATCAAAAATAAATTTGTCTCTTAGGTTGAGAGAAGCAGGGAAGATATCAAGTGAGTTTGCATATGCAAACAGCAGACCCATGGGTTATTTGTATCCTGCTAAAAATATCATATAAGGTAGAGAATACTCTGGCTGGGAACTTCAGTACCAATTTTGCTGTATTGCTATGTTCCCTACCCCTACTTGTTTTATTGAAGATCCTGAAGTCGTAGTAGAATATCTTTGGCAGAAGAAAAGCTCAGATGTGGGGCCCAATAGTGCAAAGAAAAGTATTAGGATAATTGGGAACCCCAGCTTCATTTGACACCCAAGAGAAGACAGGTAAGAAAAACAGAAGCAGCATGATGTGATGTAACTACCCTCCAGGAGATGAGTGGAGGGGATTATGTCCCACCTTTAGGAAGTCACTCATACTTACTGATTTTTAATTATGTAAAATAAATTGGCTTGAACCGGATATCATCTATAGCTCTAAAAACACACAGCTCTAAATATTTGGTAAGGGTGATGCAGAAAATAATGAGCTTCAAATATTAACTTGGTTGTTTACAATGGCTGAAATATACACTTAAGCTATTTTGGCCTGTGTACTACAAAGGGATTTTCAATATTTGAGGTCTTGGTCATTTATTACAGAATAGGCCTTGTCATTCAGGTATGCAGTGCACTGCTATTTTAATGGGTTTTTAAACCCTCCTTCATGGTTCATTAACATGGATGGACATAACTGCAGAGGTCATAAAGCACAATAGCTTTTCTACACTTAGTTGATAAATAGGTCAATCAGCTTACTTCATAGAGAGAACAACATTCCAGATAAGCATAAATTGAAATTCACACACAACTAATTGTATATGGGATGACCAATATGTCAACTCAAAAATAATATCCATACATTAAACTATTATCAACTGCCTTTCCATTTTGGTTTTCTCTGGCTGCATGCTCCAATGCCCTTATGAAGAAATCTTCAACATATCTTTCATTTGGAGAGATAGAGAGGGTAAGAAAACATAGTTTGCATATGCAACAAATTATATCTTCATCCAAAATTGTGTTAGTATGAGAGCTAATTCTCAATATGTCATAATGATTATTCTGTACTGCTTTTTCTACTGCTCACTGCATGATATTATTTTAATTTAAGGTCAGCTTGGCTTTTTCTAAAAAAGATCTGCTACATATCATAAATGCACTTGAATTCCTTTCCTGATAATCAAAAGTCTGTCAAGAGGCTGGCTGGCATTCAACTCTGATATTATACTGTTTGACACCATTCAATAATGTGTTACACACTGAACAAACAAGTGTTACTCTTTAGTCTACAATATGTGTCAAAATAAATGACTATTTCAGATCTAGTTTTCACAGAGCGACATTTCTATGTGGTGTCATGCTTTTTACTTATCGACCTTAACTTCCTGGAATGAGGAGCCTCAAGACCAAATATTAGCTCTATTGTTATCCAGCCTATTTTTAACAAGTTGTTAAATCCAGAGATCCATTCAAAACAATTTCATGAAACAGACTGTCATGCCCCATCTACTAAATTGCTTTATTATCTTCAGCACCATTGGTACTAAGATGAGATCATCTTTAAGTTTATTTCATTAACCTCAGTTTACATTTCTATATAACTGTTTTTTTTTCATCATAGATACAGGTTTCTGATTTTTTTTTTTTTTTTTTGAGACGAAGTCTTACTTAGCATCCCAGGTTGCAATGTAGTGGCACCATCTTGATTCACTGCAACTACTGTTTCACAGGTTCAAGCAATTCATCCGTCACAGCCTCCCTCAGCTGGGATTACAGGCACCCACCATCAAGCGCGGCTAATTTTTGTATTTTTAGCAGAGACAGGGTTTCACCATGTTGGCCAGGCTGGTCTTGAACTCCTGATCTCAGGTGATCCGCCTGCCTTGGCCTCCCAAAGTGCTAGGGTTACAGGTGTGAACCACCTCTACTGGCCAAGTTTCTGGATTTTTTAAATGCATATTAATAAGGTTATGTCTTGGGATCATCCTAAATCATTAGGCTACTTAAATAATTAGGATTATTTACAAGTTATCTTTATAACTTGCTTTATAAACATTATTGTGGAGGCTTACAAAGGAAGGAATTAAAAAACTAAATTAGATGGATTTATCCTAGACACTCAACTTCAATGCCAATGACTTGCCATGAATAATAAAAAATTACTTCACCAATTTAGCCTGAATTTCTGTTTTTATTTATTTCCTCTCCTAGTGCATTTTGTTATACTTAATGTGACAGATACTCAGTTACATCAATTGTTCCTTTTTTCCTTCAAATATTTTATAGATTTCCTTTGTAATGTATTTTTGCTGAAGTCTTTGCCATCTTCATGCTAAGAAGCACTTTTTTGCAAGTGGATCATGGTAGTAAGAAGAGAAAAGGTGTATATTTGAAACTTCAGAATCTTAAACTAAAAAGACATGTCAGAACAATTCACATGGAAGTACCAAATATGAAGCAACCATGTCCAGTTCTAATCTGTTCCTCCTATCCCCAAGGACACAGAATCAGTTACTTTTCATCATTTTAATCTTAAGTCTTTTAATGACTACTTCCAAATCCCAAATAGTACATTTATACTGATATTCCTAGATTTATCAATGTCAGACAGTAAGGAATATCTAGTTAAAATTTAAGAATGTAGCTCATTTGTTTCTCCTTTCATCTTCTCACAAACATGTAATCCATACCATAATGAGTATATCTAAGCCCATCTTTACGATCAGTGTCTCGTCAACTCATAGATTCATTTATTTTATAATATGTATTCAACAATGAAAATGTGATCAACTCATCTGATAACATGTACTGAACAACTATAATGTGATCAAACCTTTTATAGGTGCTGGAAAAATAGCAATATACAGAACACAACATACTACGCCCTCATAGAACTTCCATCCTGATAAAAAGGAGGAGAAAACAGACAATAGACATAATATAACAGGTGTTGATAACAGTTAAGAATAAAGTGAGGGCAGTGTAAGGAACTGAGAGGGACCAAGAGCTACCTAACAGAGGGTCTTCCAAGAAGACCTTTTTAATAGGGTAAGGCCTTTTTGATGTCCTTGGCAGAGACTGGAAGATAAAAGAGGAGTGAGCCATGAAAATGTCAAAGGGAATATGAAGAACCAGAGTAGAAACTGTTAGCAGACTGGCAAGAAAGCCAGTGCAGCTGAGGTATAGTGAGTGTAAAGAGAGTGGTAGAAGATGAGAGAGTTTGAAACAGTGGACAGGCAAAGGGATATATAACAGATGGCATCAAGTTTTAATAGTCAAAAGGAAGGAGATGTATACTGAGTAAGATGGGTTTCCAACCGCTTCATGCATCAGGATAAACAGAGACAATATCATCACATACCATGTCCAAGGTCTGGGCTACCCCATCATGGCCTATGTGCTACATAAGCAATGCTAGATTTCTTCTAGTAATATAACAGTGTTCATAACAATGCTATGGAAAATACACTGTAGCGGAGACAACGCAGTGACAGGAATAAAAGACGAGGAACGTATGTTAATCGACCTAAGGCAGAAAAAAGCTTTGCACTAAGGCAGCAAGGTTAGGTACCAAGAAAAGTGGACAGACTTGAAAGAAATTTCCAGAGAGAAATTGATGGCTATGTAAATGTGGGACCTAAAGGAGAAGTAAGACAAGAGACTGATTCCAAAGTGTCTAGGTATTGAAGGAAATAAAGAGGTTCCATTGAAAAAGTCAAGAGAGATGGCAAGCCTGCTTAAGTTTTAAAAAAATAGTTCATTATTGGGCAACTTATGTTTTAGGTAGTTGTTGGGTATTTGTTATCAGATCTATTATACAATGTGAAATCCCTCATTACAGGGAGAGTGTTTATTTTTAAAAATTCTTCTTTTTAATTTAGTGTGCTAATATTTGTTGGATTAATGAGTCTTGCTCAGTTTTCTTCAATTAAAAATAATTGAGTTATTCATTTTTGAAAAGGTGATAAGCTTAATGCCGAAGGTTATATGTCAGCAAGTTGACAGTAATTGGCAGAACTCTTCTGGTTATTTATAGCCTCTAACTAGTAGACAAGTAAGTGACCCTTCCTGTTGCTACATCTTATTTCACTCAAATAATATTTAAGGACCTATAATTTGCCAGATGCTATACCAGGAACAGGCACAAAGATGAGTAAGAAATGGTTTCAGTCCTATTCTGCAATGGCAACATATTTCTATTAATACATTGCAAAATGATAAATCACAGCTCTACTAGCTACTGATTAAGTACTTTTTAAGAAGCACAAGAAAGGACAATTTTAAAGTCATCACCACTTTTATCTTTAATATAATTAAATTTTTAAAACTTTAAAACCTGTAATCCCAGCACTTTGGGAGGCCGAGGCGGGTGGATCACGAGGTCAAGAGATCGAGACCATCCTGGTCAACATGGTGAAACCCTGTCTCTACTAATACAAAAAATTAGCTGGGCATGGTGGCGCATGCCTGTAATCCCAGCTACTCAGGAGGCTGAGGCAGGAGAATTGCCTGAACCCAGGAGGCGGAGGTTGTGGTGAGCCGAGATCGCACCATTGCACTCCAGCCTGGGTAACAAGAGCAAAACTCTGTCTCAAAAAAAAAAAAAAAAAAAAACTTTAAAACCATTCCTCAATGGAAGCTTCCAAAAATTATTTCTCTTTCCTTTATTCTGTTGTATAAGGATCCACATCAAGGTCTACAAATACATGGCATCTTCCCATTCCCATCCATGACAGAAATCACTAATCTATCATAGACCCCTTTCCAAATGAACCCTGGTGTAACTTCAGAAATGTTTTTAAAAATAGGACACAAGATAGCAGCAAACAACAGTTTATTCTGAGGACATGAGATGGAAATTCATTGCCATCCAAGTTTGAACAAGCACTTAACAAAAGAGGATGTGAAAATAGGCTACATACCTCTGAGAAAAGACTCAATTTTATTAGTCATTAGGGAACTTGAAGTTAACATGGAAAGACTAAAGGCAAAATAAGTAACTCTGACAATACCAAGTGTTGGCGAGGGTATAGAACAACTGAATCTGTCACTGTCAATGGTTTCAATTTTAAATTGATTCAGCCACTTGGGAAAACTGCTTGACAGTATTTATAACAATGGAGTCTCTGCATCTACTTCTACCCAGCAACCCATGCCTAGGGTTAAACTGACTTGAAATTTGTCTGTATATACACCAAAAGATATATAGAAGAATAATCGTAGCAGCACCATTCAAAACAGTCAAAAAATTAGAAACAACCTGATATGGTTTGGCTATTTTCCCACCTAAATCTCACCTTGAATTGTAATAATCCCAAGTGTCAAGGGTGGGGTCAGGTGGAGATAATTGAATCAAAGGGGTGATTTCCCCCATACTGCTCTTGTGGTAGCGAATAAGTTGCACAAGATCTGATGGTTTTATAAATGGGAGTTGCCCTGCATAATAAGCTCTTTTGCCTGCTACCATGTAAGACGTGACTTTGCTCCTCATTTGCCTTCCACCATGACTGCGAGGCCTCCCCAGCTATCTGGAACTGTGAATCAATTAAACTTCTTTCCTTTATAAATTACCTAGACTCAGGTATCTCTTTATTAGTGGCATGAGAACAGACTAATACACAAACCAAATGTCCCTTTCATCAAATGAATAAGTAACATTTTCACATTATTAATATACATCATACTTAGATAATGTAATACTATACAGTAATGAGAACAAACAAAACTACTTATAGCACAGATGAATGTCACTAGCATAATATAAAGTAAAAGGAGTCAGAAAAAAGGAATATATGATACAAGATTTTATCTATGTAAAGTTTAATAAACTTAATAATGTTTAAACTTAAAAGTATAATAAAGTTTAATAAACAAAACTAACCTGTGGTGATAGACATTAGATAGTAGTTACTGTTGTGAGGTTGTGACTGGGGAAGGATGTCAGGGTTGATAGAAACTGCTAATGTTCTAGGTGCTGGTGACATGAGTGGGCTCATTTTGTGGAAAAATGAATTAATATGCAGTCATATAACTTGTGTGCTGTAACACATGTATGCTATCATAAATAAATTTACTTAAAAAAACTAAATACTCTTCACTATCTTTGAAATCCCACCAATTTTGGATTTTCTTTCTTCACGTGAACATCTATGGTTTCATTATGAAAGATTGCTATAATCCACTGCAAGAGTTTAAAAATAAAATTTTAGTTCCTTTTAAATAAACCTAGTTTTCCAGTAAAATTAATTTCCTTCCTCCTTTAAATGGCCTCTCTTCACCATTATTTCACTTGATTTTATCTTTATGTCAAAATTTTATTGCAAAAATCTTTTTTAAAATAAGCTAAGTACAATTTTAGAATAAAATACTTTCAAAAAGAATAATGTATTCAATTCTTAACACTATGAGTTTGAGCATTTATTGCAACACATTCATGAGCTGTGAAAAGAGCAAACTAATAAAAATATACAGCATTCAGGTACATTTTTTTCTAATACTCTTTATTCTTATTACTTGTATAATTGGTTTCTTTTCAAACACTTTCCATACTGAGTCATCTAAAATATTTGTTATTTTCTGCGATTATCATTTATTTGGATGATAAACATAAACATGTAGCATTTATTCGGTAAGTTCTCAAACATTTTTTCCTTACATAATTTTTTGTATGTAAACATGTCAATTCAGTCAATAGCTTTGCACACACAAAATTTAAAACTATTAAAAAGAGAATATATGAGATGTTTTGTTTAATCCAATTTTGAAAACTTTACTCCCTTTGTTAACAATTGATTAAGTGAAGGGTGGGTGATCTCATTCCTGATTAAGATGGCCTGAGGAGAGGCGCTGCTGGGGCTTGGTGAAAGGCCTTTTTGCTAAGAAAGAGACACTGGGAAAGATAGGTTTGAAATCTGGGCAGCCGCAAGCAACCATGAGATCAATCACAGAAAGCTATAACTCACAGGCTTCAACTTTCTTGACTGTGATAAATAAATTTGTGACTATTTATATTTTTGCAATTTACTTAATCTATATTGCAGAACAGGATGTATAGAACTAGAATGAGGAGCCATCATGAAAGAAGGAAAAGATGAAACATCCCACGTCTTTGGTGACATAATTGATTATGGAACTTGCCTCATCTAGAGCTGACATATCACAGGGCTTCTACAAGTAGGTTTAGCAACAAATGCACTTATTTAAACCATTTTTTCCATTGGAGTTATGTAAGGAAACTCAAAACATCCTAACTAATTTAGAAGAACAAAGTGTGTGTTTTTTTTTCAGACTTTCTTAATTACTCAGGACTCTGTACCAAACATAATAGCTGCCTAAAAAATATTTGCTGAATTTGCAATTTGAGCTTCTGGCTCTTAAACTTGTGTCTACTAGAGTAGTGTTTGCCAGCCTTTTTCGATAGCAACATTGCACCAGAAGGAAATTTAGATTAAATTTAAAGTATTTCTAATTAATTAATTTTAACTTAAATTTTTTTTCTCCCTAAGGAGAGATTTTTTTTTTTGAGTATAATATCTCCCTTTTCTCCCTTAAGAATACATATGCTAGAGGATATCAAGTTATGGTAAAATTTTGAGGTTACATATTGCTGCTATTTTCTTTATACTTTTTGGTCTCCTCTGTTTACAATGACCTTTTATTTTTATAATTAGAACAATGAACATCATTTAAAGAAAAGAAACCCATAAAAATGTTTACTGTAAAATACAATACTACATTAAATTATGCTTCATTTGATTTTTTATCTTTGCTTTTCACAATTTCAGCCAATGCCACAGGCAGAGTGGGGCTTGGGCATGAGGATTAGACTGGGAGTCTGTGAAGCTGTGTCAGACCTAGAATATTGATTATCTCAGGATACTGAATGGAGCCTGCAAACCTCAGAGCTAGATACCTATGCAGGATGCTCATCACTGCATCTTTTCTCCATCTGCTGATTTTTTTTTTAAGGCTAAACCTTGGAGAGCATGGATTTTGTTTTATTTAAAGAGGAGCTATTCCCAAATGGACCTAGCCATACCAAATGCTACAGCCAACTAACTCTACGGTACAGAGGTTAAAGAGGAGGTGTGACTAGACGGACTGTTCTATAAAGGACCTGAGGCTCATACCTACACCATCAGCCTCCAGGTAGCCCTTGTAACCAAATGATAGGATGGCTTCTTGTTTCCTTTTTTTTCTGTTTTGTTTTGTTTCAGATAGAGTCTTACTTTATCATCCAGGCTGGAGTGCAGTGGGACGATCACAGCTCACTGCAGCGTTGACTTCCTTGGCTCAAGCCAGCCTCTAGAGTAGCTGGGATCACAGGCATGTGCCACCATGCCTGGCTAATTTATATTTTTATATTTGTAGAGATAGGGTCTCCCAGGAGTTCTAGACCAGCCAGTTTCCCAGGCTGGTCTAGAACTCCTGTGCTCAAGGTAATCCACCCACCTCAGCCTCTCAAAGTGTTGGGATTACAGGCACGAGCAACCATGCCTGGCCTCCTCTGGTTTAATACACCCCATATCACTTTTTCAGGGCTCACCTTCTTGTAACCTGATTTCCATCTGCATAAAAATGTTGAGCCAAACTATGTGTGTGGTGGTGGGGGTGTGTAAGGGAGTGGTGAATACTTCATTTTAATTACTAAGTAGCTCCCTGACAATGATGGCAGTAACTACAGCTCATCCTTCTAACTACATGAAGTTCATTTTGCAATTCAGAGTAAACAGAATTGGATAAACATAAATATTTACAAGCTTATTTTATCATATATAAATATATGGTCTGGATTACAAGCTGTTTCATATATTTATCTTTAATTTGTATGTTTATAAGAATAAAGAATACACATTTGTAGCATTTTCTTCCATGTAGGTAGCCATATTTTCCGAAACTTGGTAGGGACATTTTTGTAAGATGCATTATGCAATATATCAGCAACTAATGAAGAAGAAATAATGATGAATGCACTGTAAAATATATTAGAACACTAATTAGACTATAACAGAAATGCTTACTGATGTCTTTTAAACACCTGCTTGATAATTTCTAAGCCTGGGTGTTACTTCATTTAACAATGCATGCTTAATTGAAAGACAGAGTTAAGATTAAATAATAAACCCAGAACAGCCCAGCATGCTCCACGCTTTTAACTTTCTATCTCATCCACAAAATTTGAGGAATGGTAATTCCATTTATAGAGGAAGCAATAGAAAAGATTTATTTGTTCCTTCAAGGCAGATTCAAATCTCTATTATGAACTTTATTTCATACGATTGCAGAGCAAATTTAGGGAAGAGAGTATGGATAAAGACATTGGCAAAATGGTAGATGGAGCCAGAAGGGGACGTCTGATTATTTCCAGGTGTGATTTCCCTTGAGTCTTTGTAATTGTTTCAGCCCATGTTTCTGTGTTCAACAGAAACAGAATTTCTTTGGGGTTTCCATCTTGGGGTGCAGTAAAGGACACCTGTTGTATTACCTGCTTCCCACACCATTTATTTCCTCCTACTTTCTGATGGGTGAATACAGTGAAAGCATCTGCAGCAATAAACATGAAGCCACTCAGTAGGACATAGATGATGAGTGGTCTCTCACTACTCAATGAGTATTCTATGGGCCAATAGCAGTGACCTCATCATGGAGGCCATTACAAGTACCGGATCTCTGGCCTCACCCCAACTCTGTTGAATCAGAATCTGAATTTCCATAAAACCCTCATATAATTTGCAGGCAATTTAATTCATGATGCACTGGCCTAGAGCATTCTGCTACTGATCCTTACTCAGTCAAAGCTTTTGATTCCCTGAAACAATCTTGGGTCATTATAACAAATATTCCTTTGTCCTTTAGCTAAGATTCCAGATAGCCTCATTTTATCTATTTGACCACTTTTATTTCATAAGATGTAATAAACTTTTAAATTTCATTTCCAAACAATTTCCTTCCCCAAATTAGTATTAAAATAAAGACTGAGAAATATTTGCATTAGGGGACCTGAAATGAAGAGTTATTTGTTGAGATTTAAGGGCTGATTTGATTCATGCATCTTTGAACATATAGTAACCACTCATGTTCAACAGCTCATCTGTCACCAACTATAAAGGATGATTTTTAAACTAATATTACACTGATAAATTGCAAGAAAAAAAAGCATGGAGAGAGAACTACAGATTAAGAGAGACTTAAAAGATGTATCATGTTAAAATAAATAGACAACACTAAAACTAAAGTGCCTACAGTTGCACATTTGAGTGATAAAAAAAACTAATAAAAATGATTTCTATAAATATAGGATAATGGTTACTTATGAGAGAAGGAAGAAGTTATCATTGAGAAGGAACACATGGAAGGGACTTTGGGAGAGTTGGCAAGATTCTACTTCATAGTGTGGAGGTAGTTACAAAATGGTTGATATGAAATAATATTTAAGGCATACATCGGTTTTGTGAGGCTTTTTGTAACTATATTTTATTATAAAAATACATAAACAACAACAAAAAGTCTTATACAAAAGTTCAGTCCTACCCAAGAGCTAAAATACTGTGTTTTTTTCCTACAGATCAGGCTCTTCACAAATGTGTGTAGGATACGTGCTTTAGTTAGACAATATGGAAATCAAATTAAAAAGAAAAATAAGAGCTTTTTTGAGAAAAACAAGACAAAACTAATTAAATAATGGACATGTTGTCAGAATTCATCATTCTGGATTGATGCTTTATTTACTCCATTTTTTAAGTAGTTCTATTTTCTTATTTTGGCCTAGCAGTAATTGGCTTAGTGCCTTAACATGGAAGCTCTGGAGTCTGGGTCCCCAAATGCTAGCAACCTCAGTGTATTAGCATTGAGCCATTTACTCATCCTCATCTGGGAAACAGAGGTAACCAGAGCATCAACCTCAGAGCTTTTATAAGATATGAATCCATGTATTAAATCACTGAGCCAATACCTGCTAGTTTTTAGGAAAAGTTGTGAAAAGAGCACGGCTATTGGAGTCTAATGACTTAGACTGAGTACCAACTCAGTTTAAGCAGAGCAACTCATTTCACCTGACTTTATGAGCAGCATAAATATTCATGTAGAAAAAGTAAACTTTTAAGCTATTTTCAATTGTTTTTAACATCTGGAACATAAACAAATATTCAAATTCCAGATTATCTTAGAATAATATCCTAGAAGTTGAAATTCAGGGCCAAGTCATTTGCACACAAGTCTTTTGAAATAGACTATATATTGGCATCATATACAAGACTAGGTTATAAAGTAA
This sequence comes from Aotus nancymaae, assembly GCF_030222135.1. Taxonomy (NCBI): domain Eukaryota; kingdom Metazoa; phylum Chordata; class Mammalia; order Primates; family Aotidae; genus Aotus; species Aotus nancymaae. The sequence continues at coordinate 8,156,393 of NW_026988460.1, forward strand.
AAAAACATTTTGATCAAAATTGCCTTGGAATCTTGACAAATGTTGCATCTAGTTGATGATTACTTGGGACCTCACTGTATTATTCTATTTTTTAATATTTGGACATTTTCATTACAAATGGATAAATCTTCCCTTTAAAATCCATTTTAGAAGAAACATGTTGAAGGAAGTCAACATGTTATCTTTCTAGAAATCCAACACAGCTAGTTTTTTTCTACAGGGCTGAAATAGACCAATTTTCTTTTGTTAAACACCAGATAAAAGAAATGACTGATCAATCCGATAGGTAAAAAATTACAATTTTCTCTTTTAAAATGTATTTCTCTGAATATTAATGAAGTTGACCTTATAACTTTTTACATTTATTAGTTCTGAGTGCCTTCTATACATATCTTTGGCTTATTTCTTTATAGGGTCATGCATTCTTTTATTATGCACTCTTAGGATTCTTTCTACATTGTAGATATTAACTTTATTGTAATAAAAAGTTATGCCCAAGTGTTCTCATATTTGTCTAATTATTGATCACATATAGAAGATGTTGATCATTGTTCAAATATATATATATATTATGCTTCTTTCTTTGCCTTTCTACTTAGAAAACCTCTCTTTTCATGTTTTCTTATTCTTTTATGACTCAATATTATATTTACTATAATATATACTTAATAATTTAGTGTTACATGATGGTTTATTTAGATGCTATTTATGATTTGGGGGGTCTAACTTTGCTTTCCCCTTTAAGTAGTCAAGTATTATTTATTCTAAAAACAAATCCATCTGTGCTGATGTACTCGAATTGCCTTCTTCTTCATATTCTAATAACTACAAGACAGGATGCTTTTTACACATGGGATCGCCGTGGTAGTTAACTATTCAGAAATTGCTGACAGTCAGTTTTCACTCTCTGACACTGGAAATATTATTCATTTTTCAGAAACAGATGCTATTTGAGAAAATCAAAAAGAAACGTTTAAAGTTCCCTTTTTTTTCACAAGATGGGAAATGAGAGAGGATCTAAACTGTCCTGTGAGCAGTACCATTACCCTTCTCTTGTACCAAAAACTTGTTTGTAATACTACCATAAAGTCAGAATTATGTGCACATAATCTTGAAATAATCCAGAAATTCCCATGTGAGAAGCCAAATTTTCATTTTACTTTGAAGACAAAGCTTAAAAACGTAAATAGACTTAGAAGAGTTTACATCTTAACTTCAATGAACAGTAGATATGATACTCTATTAGTCCATTATCATACTGCTATGAAGAAACACCCCAAACTGGGTAACTTATAAAGAAAAAGAGGTTCAATGGACTCACAGTTCCACATGGCTCTGGGGGCCTCAAAAGCATGGTGGAAGGCAAAGGAGGAACAAAGGCACATCTTACATGGCAGGGGGCAAGGGAGCATGTGCAGGCAAACTGCCCTTTGTAACCATCAGATCTCATGAGACTCAGTCACTATCACAAGAGTAACATAGGAAAAACCTGCCCCTATGATTCTATTACCTCCCACCAGGTCCCTCCCACAACATGTGTGGATTATGGGAGCTATAATTCAAGATGAGATTTGGGTGGGGCCACAGCCAAACCATTTCAGATACTGATAAGATCCCACCCTGAAAAGAGATATTGATGAATCATTGGGATCCAGTGCCTGAAAGGGCATCGGGGTATTGAAGAGAAATTAAAGAGAAAGCATGAAGAAATAAAGGCTTTCTATCACCAGTCTTTCTATACCTTTTGTTTCTAGAAAGGTAATCATAACCTAAATACAATCTAGCAATCTTTCTACAAAAGACTGGCAAGTGAATTCGTCGAGAGAAAGCAAGAGAATTCTCTAGGCTGTACATTTCATTTGACTCTTCTGATGAAAACCCTAAAGCATAAACCGAGGAGAAAGAGGAGATAAACAACAAGAGTCTCGAAACTCTTGTTTCAAACAGTGTACTACAAACACACATAAACTACACCTGTGCTATAGAGTCAGCAACCCAAATTCCAGAAAAGAAGAAAACGACATGCATTGTTCCTAGATTCAGAGTGGTCAAACCTTATGATTTTATGGAAGGCAGTGATAACACTTAGATGATTTGGGTGATACATTTTTCTAACCCCAAGGGATACGACAGTTCAGCAGTAAGAGAATAGCATCATCATGGTGCATATCTAGGGACAGGAGCTGATGCTTCCCAGGGACACAAAGACCTAGACTGATACAAGCTGAATCTATCACTAGTTTAATATATGACTAAAGAGTTAAACATCTTTTATGAAACAAACTTAATATTTTATTGAAAGAAATACATAAGTCTGTTTATTCTTAAGCGATAGAATGATCAAGGGAAAATATATTCTTTTACAAAGAAACAGAGTACTTTCCAATTCTATTTTTACCCTCTTAAATCAGCCAACCTCAAGCATCCTCCACTGCAAAATAGTCTCTTTAATAAGGAAGTGAAACACAGTCAGTCCCAAATACACTCCCTTGCCTGTACCCCTCTTTTCCTGATTTTTGTTAATTCCAAATAATATTTTCTAATCTACATTGCTCTTATTCTGGAAATGGACTCCTCTTCAAGGTATAATATCCAGTCAAATTTTCACGTGGCTGAAAGCCTAAATCAGAAGTATATTTAGAAGTTGTAATGTAAGTGCATCACTTTGTAGACTTAAATATTATACTAGAATTCTTAAGAGATAGCATCTCTGTGGTGTTCACTATTATTATTAAGTCATGTATGCTTTTGCTTTTCAGTGTGGAGTTAGATGAAACCTCATTTGTATATTTCCCTCTCAGTGATTTTTATCTGCTTTTGTTTATGTGATGGTTATTTTATTGAGTATGTGTTTACTGATTTTATGATAATCATTAATTGAATAATGGCAAAAATCAACATCTCTAGACCTGTGCCCTCTTAACACACATCTCAAACTGCTTGCTAGATATTTTCATTATATACAAGTTTACCTAAAATCTAGCATGCTTGACACCAGTTTCACAGTCTCTATCTTCATTCTGCAAACAAATTCCTTCTTTTACTAGTTTTCCTTTTTGTCAATGATATGCATAACAATGATTGGCAGCAGAGTCAGAACTCCACATTAGCTAAATCAACATCTTCTATATGAAGCTTAAAAATCTTTGTCTTAGTCCACTCAGACTGCTATAATAAAATACCACAAATTCTGTGGCTTATAAGGAACAAAAATTATTTCTCACAGATCTGGAAGGTGGAAAGTCCGAGATCAAGGCAGATTCTGTGTCTGGTGAGGGCCTAGTTTCTGGCTAAGAGACGGTGCCTTCTTTCTGTTTCCCCACGTGATGGAAGGGGTGAGGGGGCCTCTATAGGGCCTGTTTGATAAGGTCACTAATCCTAATCAAGAAGATTTTGCCCTTATGACCTGATCACCTTCCAAAGCCCCACCTCCTGATACTGTCACCTTCGGAATTAGGAGTTCAACTTAGAAATTCAGACTATAGCAGCCTTCATCATCTTTTTCTCCTCCTCGTTTCTTCTCCTATCTGACTATCCTCTTGTGTTGGTTTTCTTTCTGTATCTTTACCTGCCATGTGCAGAAGGAAGAGACAACAATGAACAAGGAAATCTATGCCTTTGTATCCTCCTATGGCCAACACCAGTGCTTCATCTCTCTGCCAAGGTCCTAGGAAAGTTCTTATTCATTCTCTGGATCCCTATTACAGCACTGTTGTTAACACATTTGCGTATATATTAATATTTTACATCACTTTCCTTTGAGACAGAGTCTCACACTGTCACCTGGGCTGGAGTGCAGTGGCACGATCTTGGCCCACTGCAACCTCAGCCTACCAGGTTCAAGCTATTCTCCTTGCCTCAGCCTCACAAGTAGCTGGGATTACAGGTGTCCCCCACCACACCTGGCTAATTTTTTTTGTATTTTTAGTAGAGACGGGGTTTCACTATGTTGGCCAGGCTGGTCTCGATCCTGACCTTGTGCTCTGCCCACCTTGGCCTTCCAAAGTCCTAGGATTACAGGCATGAGCCACTGCACCCAGCCTACATCACTTTCTTTTACTGCCTTTTGGAATTTCAGCTTATTTCTGCTTAAAAACTGAGATCATCTTTATATAAATCAACAATTATTTTGGGGGCACATAACACATGCCCCACACGATAATAGAAAAGCGTGCCTACCTCCAACAGAAGAGACTGAAAGAGCCTGCCTCTGGGAAAGAAAGAGGAAGGGAAGGCTCCTGTGCTAGACATTGCAACACAGCAAGTCTGTGGTTACCTTATTCTTACAAAAACATATTGAATACATAACTAAGTACAGAAATCAATGAGATATAAAATAAAGTGACGTATTGGTGAAACTGAGAAAAAGACCATTCCTCCCTACTGAAATGGTAAGATTTCCTAGTGGGCAAATAAAATGACATTTAAAAAATTAATTAAGAAGAAAACTCAAGAGGTTACGTATTAGAGTGTAGCTTTCAGTTCACATGGTTGAATATTAAAGAGGTGGGAGAAGCTGTAAGAAAACATAAGTCAGTGGAGTCAGGCTCCTGTATGCAACCCTGGATGGGGTTTTCCAGGCCCTACTACAGGCAATTACAGAGACTTTACCTGGTCAGCGTTTGGGAGCAAAGTCGCTCTTCCTACCTGGGACGTGGTGTACAGCCAGTGCACTGGGGTCTCCAAAGAGAGTTGCAATCGAGAATTGGTGTTCTCTGGCCAGTCATGCTCTCGCTATATTCACATTACTACCCAGAAGCCTAATTCCTAGGTCTCCTTGCCTGAGGCCTTGGGCCGAGGTTCTCAACAGGTGTCTCTACTAAGGTCTAATTCCTAGATCTCCTTGCCCGAGACCTCGGGTGGAGGATCTCAACAGGTGTCTCTACTAAGGTCTAATTCCTAGGTCTCCTTGCCTGAGACCTCGGGTGGAAGATCTCAACAGGTGTCTCTACTAAGGCCTAATTCCTAGGTCTCCTTGCCTGAGGCCTCGGGTGGAGGATCTCAACAGGTGTCTCTACTAAGGCCTCCTTACTGGAGTGGATGGGAACCTTGAAGACACTTTTTTTCCCAGTCTCAGCACCAAGTGCTTTTCTACTCCTAGCCCTCCTCTGCCTTCCTCGACTTTAGGGTCAACAAAACTGCTAGAGCTTTTTGTTCAGTGCTCCTTCAACAGTGACACAACTCCCAAGTCTATGCTGATACATCTGACCTTCAACAGATAACTCCACAGAGTGAAATGGAGCAGGAGGCGTTGGCGCCTTCTCCTATATTAGATTCTTGGTTATACCATGGCAATAAGTGGTTACAGGCGTACCTCTTCCATTTTTGGCTTGAGCTTTAATCAGCTTCTCCCAATATCAGGCAGTTTAGTTTCCTTTCCCAGCTCAGGTGAGCCCCCAACAGAACACCATTGTGCAGAGCCTACCAAGTGCCTCTCATGATCTAGTCTGTCCTTCTTTATTTATAAGAACACCAATTTTTTTATTGGACACATGTCAACCCAACTAAAGGACTGTATTTTCCAGCCTCCTTTATAACTAGATGTGATCATGTGACCAAGTTCTAATTGAAGTGAAAGTGTTATTTATATGTTACTGATGGAATCTCTCCAAAAGTGAGAGTAAGTTTTCCCCCAACCCCTTCCTCCTTCCTGTGGCCTGGAATGCAGATAGATGGGACTCTAACAAACCATCTCAGACCATGAGGTGTCCATCAGCAGGATAGGAAGGTCTTAGGTCCCTGTACACTTTCTAGAACTACCAGGTCGCACTTGGACTTCCTAACACTAAATGTTTTATGTGAGGGAGAAAAATTATTTTGCTTTTTGTTCTTGTGATAAGCAGCTAAAACTGAATGCTAACTTAGTCACCTCTAATTTTATTAAATAGTAGACTAAATAATCACAAATCTATGAATAAGCTACATTTTATCTTCAAAGGTGAGTTGAGAGCAGCCGGCATTAGGGTAAATATATTAGTTGTAACTGAAACATGAATTTTATAATCTTACAACAAAATCTCCTATCGATCAGTCTTAAAACATTGTTTGGAGAATTGTACCCAGAAATAACAAAATGGCAAATACAGTTACAGTCTGAGGAACACAGAACACTGATCTGAGAGCCATAAATCCCTGTTTTTGTATGCTTTACCACAAAGATCTTGGACCAAATATTGAACCAAACCTTACTTACCTCTAAAAAATAGGGATAATAAGAAAATTATTTAAAATATCAAATGCAGTGACTAGCACATTGAACGTGTTCAAAAAGTATTTTCTTCCCACATTTGGCATCAAAATGAGGGCACTGGTTTAGCCTGCTTCAAACACGAGCCACCTTTAGACCAGGGACAGGAGCACCAACAACCCGGAGAGCAAGGCCATGACATCATTTGGTTGTGTGAAAAATAAAAAAGGTGCCCCTCATGTGATTTAGTTTGGTTATTTGTCCCTACTCAGATGTCATGTTGAAATGTATTCCTGCGTGTTAGAGGCAGGGCCTGATGGGAGGTGACTGAATTGTGGGGATAGATTTCTCATGAATGGTCTATCACCATCCACTTGGTGGTGTCCTCATGATAATGAATTCTTGAGAGATCTGGTCATTTAAAAATGTGTGGCACCTTCCCCACCTCTCTCTTGCTCCTGTTTTTGCCATTTGAGACACTTTCTCCCACTTTGCCTTCTGCCATGATTGTAAGTCTCCTTAGGCCTCCCCAGAAGCTGAGTAGATGCTGCCATACTTCCTGTACAGCCCACAGAAACATGAGCCAATTAAATCTTTATAAATTACTCAGTTTCAGGTATTTCTTTATAGCAATGAATGAATGACCTAATGAACCATGGGACAGATAATTACAAGGAGGCACATTCTCTGTGCAGATGTATTCAAAACATTTCTCTTCCTCCAAAACACTACAGTCTACCTGTAGGGTGAGAGCTTGGAGAGCGGAACTCAGCCATACTTCACTCTTGTCCTTAATCCAATCTGTACAACCACAAGGTAGGCCAGGCCTTAGAATAATAGTAGTAGAAAAACACATGGAAGGAGAAAGGTACAATTTCCTCTAGATAATGAGGCTCTGGGCAGACAACACTTTTCAGAGCCCCCACCACAGATATCACAGGCTGACCACAGGAGCAACGGCTGCTGGCAGAACTAGAATTGGACTTTCAGAGTTAGAAGCAATAATGGAAGTTATACAAAGTAGAAAATGAAGCACACTCTGTTCCCTGTAAGAAAGCAAAATGCGGATAAAGGCCGGAGATATAAATTCACCAAAACATAACACAATAGAGGAGAACATTTTTATAATCAAAAAGAAACTTATGTAAAGGAACAAAGGTCTTTAAAATAAATACTCAAGAGTTTTCACACCTATTGTGTAATTGGAACTGTGATTAATACTTCCAGATGAGAATATTTATCCGGTACTTTGCCAATGTTTGTTTTTCTATGAACCATTATAGGCTTAGACCTCTACCCTTGAACTTTTTAATGTTATTGTTCAATGATAATTTCTACCCATAAACTAAAGATCAGATTTCATATAATTAGAATATATCTTTCAAGAAAAAAATGAATATGTAATAAGAGCATTTCAAAACAAAATTTGAGCTTGGATAAAAATCAGTACCAAACACTCAGAACGTTTCTTTGCTGCATGTGGTGATACTTGAATTGGGGACCCCTATGGATAGGGAGATGATTTAAGTCTCACTGAATTCAGAAATGACCTGAAAAACTCTATGTATCTTTTTCCTTTGAAAAGGATTTGGAATCTAATCTTTACATTCTAACTATAATTTTTCAAGTAAGCTCTTTTTGAGGACAGTATAATGACCCTGAATTTTTTTTATAGATATGTCCTTCCCAAGTAGAATAATAATCTGACTTCTAGAGTTTCTTTAAAAATAGAAGTACCATTTTAACTGCTTTTAAAATAATTCAATTTTTAAAAAAGTAAATTGAATGTGAGTAAATGAATATATACCCAGGTCCTACTAATTATTCAGCCTTTAAAATCTTTCTCACCATTTTAAATTTAATGCTTTATATAAATACAATAGACTGCTGACATTCACAGGTTTACATTTTATGATTTTGATAATTATCAGTGACTGTGAATGTCTAGGACACAAATCATTTGTGACGTTTTTGAGCCGCACATTTGAGTTGCCTGCTGGGAGGTAGATGCACAAGAATAAGTCACTGGCTAGCGCTTGAGCCTGCTGATCGCTCAGCAGCTATGTAACTCACAAACACCTGTGCTGCTTTAACATTGTCAGAAGTGCTGATATTCTGACACATGTGTGGGGTGAACTGATGCTCTAATGCAGTGACTCTAAACCTGAGGGTGCATCCAAACCACCAGGAGGATTTCATTTTTTTTTTTAGATATAGTCTCGCTTTTTCACCCAGGCTGGAGTGCAGTGGTACAATCTCAGCTCACTGCAACCTCCACTTCCTGGGTTCAAGTGATTCTCCTGCCTCAGCCTCCTGAGTAGCTGGGACTACAGGCGCGTGCCACCACACCTGGCTAATTTTTGTATTTTTAGTAGAGATGAGGCTTTACCATGTTGGTCAGGCTGGTCTCGAACTCCCGATCTTATGATCTACTCACCTTGGCCTCCCAAAGTGCTGGGATTACAGGTGTGAGCCACTGCTCCTGGCCAAGGGTTTCTTGAAACAGATTTCTGGACCACACCCCAGTACTTCTAGGTAGAAACAGAAAATTTACGTTACATTTCTACCAAGTTCCGAGGTGATATGGATACTGCTGGTCTGGAGAACACACACTGAGGGCTAATGATGTAAAGGATAATGTCTTTTTTATCATTAGCAAATGACAAAATGTAATCAAAACTTCAAAATAGACTAAGTTAAAATATTCAAAGTAAAATGTTCTAAACAAACAATAGCAGTTTTGCCAACAAAATTTGTTATGGATCAAGCAATTACAAGGAATAGTCTGGGACAGAACTGATATTTTGCTTACAACATTGTCTATGCTGTTTGTCTACACATAAAAACACTTCTGTACAGATTGTTAAACAGCCACTTCACTGAGACAAGTGAGTCCTTCCCTTTCCAACTCACCTCACTCCTAGACTACCAAGCAACTCAGCACCCAGATGTTAACACCTGGCACAGTTTGGAGCCTCCAGAACTTACTGACTGATCACTGCCATTTGTTTTCTTTAAGACAGAGTCTAATTCTGTTCTCAGTAGCTTACTGCAACTTCTGCCTCCCAGGTTCAAGCAATTCCCCTGCCTCAGCCTCCTGAGAGCTGGGACTATAGGCATGTGCCACCAAGCCCAGCTATTTTTTTTTTTTTTTTGTATTTTTAGTATAGACAAGTTTCACCATGTTGGCAAGACTGGTCTCAAAGTCCTGAACTTAGGCAATCTACCTGCCTCAGCCTCCCAGAGTGCTCACTGGCATGAGCCATCACGCTTGGCCCCTACTGGCGTTGGTTTTAAACAGCAAGGCATAATAGGAACAAGAACCTCTCTTTGGTCCAAGACCTGTCAGAACTCCTCCACCAGGAGGCAAGTGGAGAGACAGAATGAGGATTACTTTTGATTAAAGAAAGGAATGGGCAAGCCTGTGTGTTCACTTTCCAATAATGGCAGCTTTCTGCCATGGAGTCATTTCCAGGCACTATGAACTTTTGAAGTTCTCAAAATATTTGGCTAAGTTTATTTAGTCAAAGACGAGAAAGAAATCCACAATGGAAACTTCATCATTAATTGAAGTGCACCTAGTTCCAGAGTGCTCCACCTTAGGCAAGCAGAAGTGGTGACAGCCAGATTAGGGTCCAAGGAATTGGGAAGTCTGCATGTCAAAGACTCAACTAGACAAACATGTCAATGATGCTTGAAAGCTGTCGCATATCAAGACATATATCATAATAAATGCACAAGTCTTTATTACCATCATATATTTTTTTCTATAATAATTGGCTTGCAAGATGTTCAAAGGCACCATTAATACAGATAAGCAGGGGAATGTCTTAGTCAAGTCTTTGACAGATTTTTTTGCATGTCCCTGTTGGCTAAGTTCTTTATGTGTAAAGTACTCTAGTTTAAATTTAGTCATGTTTCTCATTTAGTCATTATAGAAACAATTGGTGTACCTCATAAAAAGCTCCCTACCTTTGAAGCTAATGATCTAAAAATACTTATCGCCATCTCTTTCTTTTCTCACTCATTTATTCAACATTTTTAAGCACGTATACCGGGAACCTGGCTAGGTACCAAGACTACAATATGAACAAAATGTAATTCTTGTCCTTATGACATAAATAATATGAGGGGAAAATACAGGTTTCCAGGAGAAGGTATAAGAGTAGATCACATTTGAACTGGGGAAGAATATATGGAGAATAAAAGCAGGAGAGAAGAACTTAACATGGGAAACTGCTTTGCATGGTGGAGGAAGAGGGGCCTATGTGTCTGAAAAGGGTGAGTAAAAAAGAGGGAAGGATATAGAAGCCACCATATTGGCAATCTTGTTGAAGATTTAAAGTTTATCTTAAGAAAAATAGAAAATAATTGAAGGGTTACAAGTTAGGTGTGGTATGAGGAGATGTGATTTTTAAGATCTATTTGGCTATGGTGTAGAGAATGGATTGGAGAGGACCAATGTTGGAGACACCAAACCATTTCCGTATTTCAGGCCAGACATGATGGTGGTTTGCATTAAAATGATGATAGTGAACATGGAAAAATGGGATCAGATGTGATATCCATTCAGAATGTAAAATCATCAAGATAATTTGCTGGTGAAGTGAAGATGAGAGATTGAGGTAGAAGGGATTATCAAGGATATGAATGGTGGTTTATATTCTCCAAGTTCAGGGACAAGGAAAATTATGAGTTCATTTGTAGTTTGAGATGCCTCTGGCCATCTAAAAGAAGATATCACAGAAATTCAGGTCTTTCTCTCTATAAGTCTGAAGTTCAGAAAAATAGAAAACTTTTAATCATGTTGATCATTAATATCTGTTAAGGCAACATAGTACAATGGTTATATTAGGCTTTGAAGTCAAAGACCAGGGTAGGGGAGGACCAAAGAGACAATAAATCCCCCGAGAAAGGTTGAGCTTTTGAGCTAGCCCTGAGTCTTTTTTTTTTAATTTGTTTTCTTTAATGGCTTTCTGCTTCCAATCCATGAGTTTTACATAATAAACTGATTTTATATTTGTCTTGGTCTTTATCTTGAAACCAAAATAAATAAACATAATAGATTTCCATTTGGCTCTGCCCAGATAACTAACCAGACACTAGATAAGGAGACTAAACTGAAAAGAATCAATAATTAAAACAAACAGCAGCTAAGGTTTGCTCTGAAGACCTAATCATATACTATATTTTGTTTTTTAATCTAATTATCTGGCACCCTAGTTAATAATTTCTATTGATTAAACCTATGAAATATAATTCTTGTTTTAGCAACAATCAGCTCTATAACAATGTCATATCTTAATGTGTTTGCTCAGAAGATGTCGTCAGCAGAGCCAGGGAGTCCTATCTACAAAATCCACATTTTCATGGCAGTTTGAAGGTATCAGCAAAATTCTCAGAATACTAGCTAAGTACCAGAAAGAATCCATTTCATGCTAAGAAAATTGTTATTTTAAAAATATTTGTCTATGGACCTTCCTTTTCCTTCTACCAGCTTGGAGATATTCCCTTACTTTTCCCTGTACTAGCTTAGGAAATATTCTCTCCTGCAGCTGAAGCAAAGTATAGCTTCATAACAAAGTCATATTTGGAAAAGAGTATTTTAATGTAAATTGCTAAACTGGCCATGATTAACAAAACATGTTTCTATAATATGGAGGATAATACTCCTTATATTTTAAGCCCTGATTGGAAGAACTCATTCTGCCTTATCATTCATAAGACTTACACTTAATAGAGAACTTACCATATGTGTTTGTTCATTTTCACACTGCTAAAAAAGACATATTCCAGACTGGATAATTTATAAAGGAAAGAGGCTTACAGTTCAACATGGCTGGGGAGGTCTCAGGAAACTAACAATTATGGCAGAAGGGGAACCAAACATGTCCTTCTTCATATGACATCAGAAAGGAGAAGTGCCAAGCAAAAGAGGGAAAAGCCCCTTATACAACCATTGAATCTTGTGAGAACTCACTCACTATCATGAGAACAGCAACATGGGGGTTACCACCCCATGATTCGATTACTTCCCACTGGGTCCCTCCCATGACATGAGGATTATGGAAATTATAATTAGAGATGAGATTTGGGTGAGGACACAGCCACACCATATAATTCAACCCGTGGCCCTCCCAAATCTCATCTCCTCACATTCCAAAACATAACCATGTCTTCCAAACAGTCCCCTAAAGTCTTACCTCATTCTAGCATTGACTCAAAAGTCCAAGTCCCAGGTCTCATCTGAGACAAGGCAAGTCCCTTCCCTCTATGAGCCTGTCAAATCATAAGCAAGTTAGTTACTTCCTAGATACAATGGGGGCATAGGCATTGGGTAAATACACCTATTATTAAAGGGAGAAAATGGCCAGAAAAAAGGAGCTGCAGGCCCCATGCAAGTCCAAAATCCAATAGGGTAGTCATTAAACCTTAAAGTTCCAAAAATGATCTCCTTTGATTCCATGTCTCACATATAGGTCACACTGATGCAAGAGATGGGCACCCATGGCCTTGGGCAGCTCCACCCCTGTGGCTTTGCAGGGTAAACCCCTTCTGACTGCTTTCACAACTGTTGTCTGTGACTTTTCTGGGTGCATGGTGCAAGCTATCAGTAGATCTATCATTCTGGGGTCTGGAGGACAGTGGTCCTCTTCTCACAGCTCCACTAGGCAGTGCCCCAAAGGCGACTCTGTGTGAAGGCTCTGACCTCACATTTCCCTTTTGCACTGCCCTAGCAGAGGTTCTCTATGAGGGCTCCACCCCTACAGCAAATTCTGCCTGGACATCCAGGCGTTTCCATACATCCTCTGAAATCTAGGCGGAGGTTCCTAAACCTCAATTTTTGACTTCTGTGCACCCACATGCTCAACACCATGTGGAAGCTGCCATGGCCTGGGGCTTTCACTCTCTGAAGCAATGGCCTGAACTATACTTTGTCCCCTTTTAGCCATGGCTGAAGCAGCTAGGATACAGGGCACCAAGACACAAGGCTGCACACAGCAGTGGGGTCCCTGGTCTCAGCCCATGAAACTGATTCTTCCTCCTAGGTCTCCAGACTTGTGATGGCAAGGGCTGCTGTGAAGCTGTCCGACATGCCCTGGAGACATTTTTCCCATTGTCTTGGCAATTAACACTGGGATCCTCATTACTTACGTAAAATTCTGCAGCAGGCTTGAATTTCTCCCCTGAAAATGTGTTTTACTTTTCTATCACACTGTCAGGCTTGAAATTTTCCAAACTGTTATGCTCTGCTTTCTCTTGAACACTTTGATGCTTAGAAATTTCTTCCTCTCTTTGGCAGGGGCAAAATGCCAACAGCACTTTTGCATAGAAAGAGTGACCTTTAATCCAGTTCCCAACAAGTTCCTCATTTTCATCTGAGACTACTAAGCCTGGACTTTATTGTCCATATTACTATCAGCATTTTGGTTAAAGCTATTCAGCAAGTCTCTAGGAATTTCCAAACTTTTCTACATCTTCCTATCTTCTGATCCCCCAAAGTCTTTGGGAAGTTTCAACCTTCCCCACATTTTCCTATCTTCTTCTAAGTACTTCAAACTGTTCCAGCCTCTGCCTGTTACCCAATTCCAAAGTTACTTCCACATTTTCAGGTATCTTTACAGTGGCATCCCCTACCTGGTTTACTGTATTTAGTCCATTCTCACATCGCTAATAAAAACATACCTAAGACTGGGTAATTTATAAAGGAAATTATAAGAGGTTTAATTACTCACAGTTCAGCATGGATAGGGAGGCCTCAGGAAACTTACAGTAATGACAGAAAGGGAAGTAAACACATCCTTCTTCACATAGTGGCAGGAAGGTGAGGTGCTGAGCAAAAGGGGAAAAACCCACTTATAAAACCTTCAGGTCTCATGAGAATTCACTCACTATAACAAGAATAGCAGCATGGAAGTAACTGCCCCCATGATTCAATTACCTCCCATTGGGTCCCTCACATGACACATAGGGATTATGGGAACTACAATTCAAAACGAGATTTGGGTGGGGACAAGGCTAAACTATATCACCATATATAGTCAGCCCTCCATATTCATGGGTTCTGTATCTATGGCTTCAACCAACACTGTATTTAAAATGTTCAAGAAAAAAATTTGTGTCTGTATTGAACATGTACGGACTTTTTATTTCTTGTCATTGTTTCCTAAACAATACAGTGTAACAACTGTCTGCATAGCACTACATCATATTAGGTATTATAGATAATCTAGTAATGATTTAAAATATATGGAACGTTTTACATAGCTTATATGCAAATACTACATCATTTTATATCAGGGACTGAGCATTCACGGATTTTGTTATTTGAAGGATATTCTGGAACCAATACCCTGAGGATACCAAGGGACAACTGTACTTACTCTACATTATGATAAATAATTTGCAGTGCACTGTAACTTAATCCTCAGCCAGTTTAAGAAGCAGGTGCTATATGTATTTATAAACTTTTACATTATAAATATGTTAGCATACCTATATTATACACATATTATGTATTTATTTTAATAGTTAAAAATTGAAGGTTAATTTATATGGTTAATTCATACTAAAGTATAATGGCCAAGGTCATCCAGCTGGTAAGCAGCATTTCAGACTTGAACCCTAGAAGGTATTAACCCCAATCCGAACTCGACTACTAAAAAATTGATACTTTCAGAATCCTTCTTATCTTTGTAAGATTTCACAATGTTCATGGCACAGTTTAGTCTCAATTAAACTAAATATTTGAATTAAGAACCAAAATCTCAAAGGTCACCTTCAAGAAAAGCTTTCGTGTATGATCTTTAGTACTTGGGACACAAGTAGCTTGGTCTCCAAACATAAAATCACTTTTTCAGACTGAAAACAACTACTGAGAATTACAGCAACTTGTTCAGCAGCAGCATCTACTTGCAGTGAAATACTTGTCTTTAAAAATGATCAGTTCTCCCAGGTATCCAGTTCATTTTCCAGTTGTAAATTATTTAGAAAACCCATTACCTATGCAGTTCTAATAAATCCTATGGACTATTTTTCATGATATCATATTTATATGAGAATGTGAAAATCTCCATCTTCTTCCTCTTTTGAGCCAAAATAAAATACAGCAAAGCTGCTGAAAACTTATATTAAAGCACTGGAATTATGTCTCCAAAAATAATTTTAAAATATTCTAATAGAGTCTCTTTGTATGTCAGTGAAACTGATTAACAGCCTAACTTATATTTGTGGGCCAATAGGAATGTCAAACCAATGGCATAAAAGGTTACAAAGTAGGTGTCTACTTATTTTCACATGAAAATCATACCACTTACTGTGTGTATATTATTTTAATGCACATTTCTTTCTTAATGAGTTCTGAGTAATAAAAAGAGAATGATACTAGAAATTTCATATGGAATTTTGTAATGCAATGAACAGGGGTTGGATAAGATTTCTCTTCTATCTAGGAGACGAAGTGTGTAATTTACTGTAAACCTGGATATTAACAGTTCCTATATCTGGAATGAACAGCCTTAGCTATACATGAAAATTTCATAGAAATATAGTCTAGTTTAAAACGTTGTTCTCAGAAGAAGTTGGGAGAGGGGACAATAATATTTTTACTCTGATTTGTGCTTTACTATACATGGACATGCTAAAGATGGTTGATCAATGAGACAGAAAATTAACAAGGATATCCAGGACTTGAACTCAGACCTGGACCAAGCAAACCTAATAGACATTTACAGAACTCTCCACCCCAAATCCACAGAATATACATTCTTCTCAGCACCACATCGCACCTACTCTAAAATTGACCACATAATTGGAAGTAAATCACTCCTCAGCAAATGCAAAAGAATGGAAATCATAAGAAACAGTGTCTCAGACCACAGTGCAATCAAGTTAGAACTCAGAACTCAGAAACTAACTCAGAACCACACAGCTTCATGGAAACTGAACAACTGGCTATTAAATGTTGACTGGATAAACAATGAAATGAAGGCAGAAATAAAGATGTTCTTTGAAACCAACAAGAACAAAGACACAACATACCAGAATCTCTGGGACACATTTAAAACAGTCTCTAGAAGAAAATACATAGCAATAAATGCCCACATGAGAAGCAAGGAGAGATCTAAAATCGACACCCTATCATCAAAATTGAAAGAGCTAGAAGAGCAAGATCAAAAAAATTCAAAACCTAGCAGAAGACAAGAAATAACTAAGATCAGGGCAGAACTGAAGGAGATAGAGACACAAAAAAACTCTTCAAAAAATCAATAAATCCAGGAGCTGGTTTTTTGAAAAGATCAACAAAATAGACAGACCACTAGCCAGATTAATAAAAAAGAAAAGAGAGAATAATCAAATAGATGCAATAAAAAACGATAAAGGGGTCACCACAGAGTCCACAGAAATTCAAACCACCATCAGAGATTATTACAAACAACTCTATGCACATAAACTAGTAAACCTGGAAGAAATGGATAAATTCCTGGATACTTGCATCCTCCCAAGCCTAAACCAGGAAGAAGTGGAAACCCTGAATAGACCAATAACAAGGTCGGAAGTTGAGGCAGCAATTAAGAGCCTACCACCCAAAAAAAGCCCAGGTCCAGATGGGTTTACAGTTGAATTCTACCAGACATAGAAAGAGGAGCTGGTACCACTCCTTCTGAAACTAGTCCAAACAATCCAAAAAGAGGGAACCCTTCCCAAATCATTTTATAAGACCAATATCATCCTGATAACAAAACCCGGCAGAGACTCAGCAAGAAAAGAAAACTTCAGCCCAATATCCATGATGAACATAGATGCAAAAATCTTCAATAAAATACTGGCAAACTGATTGCAACAGCACATCAAAAAGCTTATCCACCATGATCAAGTAGGCTTCATCCTGGGGATGCAAGTCTGGTTCAACATATTCAAGTCTATAAACACAATTCACTACATAAACAGAACCAAAGACAAAAAAACCACATGATTATCTCAGCTGATGCAGAGAAGGCCTCTGACAAAATTCTACAGCCCTTTATGCTAAAAACCCTCAATAAACTAGGTATTGATGGAATGTATCTCAAAATAATAAAAGCTATTTATGACAAACCAACAGCCAAATCGTACTGAATGGGCAAAAACTGGAAGCATTTCTTTTGAAATCTGGCACTGGACAAGGATTCCCTCTCTCACCACTCCTATTCAATATAGTACTGGAAGTTCTAGCCAGAGCAATCAGGCAAGAAAAAGAAATAAAGCGTATTCAAACAGGAAAGGAGGAAGTCAAATTGTCTCTATTTACAGACGACATGATTGTATATCTAGAAGACCCCATCGTCTCAGCTCCAAATCTCCTGAAACTGATAAGCAACTTCAGCAAAATCTCAGGATACAAAATCAATGTGCAAAAATCACAAGCACTCCTATATACCAATAACAGACTTAGAGCCAAATTAAGAATGAACTGCCATTCACAATTGCTACAAAGAGAATAAAATACCTAGGAATACAACTAACAAGGAACATAAAGGACCTCTTCAAGGAGAACTACAAACCACTGCTCAACCAAATAAGAGAGGACACAAACAGATGGAGAAACATTCCATGTTCACGGTTAGGAAGAATCAATATCGTGAAAATGGCCATACTGCCCAAAGTAATTTACAGCTTCAATGCTATCCCCATCAAGCTACCAATGATCTGCTTCACAGAACTGGAAAAAAAACACCTTAAACTTCATATGGAACCAAAAGAGAGCCTGCATAGCCAAGTCAATTCCAAGCAAAAAGAACAAAGTGGGAGGCATCACACTACCGGACTTCAAACTATACTACAAGGCTACAGTAATCAAAACAGCATGCTACTGGTACCAAAAGAAAGATACAGACCAATGGAACAGAACAGAGGCCTCGGAAGCAACACAATACATCTACAACCATTCGATCTTTAACAAACCTGACAAAAACAAGCAATGGGGAAAGGATTCCCTGGTTTAATAAATGGTGTTGGGAAAACTGGCTAGCCATGTGCAGAAAGCAGAAACTGGACCCCTTCCTGACACCTTACACTAAAATTAACTCCAGATGGATTAAAGTCTTAAACATAAGACCTAACACCATAAAAGCCCTAGAAGAAAATCTAGATAAAACCATTCAGGACATAGGCGTAGGCAAGGACTTCATGACCAAAACACCAAAAGCATTGGCAACAAAAGCCAAAATAGACAAATGGGACCTAATCAAACTCCACAGCTTCTGCACGGCAAAAGAAACAGTCATTAGAGTGAATCGGCAACCAACAGAATGGGAAAAAATTTTTGCAGTGTACCCATCTGACAAAGAGCTGATATCCAGAATCTACAAAGAACTAAAACAGATTTACAGGAAAAAAACAAACAAGCCCATTCAAAAATGGGCAAAGGATATGAACAGACACTTTACAAAAGAAAACATACGTGAGGCCAACAAACATATGAAAAAGTGCTCATCAGCACTGGTCATTAGAGAAATGCAAATCAAAACTACATTGAGATACCATCTCACACCAGTTAGAATTGTGATCATTAAAAAGTCTGGAGACAACAGATGCTGCAGAGGATGTGGAGAAATAGGAATATTTTTACACTGTTGGTGGGAGTGTAAATTAGTTCAACCATTGTGGAAGACAGTGTGGCGATTCCTCAAGGACCTAGAAATAGAAATTCCATTTGACCCAGCAATCCCATTACTGGTTATATATCTAAAGGATTATAAATCATTCTACTATAAGGACCCATGCACACGAATGTTCATTGCCGCATAGTTTACAATAGCAAAGACCTGGAACCAATCCAAATGCCCATCAATGATAGACTGGACAGGGAAAATGTGGCACATATACACCATAGAATATTATGCAGCTATCAGAAATGATGATTTTGTGTCCTTTGTAGGGACATGGATGAACCTGGAAACCATCATTCTCAGCAAACTGACACAAGAACAGAAAATCAAACACCTCATGTTCTCACTCATAGGCGGGTGTTGAACAATGAGAACACATGGACACAGGGAGGGGAGCATCACACACTGGGTTCTGTCGGCGGGAAATAGGGGAGGGACAGCGGGGGGTGGGGAGTTGGGGAGAGATAACATGGGGATAAATGCCAGATATAGGTGATGGGGAGGAAGGCAGCAAATCACACTGCCATGTGTGTACCTATGCAACAATCTTGCATGATCTTCACATGTACCCCAAAACCTAAAATGAAATAAAAAAATAAAAAAATAAAAATATATATATATATAAAACAGCAGAGATACACCTATTCACCTAAAGAGCATGATTCATTTTCCCTAACACACAGCAATTTCAGCTTCTTCTTGGGAGTCCCTCTTCCCCTTTGTCTTAATCGAGATCCTTATGTTTCAAAGCAGGCATGCCAAAATACCTCAAAAGTCCTTCTATACAATACCCAAGAGAATATCATCCAGTCTAAGTCTTAAAGAGCCTCAAAAGTCCATTCTAGGGACTTAGTTTAGCAAAGTCTTTATTATTTATAGCCTTAATATATCAGAGAATTTGACAAGTGAAGAGTGTTAAGAAGGAAACCACTTCTCAAATAAATTAGCAAGAAAATCTCAAATATCAGATACTGTAAAGAAACCCTGCTATTCTATCTTGCAGTTCTTTCTAATAAGAAATCAGTTGATTACTTCATTGAAATGAAAACTTACTTCCAAAATTTTGAGATTCCTTGAGAATGCTGTTCTCACTTATTTGTGCATTAATCTGTTATATTCATTTTCCTACATTGTATTCTATGCTAACATTCTTAGAAACAAAGGGGACTTCGACACTTGAACAGCACTTGGGAGACTTAAGTAAGTATATATTGGTCCTTTCAGTTTGCTTCCAAGGCCTCTCTTTCCTCAGGATTAATTTTAGGATGGTATGGCTTTTCCTTTCCCTTCTAAAATAATTCAGGCCCAAAGTGATAAGGTAGAGGTGAGCAAGTTTGGGGTCAGGAGGGTGGCAGGCACTGTGGTGACCAGAGAAAAATGAGGAAGATGTCTTTACCCTCCTCAAGAGTATGCCATGTGGTGGAGGAAGTAGCCTGGCATGGGGTGTCAGAGTTCAAGCAGGATGCAGAGGGCTACCCAGTGTGGGATGTTAGAGCCTAAGAACAGTGTCCATGTGGGAGACGGTGTGTCACAGGGTATCTGAGCCTAAGCAATGTGAAGCTGTGTGACTGTGTCACTGTATGTTATCTGACAGATGAGTCTCTAATGAGTCCTTAGATTTTCCTAAGACCTGGTACATAATTATACATCATAATTTTAAGTGCATAAATTAAAGGCCCAGTTTACCTACTTGGAGAGTAGAAGTCATAAACCTATGAAGGATAAATACGTGGGATAAATGGACTCATTGACAACAGTGGCAGCAGACCATCTTTCTCTTCCATAAAACATAGGGGAGTAAATTACTGTGCCTTATGGGGCTAGCTCAGGAAGAACAAGAAAGGGTATTACAGCTGAGATGAACCAAAAGATATGGTGAGCTCTGATAAATCTTTCATATATTTTGTCTCAAGTCTCACAGCAACCCATTTTGGCTACTGGTAATATAAATATTATAAGACCATTTTGCAAATGAACACCACAAAGCTTAGAGTTTAAATACACTACTTGATGGGGCCTTGGGCAAGTATATTATAAGATTAAAGATCTTTGCTGTAATCCCAGCACTTTGGGAGGCCGAGGAGGGACGACCATGAGGTTAGGAGATTGATACCATCCTGACTAACATGGTGAAACCCCTTCTTTAAAACAAAAACAAAAACAAAAACAAACAAACAAAAAGATCTTTGATTTTGAGTCCATGTTTTCATCCTTTATACTCCCTCCCTAAATGAAATAAAAGCAGTCTCCCAAGTTGTTAGCCTCTTTGATGTTGCACTACTCTGAAAGTTTAATAAGTATGTTATAATGCACACTGTCTTATTAGTAAAGATTAGAATTCTATATTCCAAGAGCCCACATAACAAAGACAATCCTAAGCAAAAAAAAAAAAAAAAAGAAAAAGAGACCAAACCAAAAAAAAAAAACTAAAACCTGGAGGCATCAAGCTACCTGACTTCAAACTATACTACAAGGCTCTGAGTAATCAAAACAGCATGGTACTGGTACCAAAACAGAGATATAGATCAATGCAACAGAACAGAGGCATCAGAAATAATGCCACAGATTTACAGCCATTGGATCTTTGACAAACCTGACAAAAACAAGCAATGGGGAAATAATTCCTTATTTAATAAAAAGGGTGTTGGGAAAACTGGCTCGCCATATACAGAAAGCTGAAACTGGATGCCTTCCTTACACCTTATATAAAAATTAACTCACGATGAATTAAAGATTTAAATGTAAGACCTAATACCACAAAAACCCTAGAAGAAAACCCAGGCGATACCATTCAGGACATAGGCATGGGCAAGAACTTTATGACTAAATCACCAAAAGCAATGGCGAGAAAAGCCAAAATTGACAAATGGGATCTAATTAAACTTAAGAACTTCTGCACAGCAAAAGAAACTATCATTAAGCAAACTGGAAACCAACAGAATGGGAAAAAATTTTTGCAATCTACCCATCTAACAAAGGGCTAATATCCAGAATCTACAAGGAACTTAAACAAATTTACAAGAAAAAAAAACCCCATCAAAAAGTGGGCGAAAAATATGAATAGACATTTCTCAAAGGAAGACATTTATGCATTCAACAAACATATGAAAAAAAGTTCATCATCACTGCTCATTAGAGAAATGAAAATCAAAACCACACTGAGATACCATCTCATGCCAGTTAGAATGGCAATCATCAAAAAATCAGGAGACAACAGATTCTGGAGAGGATGTGGAGAAATAGGAATGCTTTTACACTGTTGGTGGGAGTGTAAATTAGTTCAACCATTGTGAACGACAGTGTGGTGATTCTTCAAGGACCTAGAAATAGAAGTACCATTTGACCCAGCCATCCTATTACTGGGTATATATCCAAAGGATTATAAACCATTCCATTATAAAGACACATGGACATGTATGTTTATTGTGGCACTGTTCACAACAGTAAAGACTTGGAACCAACCCAAATGCCCATCAATGATAGACTGGATAAAGAAAATGTGGCACATATACACTATGGAATACTATGCAGCCATAAAAAGGATGCATTTGTGTCCTTTGCAGGAACAAGGATGAAGCTGGAAACTCTAATTTTCAGCAAACTGACACAAGAATCGAAAACCAAACACCACATGTTCTCACTCATAAGTGGGTGTTGAACAATGAAAACACATGGACACAGGGAGGGGGACATCACACACTGGGGCCTGTCAGGGGGTACGGGGCTAGAGGAGGGATAGCAGGGAGGTTGGGGACTAGGGGACAGATATCATTAGGAGAAATATCTAATGTAGCTGATAGGGTGATGGATGCAGCAAACCACCATGGCATGTGTATACCTATGTAACAAACCTGCAACTTCTGCACATGTACCCCAGAACTTCAAGTATAATAATAATAAACAGTGAAATGAAATGTTTATGGCTGAAAGATAATGAAATGTTTTCTAAAGTAATGAGTTACTACTTTTATCCCAATGGTGATAATTTATACATTTTATATGTAAGGTGAGTTCACTTATTCTTTCTGTTGTTTCTGCTGGGTTTCATTATGGTGCTTTGTTTCCTTATGTGTCTATTGATTTTTAACTTTTTGCTTCCCATTTTGCCTGTAAAGTTACAAATGGAGCTTCTTTGAGGCACTGGAAGGAAGAGGATTCCTACTGGGGGGATTTGCTCTTTGGTTCTGGCAGAAGTCTTACATGTAGAGGAAACACTTAACAACACTGGAACATTGGAAACACTTAAATCTAAATTCATGACCTTAGGTGTTACTGACCATAGAGCATGAATTTATGTTGGAAACCATGCAAATGGCAGCTTGTGCTTATTTGCCTTCAGGGGAGGTATTTTACTCCTTCAATCAGTACAAAGTTTGGAGACAGGCAATTTCCCTGTTTTCACTCAGGTACACAGTTATTCCTAATCCATTTTTGGAGAGCATAGCACTTTTGAGTCTCCACTGTTAAGAAAAAAGGAACTCTTCTTTGACATTCCCACTTTGATTTGGCCTTGGGATTTTTTTTCTGTCCCAGCACCCACCCCAATCCAATGAAATGTCAGCAAATGATACTTAGGAAAACTAGAATTGTCATGTGCCCTCAAGATAAAAGCTGGCCTTCACTGCTCCAATTATTCTCAGGTTCTTGCCTTCACTCAGCTGTTGGCCTACGTTTGGTACTTTTTTATTAGACTACACATGCATTTCTTTATTTTCCATTGTTTCTAACAGAAGGGTTGATCTTAACTGCTTGATATAATTTGGCTGTGTCCCCACCCAAATGTCATCTTGAACTGTAGCTTCCATAATTCCCACCTGTTGTGGGTGGGACATGGTGGGAGGTAATTGAATCATGAAGGTAGGTCTTTCTCTTGCTATTGTCATGGTAGTGAATAAATCTCACAAAATCTGATAGTTTCATAAAGGGAAGTTCCCCTGCACATGCTCTCTTGCCTGTCGCCATGTAAGACGTCCCTCTCTTGCCGTCCACCATGTTTGGAAGGTTTCCCCAGCCATGTGGAACTCTGAGTCCATCAAATCTCTTTCCTTTATAAATTACCCAGTCTCAAGTATGTCTTTATTAGTATTGTGAGAATAGACGAATACACTGCTCAACTGCTACATTGCTAGAAATGGAACTCACAAGGTAAGCTGAACACTATTTTTCGTTATTTAATCTTTAGATTTTGGTGATATGCATTGCTAATTAAAGGAAAAACCTATGACAATAAAATGAATTATCCTGCTATTTTAGGCTTCAAAAAGAAATTTAACATGTTAAACCCTTCCCTTTCTTAATGTATTTTTTTCTTTTTATTGAATGAAGATCAATAATTGTCTACTAATATTCTGGAGAGATAATGACTTATTGACAGGCCTACATGGAAACTTACATTTTATGCTAGTTTTGATACTAAGAATTCTGTAAACTTGGAATGTCACATAATCTAACTGGATTAGACTTACAAGAAATTAGTGACATCAAAAAAGAAGGTTTTGTTTCTTATGACTACTTAATCTTGGACAGAAACAATACATGGATGTAAAGATTAAGCCACAGTCAGTTCCAGGACTGAAATCTCATTTGTAACCATAAGATCCCTGAGTGTGTTGACTTTAAATCAATGTATCACTTCGTGACAGATACTCCCCTACTTATAATTCTGGTGTCATTTGGTCTCATAAGACCTGATCTAAAGTTGGTGATGCTTATTACATTAAAACTTTCCAAAGCCACTTGGAAAAAATTAAACTATGTTAGTTAATTAAAATGTGCACTATTTAATATGGTGCTTCAAATTATTACAGATACTTGACAGGTATATGAGCGGTTGAACAACTTGTCTTTTGAAATTCAGTGAGTGAATCTGCTGCTTTTTTTAGTTTTACGCATAATCTTGCACTTCATAAAGGAAATACATTGGAATGTAACATGAGTTGCCCCACAGTTTATTTTTACTTTTACTTGTTTTGCATAAAATATAGGTTTTTAATAATTAAATAATCAAAACTTCCTGTTTCCATCCTGATAAAAGCAAGAAACAAATTGTCTCGTTTGGTTAAGTCCTGATAAAAACTGGAAGGCAAAGGTGTAAATGTTTGATTATGAATTTTACAAAAATGTTGAAGTGGTTCAGTTAAGAGGCTCCACTGACTGGTTTTATGATTAAACTCACATACTAAACAATCATATAAAAATTTGTTTGAAAATAATGATGGTGACTGGCACAATGTCTGACATATAATAGCAGTATTTAATCAAGCATGTATTGAATAGATCACTAAATGAATAAACTATATAATGGATTTATGATTTTAAAATGTCTTAATAAATTTCTAATAGCACAGTATCCTTAATCCTATTAAATCATCAAACAGTGATTTACGTCAGAGCTTTTAGTTCTGTTGGTAGACTCGAGAGGATCCTTCTGCCCTTGGAAACTGTGTGTACCAAATGAAATGACTTAAATGTATTTTTCTCTCCAGGGGAAAAACCATTGCTTCCATAAGATCCTTAAAGTGTCTCAGATGAATAAAGGTTAAATTATACCACTATCTTAAGCAGAAGTAGATTTATTATTTCAGATCAAGGTATTTCTCTAAGCACTATGTTGGTCTTTTCCTATAATAATATGAAAAGCATACCCTGACAAAGACAAGTCTCAGGATCACAAAGGAACAAAAGCCTTGTTATGTTCAACCATTATAATTCCTGACACAATGAAACTTCACAAGCGTGTAAACTTCAGAAGGCTAGGACTTTCTTCTGCCTGTTTACTGCCTGTAATTCCCAGCGTCCAGTGTGACACCTGGCATATAGAAGGTGGTCAACATTTGCTGAGTAAATGAGTTAAAATCAAAATGAACATTGCTATTTTACAAAATCAAGAGTTATACTTGATTATATTTCAACAACTCAGTGATCTATCATTGTAAATAATAAATTCAAAGTAGAGAATACAAATTCAATCCCTTCAAAAAATACAATGTTAAATAAAAAACTTTATATTAGAATCATTTTACATGCTCAGATTTTTGAAATGCCCTTAATGAGTATGTGTAAAAATATCAAAAGCTATTTTTAAATAAACTGTTATAATTTTTTAAAGTCTTACTAGTATGTAGTAAAAAACTATGAAGAACTTTGACTAAGCAACTCCCTATTTATAACTTCTTTGATATTATATTTGAGTTCAAAATCAAAATTTGAATAATATTCTGATTTGCTCTATTGAATAGTTTCATACATACAAAGCTAAAAGAGTTACATATTTATTTTATTCATCCATCGAAAACTTAGTGTGTGCTGTGAGCACAATATGTTAGTGAAAAAGGTAGAAACTGATGGACCTTACATTGAAGCAGGAAACAAGTGAGAAATCTTGGCTTTTGATTTGAGGTTTTCTTCTAAGAAAATTAAATCAAAATTATTAGGTATATGCACTGATATTGGATGAATTTTAGTAAGTTGGGATGCTAGTGGTTCTAACTAAGGAAATCCCTTAATAAAAAACAAACTGTGGAAACTGGCTATTTTACTAAAATGTTGATGGAAATAGTTTGGTGCAACTATTTTGGAGGTAATTTTGCAATACCTAGAAATGTTAAATCTATCTATTTTTCAAAGTTGTAATCTCATTTCTACAACACAAACCTATAGACATGCACACAAATGGACCAGGATACTTATAAAAATGGTGCTTGTAAGTGAGAGGAAAAATGGCAAATGTCTAGCTTTACTAGATTTTTAGGATTACAGAGAAGTAACAATTTGTACTTTTTCTATGAATTCCCAGCACCACTAATGGGTTTGATATTTTAGGATTACAGAGAAGTAACAATTTTGTACTTTCTCTATGAATTCCCAGCACCACTAATGGGTTTGATATACAGGGGTGCACAATAACATTTTGTTTAAGTAATTCTTCAAAACCACAGAAACAGATGTGTGCACACAGAACTTCAGTAAATGTTCTTGATCAGTTCATTCTAGCCTAAGTGTACCCACTTAACCTACTGGGAAGCACTACACTGTAATGACTGAGGACAGACATTTGTGATGGGTGTCAAGTGCCTAGATAAATCTAGATAAGGGCTGAGTATCCCTTATTAGATTCTCGGGACAAGAAGTATTTTGGATATTTTCAGATTTTGGAATATTTGCATATATACAATGAGGTATCTTGGGGATGGTGCCCAATCAAAACATGAAATTCACGTTTTATATATACGTTATACACATGGCCTGAAGGTAATTTTATACAACACTTTAAATAATTTTTGCATGAAACAAAGTTTGTGGCAAGTACTTGTATGAGGAATTTTCTACTCGTGGTAGGCACTAGAAAAGTTTTGAATTTTGGAGCATTTTGGATTTCAAATTTTTGAATTAGGGATGCTCAAACTGTACTTACCTAGGCTGTAGCACTCAACCACTCAAGACCTGCTGTTCTTTTTGTAAAGGAGAGAGAACAGAACCAAACTTACTAGAGTCCTTTAAGCCATTATTCTAACATCAGCAAATGGTCATCTCCATGATCATCTGCATATGCACACAATAGTCACAAACTCACTTCAAGCATCATTATTCTCATCTGTAAAGTGGATAAACTATTGGCTACATTTTGTCAGGTTACAATGGAGTTCAACAGAAATATTGCCTCTGATAGTCCTTTGTGTTTAACATTACTATAAGGTTGTATTATTTAATAACTACATTTTAACAGAAATCCTGGAAATTTTTAATTGATGTACATAAGTGATGAATATAATTTGCAGTGGGTTGTGACAGAGTCTTTAGTAATAACCAATCTATTTAATAGAAAATACTAATATGTCATATATCTACTATGGAACAATTCCAAAACTAAAATAATACATAGAATAAAAAGTCAAAATTCCCTTTGGGAGGCCGAGGCGGGTGGATCACGAGGTCAAGAGATCGAGACCATCCTGGTCAACATGGTGAAACCTCGTCTCTACTAATACAAAAAATTAGCTGGGCATGGTGGCGCGTGCCTGTAATCCCAGCTACTCAGGAGGCTGAGGCAGGAGAATTGCCTGAACCCAGGAGGCGGAGGTTGCGGTGAGCCGAGATCGTGCCATTGCACTCCAGCCTGGGTATCAAGAGCGAAACTCCGTCTCAAAAAAAAAAAAAAAAAGTCAAAATTCCTTCCTTCCCTCTCTAAGTATAACCATTTATTATATTTGGTATATTTTTGAAGCATATACAATCATTGACTAATATTGACTAAATGAATAAGCTAAATTAACTACTATTGGGGTTTACTACTTTAAAAGAGACAATAGTTCATGTTTTGCTTTGCAGATTGAACCTTCCATAGCCCCTCAAATTATGTGATAGACATATGGTTTTCATAAGCTGTATTTGTCAACTTGTGTATATTCTTGTAATTGTATAGTCTAAGAAGAGAGACAGGCTTAATTTTATTTAGATCAGCAATCATCAATTTTTTTCTGTAAAGGGCAAGAAAATAAATATTTTTGATTTTGAGGGTCATATGGTCTCTGTTGTAACTAATCAACTCTGCCACTGTAGTACAAAAACAGCTATAACAATATATAAACAAATGGGCATGAATGTGCTTCAATAAAACTTTATTTACTAAAACAAGCTGTGGGCCAGACTGCCTGAAGGCTAGAGTTTTCTGAGCCTTGATTTAGATCACTGTTCAGCACCCAATGCTAGTGCCATAGTTATGCAAACCAGATAGCATTTATATGGATTTTATAACCTTATGGAGGCTCATGCAAATGGGAGATTTTATGCACAACCTTTCATTTTTAAAGGCACACAATTATCAAATGATGAGTTAACCACTGTTGTAGGGCAAATGAAAGGCATCTTGAATACAACTGGTCCCTATGGATAGAATTCTATTAGAGAGAGTGTTACTTTATAAAGAGAAAATAGCACATTAGTTACTCTTCATTAAGTGAAAAAAAACAAAAGCTGCTCAGGAAATATTAAAAGCATGGAGAGATTGAGTGAAGAGAAAAATAGATGAGCTATGGCAGCAAAAAGAACCATTTCTGTGCATTTTATTGATCATTAACCTTTTGCTTTAGGAGGCATTTGAAAACAACAGAGAAGCATGTTATTGGCTTGGCATGAATCCTCTAATGATGCATGAGAATATATGCTCAAAAATGTCAAAGGTCACTAGAGAAATCACATATTGACAGACAAAATGTTTCTGATATTGTGTAATACAGAAGTAAAAGGTCAATAAGCTATGCCTTCTACTTTCTGGCTTGTGGAAATTTTGCAGTATTTAGTATAAAGTTAAAACTGAATGTGGCTAAATATAATTTTGGGCTTCTCCCTTCTAGATAATGATATCAGGCAAAGTTGATAAAATATCAATGTCATGGACATATTTTAAAACAAGTATGCATTTTAAAATGTCAAGAATTAACTAAAATAGCTACATTAATGATGGTTCAACTATTTATCAGTTATAGACTAATGTCAAAAGTGGACGACCCACTCACTTATAGACAGAGATAGTCTCAAATATATAAAACATTCTCCTTGTTTTACTCATTCTGTGATTGCAAATGTCTAAAATGTTTCTATATTAGTCTGTTCTCATGCTGCTAGTAAAGACATATCTGAGACTGGGTAATGGCTGGGGAGGCCTCAGGAAACTTACAGTCATGGTAGAAGGGGAGGCAAACACGTCCTTCTTCACCCCTGTGATTCAATTACCTCCCATTGAGTCCCTCTCACAACACATGGGGATTTCGGGTACTACAATTCGAGATGAGATTTGGGTGGGGACACAGCCAAACCGTATCAGTGACCATAAGTGGTATCTTATCCTAGCTGTTAGAAACATTAGGAGAAATTCAATTCACTGGAATCTTTTTTTTTCCTACAACAAAACATCCTACAAGTAAACTTGAGAGGTATTTGAAAAACCTACAAAATTTTCTAGGATTACACACCTTTTGAACATTGCCAAAAGCAGCATTGATATGCTAACAGATTCTACCACACTCTGAAGCATCATGCACATAAGAACTAACCTGCAGTTTTTAAGCTGCTTTATTTAAAAAATAATTTGATGATACCTTTTAAAATAAACTTAATTTGAAAAATTAAATTATATGGGCATATTAATTTAATAAAGATGAAAATTAATTTTAGACCAAAAATGTTAACTTGCTATAAGGGCAGGATGAATTTCTAGATTTTTGTTGAAAATGGTACACAATTTACATAAAGAGAAGACAATGTTTATAACTGTGGTATAAACCACAAGACCAAGTATACATTAAATGAAAATGTCTTCATGGATTATTCGATAAGAATTTTTTTAAAGATCTAAAATGAATTGGCTTGTAAGTGTTACTTTGGGTGGCCAAGCAAAAACAAAACAAAAACAAGTTAAGTGTGAATCCGTTGTTTCTAGTTTCTCATTTCTTCCCACATTAAATTCATGAATACAAATGTAGGGGAAGAAAGTGGGTAATGCCTTTTCTCCTTATTATTAGAGAGTCATGATTGACAACCCTTTACCAAAAGACAGGTTAACTAGAGAAATATATAACAAATTTATTATGGGAACATGTGTGCAAGGGAGTCTTACAAAATGTAAAACTCATAGAAGGGCCAGATGGTTTATGCTTAAATATCCTCTTCATTAGAATGTGGAGAGAAAGGAGAAGTGGTGTAGAAAAAAATGATTATCGGGGGAAATAAATGAGTCCAAAGAACAATGGTTTAGGACCAAGTTCCTCTGGGCTCTGGGGGAGGTTTATGTTATAGTAATTTCCTTATCATCATCCATAAGTCTGGAAAAAATCTGGATCTTATCTGCTTCATCTCATACCATTTCTCCTATCCAGACACTCTTTTTGCCTCAAATCTTTTTGACTTAATGGTTTTTATGTTTGAAAGGCTTAGTCTTAATTCCTTCTATGGTTAAAAAACTCATCTTTTAGCTTGGTATGGTGGTTCATGCCTGTAATCCCAGCTCTTTGGGAGCTGAAGTAGGCAGATTGCTTGAGCCCAGGAGTTCAAGACCAGCCTGGCCAACTTGGTGAAACCCTGTTTCTACAAAAAGTACAAAAATTAGCTGGGTATGGTGGTATGTGCTTGTAGTCCCAGCTACTTGGGAAGCTGAGGCTGGAGGATCTATTTAGCCTGGGTGATTGCAACACTGCACTTCAGCCTGAGTGACAGAACAAGACGCTTTCTCTGAGAGAGACAGACAGAGAAAGAGAAGAAAGAGAAAGAAAGAGAGAGAGACAGAGACAGAGACAGAGAGAGAGAACTCTCATCTTTTAGCTTGTTTGCTGAAATCTCTTATCTCCTGACTTTCCTTCCATTCTCATTATCAATTCACTTCTGTTTATATTCTTCAACAGTCTATAGTTATTCAGCTAATGTATTGGTCATTTGTTTAATGCCTATTACTTATGGAATACAAGCTCCATGAAGACATAAATATAATTTTTCTTGCTAATGCTATATCCCAGTACCTAGCACAAACAGCCATTCACAATAGAAATTCATTAATAAATGAGTCACAGATGAAGGATTATAGTTCTGCAGAGCCAAGGATGATATGAAAACAATATAAAGTCTACAGTTGTGGGCACATACACACTCATTTTTTTTTTAATGGGGTCTCACCCTGTCAACCAGGTTGGAGTGTAGTGGTGTGATCTTGGCTCCCGGGCTTAAGCAATCCTCCCACTTTAGCCTTTTGAGTAGCTGGGACCATAGTTGTGCCACCATCCCCAGCTAATTTTTGTGTTTTTGGTAGAAACAGGATTTTCCCATGTTGCCCAGGCAGGTCTTGAACTCCTGGGCTCAAGTGATCTGCCCACTTCAGCTCCCAAATGCTGGGATTACAGTCATTGAGCCACCATGCCTGGCCAAAAGATGAGTTTTTTTTAACCATAGAAGGAATTAAGACTAAGTTTCTCAAACACAGACACCATTAAACCACACTAGATGTTTTATCATCAAAGTCCCATGTCCTTATTGGGCATATCTTGAAAATGTTATATGGACAATGAGAGAGTAAATATAGATAAGACAATGTAGAAATAATATTGCAATAATGAAAATGGGAAAAAAAGCAAACCTTTTGTTTACGCTAAAAAGGCATAGGGAGAGTCTAAAAACAGAATGAATTTTCCTTTAACTTGTTTTCTCTAATCCCGATACGAACCTGATCTGAAGTATCCTCTATCAAAATATCAAGTCACAGTTAATAACAACTATTTACTGAGCTCCTATATGTGCCAGACTCTGTGCTTTGTGCTTTACATGAATTCTGTATGAATTCTCTTCATAACTTTATTGGATTGCTATGACTATTATCCTCATTTTGAAGATTAGGGAATTTAGAATCATTTACCTCAACAGACCATAGAAACAAGAATATTTCAGCAAGTCATCTCCTGTGCTTATTTTTAAGACACTGTAAATTTTACCACTGTGCTTAATCATTTATGAATCTTCGTTTAACTCTGTCTCTTGTTTGTTGGAGGAAAGAGAAACTATGTAGTGCTTGGTTAATTAAGAGAAAAGACATTTCACATCTTTCCCCATGATTCATACAGAAATGTCAGTTATTAAAGATGAGTGAAGGGAGCAACAGAAAAGATTACCTCTGACTGCATGATCGAAGAGAGTGATCTGGAACTCCCACTCATTCATTCATTCATTTTATTAATTTTTAATTTATTCATTGTCTACCAATCACCAAGCAGTATGGTATTTGCCAGACATACAAAGATGAATAAAGTGCACTCTGCTCTACAGATAGCTACTGACATTTGAGAAGACAGACAAACCAATAATCAAAATATGCTCAGATAACTCTTATTATAGATGGTATTTATGGAACACTTTTCAAGAGTTAAATATATATCCAATTTCTAAGTAAACAAAGCAGTGCAGAATAAACCTGCATCAGATGCTTTTATCACTCACTAGTGAAATGTTAAAGGCACAATTTATTAAATGAATAAGGACTACACATTTTGATATACAAATACATAATAGAAATAAATTTTTCAAATGTAAATAGAAAAATCCATATTACCATGAAAGAAGAAAATATATTTTCTTAAGGTTTGGCTATCTACAAACCTATTTGGCTCCTCCAAATCATACATTGTTAATTATTGTTGACATAAAGCTGTCAGCTTAATGCTTGTTCTCATGCCAAACTTCATCTCTGATCATCTGAAGTTAATTCCTAGGTGCCACTGCCTGAGAGATGGTTTCAACTTTTACATTCTCACAATAAAGAGAAAAGTTTACCCTTTTCCAGTACACTATCTAAATTTGATTTCCAATAATTCATGAGGATAAAACTAGCTTTTAGACTACATAGCTATGAAATGTCCAGCATATCTATGCAATATACTTGACAGTCAATTGTCTTGCAAGCCAAGTGATATTTTTATACTGACAAGTCAAATTTAAAGAATCTTTTCAAATTAACATTGCCAGAAACATACACACATACTGTGGTTGGAAACACAAAAACTTAACAAAAGCATTTCCATTCTCTTCTAGGTCATCCCAGAATTTAGAAAACAAAAACAAAAACAAAAACAGAAAAGCATTTCCATGGATAAAATACTTAAATTTGTATGTAAGACATTTATAGTCTATTTACTCTTCATTCAAATATATTTTTCTTCTTTGCTAACTGTACGGCACCAATTATTACATACTCCAATACTGCTTAACTAACTTTAAATTTCAGTATAATTTCTGTATTCAGTTTTTAATCTTCTCTTTTCCATTTCAGTTGTGTATATTTTATGCTATTAGATCTTTAGAGATTAAAGTTTAAAAGTTAAATAATATATTTGGAAGAAAGAAAGGGTAAGTAAAACCAAAAAAAATTTTCACAACACTCAAATTTTGTATAACACATCTTTTCCTCAGGCTTGATCTAGCAGGCTTAATTTGATATCAGGGCTTCCTCTGAAGCAAGCATTTCAGAACTCCTCTGACTTGGTTCTAATTAATCACCAAATATTTCCAAAAGAAAATCCTGTGTTTGCCCCTTTTGCCTAGAGAGGCAGGTCTGGCTTGTGCTTTGTTATATCATTAGGATTCAGAGCCTGTCATTTTCCTTTTGTATTTGGGTCCAAGAATGATTTAAAATCAGAAAAGGAAAAATTCCTGCTGACATCATCAAACATTTGTATGTGTAAATACAATGAGGAAACCCTGTATTTTAAGTCATATCTTAGTCTGCCTTCTTGGCTCTAGGGACTAGGGAGGACAAAACGTTTTGTTTTGTTTTTTCCTGAAGACTCTTGCCTCGGTTGGCATTATTTTACCTGCTGCCATGCCTGTAGCCCCATAATAAAAACAGGCTCAAGCCAACCAAGAGGACAATGTTATGGTATTAAAATCTAAAATATAAATCCTATATGAGGTCTACAGTCTTTTGCTTGTTTGTTTTTGAGACAAATGTCTCGCTCTGTCACTCCAGCATCTGGAGTACAGCAGCATGAGCATGGCTCACTGCAGCCTCTCTCTACTCCTGGGTTCAAGCAGTCCTCCCACCTCAGCCTCCAGACTAGCTGGGACTACAGGTACACATCACCACACCCAGCTAATTTTTTGTAGAGAGAGAGTTGTGCTGTGTTGCCCAGGCTGTTTTCAAATCCCTGGGCTCAAGCCATCTGCCTGCCTTGACTTTCCAAACTGTTAGCATTACAGGCATGAACCACTGTACCTGGCCCAGTCTGTGGACCATTTATTCCACCTTTTAGAGTGTGGAGTTTGACCACCATATGAGACTTGAAAACAGAATGGGCAAAACAAGCTTTGTGACACAAGCTCTTGACTCATGCTAAATATATAGATGGGCCAAGAGAAAACTTCCCCTTTACCTTCTGAAGGTTCACAGAAAATCAGCTGACAAAAGGCAGATTAAAAAGAGAAAAGGCATATATACTGATTAATGTGCCTGGAATGAAAATCCTAGATATCCCTCTCATGCACTGGGGTACAGACGGTTATATACCCTATTTCTTAGGAGAAATGGAGATAGGAAGAGTGGATGATCTTAGGGGGAAAGTAAATAAATTTTAAGGGAGTTTAATGAGCCTAAGAAACATACAATGGCCTGAGACAAAGTCTCTTGGGCCCACGGAACAGACAATGGTTTCTGACAAAAGTCTGTCCAGATGCATTGACAAATTTCAGTCTTCCTTCCTGCGATATGAGTTCAGCTAATGAAAACTCAGAAAAGGGACCAAAGGTAATTGTTTTCTTCTTTGGCAGATCCAGGCTTAGCCAGATAAGGGAACCTCAGAGTACAACTTCATCCTGTGCTTTGGGAGACAGCGAGGATTGAAAGACAGGAGGTAGGGTATGCGGGCGGTGGCGGTAGGAGTTGTTCAAGATCTTCACACTGCTTCTTCAGTTTAGCATGTCAAAGTATCATATTTTAGGGTATCAGTTTCTGAGCCCCAACGTTAGCATAAAACATTTAGGGGTGAGAGAACAGATAACTTTTTTCAGAGGGTTTGGAGTCTGGCTGTCATAATCATTCCTCTCCCCTTAGTTAAGAAGAAAGTGAGTTTCTTTCTCTTTACCTCAATCTGAGAGAGAAGCCTCAAACCACTTTGTGTGCCAGGTGTATCCACTGTCCCAGTGGATTAGTATGTGTTTCCTATATGAAGCTCTATGTATAAGACAAATAGTCCAGCCAGCCTTTCGGAGTTGGAATAGAATAAAAGTCTGCCACTGCTGTATTGGTCTAACTTGTCAATCTCGAGTTTGTGAGATAAAGAATACCTAAGTGCATTGCTTGGATACAATGGGGACCAAGGAGAAAAGATGGTATCTTTAAACCTATCTCTAAATGCCACCTGAGGGATCAACACAGCTCAGCAAAAATAAGCTGGATGAATAGATTCAACATGCCTAATGGTGAGGAAGACAAAGAGACCACGGAGTTCCTTAGTCCAAGTATTTTATAATTGTTCCCTGCATAGAGTGGTGGGTAGAATGATGTCTCCAAAGAACTTATGAAAGTGATCTCAATAGACTCTCCATGGTCCTTGGGATTCCCCCAGCATGGTGACTCTCGAGACGGTCAGACATCTTATATAGAAGTTCAGGGGCCTAAGAGACCAATATGGGAGGTGCCAGCTCTTTTAAAGGCTAGGCTCACGTCACTTTCATCACATTCCATTGGACAAAGCAGTTACTGGCCAATGCAGATGGAAAAGAAGAGAAATGACTTCATCTTTTGATGAGATTGTGTCAAGAATTTTCAGTCACCTTTAATCTGGCACAGTCAGAAATTAAGGAAACAAATGCCCAGTAGGTACTGATATACTAAGTGTCTTCTTTCGTTCTCACCCCTTTTCTGATGAGAAGCTATGGTTAGTGAGAGTAATTCCAGATGAAGGAACAGGAGAAATAACTAAGCCCACCTCTCATCCAGACTGCTAGACTGTAAAAGACCTGAGCTGAGAGAGAAGGCGCTTTGTATTGTTTTGTTGGGATTAATTTAGGCTAGAAAGTTAATTATGGTCTAGAACACTTAAAAGTGACCAAACATATCATTGGACTTGCCAGAAATTTTATTCAGTAGCAGAGAAACAATTAATATCATAAAGTACATTTAAATAGATAGTGAGACCAGAAAAAAAATAGATGCTTTATGCTTATATCCTGTGAATCTTGCTTATTTATCATAACTTTTCAACACTGTTATACCACCTTTTATAAACACCTAAGCAAGTAACAAAGTATACAATGCATCATTTTAATTAAGGTGAAGGTTTTCATATAAGAAGTTTTGGATAATGCAAAATATACCTTAGACTACAACTCGTAATCCCAATACAGCCATTCCATACCAGAAGTAACCACTAATACGTTAGTGCATTTCCTTCCAGACTTTTCTATCTATGCTTTTCTATATGAATGTATACCCATTAGAATATTATTTAAAGCTGTCACATAAATTGCAACATATTCAGCTTGCCTTGCTTACTTTTTATTTGCAGATTTCTTTTAAACTTCTGTATACTAACCCATAGCATAGATTTATTGTCTCTTATTTGATCTTTTCGCTTTTTGAGGAATTTAGATTCTTCTCAATAGTTTTTCTCTCACAGACAACAATGCATTAAATATCCTTTGCATACTACTTAGCACAAATTTTGTTGTACATCTCAGAGTTTTTAAACTCTTAAATCTAAAAGGCAGTGTTTTCATTAGACTCATTCCTTTATAGATCTTAATCATGATGTCTGATTTTACTTTACACATTATTTTTCTTATTAAATATTCTTACATACTATTCACTTGTTTACTTTTTAGGACATTGGATACCAAATCTGACTCATTAGCTGAAAATCTGTAGAATTTTTGCCTCAACCTGACAGACTTTGATTCAAAATGGCTAGGGAGGAGTCCAATTCTGATACTTAGAAAGGTTTAAAAAATTCTAACATAGAATACCTGATAATACATTCCTCACTTTCCTGTTAAAATTTTCTTAAAGATAATTCTCTGAAAAAGGCATTTCCATGTATACTCCAATGTCTACCATAGAGCAGTATCCGGATCATAGCCTTTGATGTCCTCGTACAGGAAGTTGTAGGACAAGCTGGCATTTCTACACCTCTGTGACAGCAGGATAACCCATCTATCACAAGCAACTGTGCATAGGGCCTCTCTGGGCCTAGAGAACACTGGACTCTCAAGAAACTACTAAGGAAAGAGGAGATGTTAGTCAAAGTTCACAAAGTTCAAACAGAAAGGAGGACTAAATACTTGTGATCTATTGTACAGGATGGTGACTATAAGAATGTTAATATGACCGCACTGTTTATTTCAAAATTGCTAAAAGAGTAGATTTTAAATATTCTCATTACAAAATAATAAAAGTGTGAGACCTGATGACTATATCAATTGACCTGATTTAATCCTTCCGCAACGTATCAAAATATCACAAT
This sequence comes from Aotus nancymaae, assembly GCF_030222135.1. Classification (NCBI taxonomy): domain Eukaryota; kingdom Metazoa; phylum Chordata; class Mammalia; order Primates; family Aotidae; genus Aotus; species Aotus nancymaae. The sequence goes on from NW_026988460.1 coordinate 8,194,219, forward strand.
GTATCCGATAAATATGTACAGTTATTTTTGTCGATTAAAAATAACATAAAATTTTAAAAAGAAAAAGAGACTCAAAACATGCTGCTGGGAAGGACTTCTAAGACTTTCTATTTCTAGGCAGTTAGTTTAATGGCTGAAAAGTTTCCTGGGATTTTCTGTGTGTAGGAAAGTGACTAATCTTTTAGGAATTGACAATGGCTCTGACGTTGGTCCATGAAAAAGAAAAATATTCAGATCAATATGTTTAATTAAGGAAATTTTCTTCTTGGAATCCCAATGTTGAGCTCAAACTCTGTTTTCAATCTAGCTCAAATTCTCAAAAACACCCCACAAATATAAATAAGCCTGATACTGTGCCAAGATAGCATGCATGTTTTATTCATGAAAATGTGACGGTATCTGAGTCAAGTTTACTCTTTATCTACCTATAAAGGATCTTTGACAACGAAAGCACTGAGATCAGAAGATGCTATGACGGACGAGGGAGAAACTGTTTAATATTTTCCTGTGCACTTTTTTTTTTCTTTTTAAAAAACCATGTAGTCTCAAGGAACTATAATTGGAGTTGAATGCTTGGGGACTCATGACCCTCACATTATTTACATATGACCATTTGGGGGACTTGTTCCTGTGGAGTAAAGGAAAGAAGACAGTTTTTCCTTTTTGATTTCCCCTTTGAACCTCAGAAAAAGCTGTGGGCATCTCCTTTCAATCTGGCATTTGCTGTGTCAGTTTTCATCTCGAGTAGCAAGCAAGTCTACGAATGGGATCAATGAAAATGACATAAAATACAGAACAAAATGCACAAAGCATTTGAAGTATTAAGAAGCTGGCACCAAACTTGTAATTTCTGCCATATTCTGAATAATGAGAGAAAAACAAAAATCAAGTAGAAGGCTGGGTGCGGTGGCTCAGCCTGTAATCCCAGCACTTTGGGAGGCCCAGGTGGGCAGATCACTTGAGGTCAGGAGGTCAAGACCAGCCTAGTCAAAATGGTAAAAACCCAATACTGTTAAAAATATAAAAAATTGCCGGGTATGGTGGCAGGCATCTGTAATCCCAGCTCTCAAGAGGTTGAGGCAGAATCACTTCAACCTGTGAGCTGGAGGATGCAGTGAGCCCAGATTGAGTCACTGCACTCCAGTCTGGACAACAAAGCAAGACTCCCCCTCCAAAAAAAAAAAAGGAAAAAAAATTGAATATAAGTATGGAATATGAGGGCTAACTTGTCCAGGTGCTGTGATAACTTTATATATATACATTATATATATTATATTCACTATCTCATATATATTTATATATAAATAAAATGTATATATATGAGAGAGAGAGAGCAATTATCATGCAACAGAGGCAGATACTTCTCACTTACATTTTATATGTGAGGGAAGAAATTTAGAGTGGCTAAGTAACTTGTTCTAAAGCACAAAGCAAATGAGTGACAGATCCAAGACTTGCTGGCTGATTCCAAAATCTTTTTTTTTTTTTTGAGACACAGTTTCACTCTTGTTGCCCAGGCTGAAGTGCAATAGCACGATCTCAGCTCACTGTAACCTCCACCTCCTGGGTTCAAGCAATTCTCCTGCCTCAGCCTACCGAGTAGCTGGGATTATAGGCATGTGCCACCATGCCCGCTAATTTTTTTGTATTTTTTAGTAGAAATGGGGTTTCACCATGTTAGCCAGGCTGGTCTTGAACTCCTGACTCAGGTGATCTGCTTGCCTCAGCCTCCCAAACTGCTGGGATTGCAGACGTGAGCCACCGTGCCCAGCCGAAAGCACATAATCTTAATCATTTCCCAAACTGTCCTCTGTCATCATTCCTAAAATATAATTTATATGTAACTACCAAGACTAGATTGCGGAGCTCACAGCTCTGCATAATTTCCTTTCCACCAATATGTTGCTCAGATCTGGAAAATCTTCCCCCAGGCAAGTTCCCATCTGCAGCAAGTCACTGCCAGTTGCTGGGGAGCATTCTAAGTTCCAACATCTCTCCTTAGCAGCTGGGGCTCATCCAGCATCAGAAACACCTGTAGCCTGCTGGCTGCCTTTTAAACAGCATGGTGGCTGTAAACAGAATGCTCTCTGCGGGACTTAATGAGTCTCATGTGTAGAAGTATGAGGATGTGTTATTTTTAAAGAAAATTCTCTTCTAACGACTTTTCAGTGAAAGGTGAATGTCACTGAAAACAAGGGAAATATTTTCAATCATTATTACATTGGGGAATAGAACTTGCACTTGTTTTCCCCTTTGCCTTTTCTTTAGACTCAAATCTTGACCCACACCATTGTTTTCTTCCGCTTAAGATTAGTTCATTACTATGAAATGAATCTTCTGAGTGATGGAATGAGGCAACCAGATTCTTCCTCACTGCCTCCCCCAGATCCTTTTCACATTTCTTACTGTCTCATCTTCTAGAAGAGGGGCAGCAGAAGGAAAAACGGGCTTTTCCTATAGATAGAGCTTGGCCAGAGGTTGCATAGAGACAAACTGTTTGAAGGGAGATGGATTTTCTACGTATGGTAGTAGAAGCCAAAAAAATCACCTTTAGAGCTTCCAATCCCAACAGGACCTAGTCTGTCACTCAAGGATAGTAGCCCTGGCAGTTTGAGGTAAACTGCTCCATGTAAGAACATGAAAACAGTACTCTCTTCTCAAAATGGGCATCTATTAGACGCTCTTCACATGACTTCCTTTTACTCAACATATTGCTGTGTGCCAAGATTCTGAAAAATTCCTCAGCCCCTCAGCCTCTTCAGACTAGCATTCAGAACTTCTCTGCACCCTAAACCAGATTTGTCAGGTCAAGTGACTTATTTCAGCTTCATTACTATAATTCACGAGGGATACTTTGAACCATATAAGGGCTTTATTTACTTAAAGGCAGAAATATTTCTAAAACACAAGCAGCACTTTTTAATCTGTGATCAAACATCTTTTTAAATAATGTCCTTCTGAATAAGATTGCTGGCTGTCATTTGTGGCAACATGATCAGATATTGGCCTTTTGGGTCCTGCTTTGAAAGAATAAGGATTACAGCCGGTATAGACTCAGCTCTTTCATGTGTCCGACATTGTGTTCAAAGCTCTATAAACATACTTTAGTCCTCACAACTACCTGGGCATACACACACATACACACACACATATATATTTTTTTCAAGATAGGGTTTCACTCCGTCACCCAGGCTGGAGTGCAGTGGTGGTGTGATCACAGTTCACTGCAACGTCTACCTCCCAGGTACAAGCAATCCTCCCAACTCAGCCTCCTGAGTAGTTGGGACCACAGGTGCACACCATCATGTGAGGCTAATTTTTGGATTTTTTGTAGGGATGGGGTTTTGCCATGCTGCCGAGGCTGGTCTTGAACTCCTGAACTCCAGTGATCACCCTGCCTTGGCCTCTCGAAGTGATTGGATTACAGGCATGAGCCACCACACTTGGCCTGAGCATATACCTTTTTCACCCTCAAATTTCTCTATAGCCCCTTTCCCCTGCTTTATCACTAACATGTAAGGTCTCTGAGGGAAGGAGACTTGTCATATCTCTAGTCCCAAGACTAGTGATTCTTCTGAAACTCTGGATGAGCTAACTCTTTTTTTAGATGGATACTGTTATGTGTATTTGACAATAGACTCTTAAACAATGATACAGAATTTAAAGCCTAATACCAATAATATTATCAAGTTAGACCATGCTATTGACTACCCAAGAGCAAAGGTATGATAAAAGTTTTTTGTGATTAGATCATGTGATTCTTCATGACAATTCTCTGGGTCAGGTCTTTTTATTGGTGCCATTTTAGGGTTGAAGATTCTTTGTCTTGGAGGAATTCACCTGCTTGCCTAAGGTCACACAATTATCTAGGGACATGGATAGGATTCCAACCCACATCCATGACTGGGAACAAATGTGTCAATTTTCTCAATGCAGATGGCCTATATTTATTTCGAATAAATTTTATAATGCCTCTTATTCTCCTAATCATCATGTTATTATTTCTAGAGGCAGCACAGAAGGAAAAACTGAGCAAAAAATAAGAGACAGTGAGAAGAAACAATGACAAATCCACGGGTTTAATTCAACAAATATGTACTGGGCACATAAAGATGAGCCCTGCACAATAAGTGAGTGAAATATTTTCAATCATTATTACGTTGGAGAATAGAACTTCCACTTATTTTCCCCTTTGCCTTTTTTTAGACTCAAATCTTGACCCACATCCATTGTTCTCTCCAGGGATTATGATCCCAATGAACATTTAACTGCACGATCTTTAAAGTTTAGCTTTGGATGAGAAGCCAATTTTGCCTGAATGCTTCAGAAATGCCAATACAATCATTACATTGAATGGACATTTTCCACTTCCTCATTAGCCAGTCTAGATATACATTTTACATTAGCTTTGTGTCTGTCACATTCCACTGTCAAATGCTAAAGTAAAGCCACTAATTTGCCATCCTTATCATTAGTCTCTGTATTTCCCAGGTAATATCCAATTATACAGCATCTAATTCTTGATCTTCCTCACAGTATTCATGATCAAAATAGAATTCTCAAGCTCTAAGATAATTTTAGCAGGCAGAGTAAGAGTAAAGAATAAGAATGAAGACTGACAAATAACAGATGCATTATTTTCTTACCAGTTTAATTCAATATGCATGCATTAATTCTTCATGCAAGTTCAAGAGGTAATTATCACCTACAAGTAAAGCAAGACATGTTAAATTAGGGCACTGGGTTCAAATAAAAACAGTAGAAAAACCTAACAATTTAAATGAGCCATATCCCAATCTGTTTACATATTTTCTTTCAAAAGAATGGTACAATTTACTAATAGCTAATTGTGTAATTGCTGCTGTGGGTTGATTTTACCTCCAATATTTACTGAAGCGTATCCAAATTATAATGAATATCAGTGCAATTTTCATTTTTAAAAAGGGTAAAATACTTTAGAAAAAATGAACCCAATTAAGATTAATTTTAAATTAAAAAAAAGCGGCATTATGAGAGTATGAGACAGCAGGGGGGATTTTAATTGGGAAAACAGAACATGTAACATCCTAATCATTTTGCATTCTATTTATGTCACTGAACTGAACTAAACTGTTTGGTTTTCATTGAAAATGGTGAAACTATTGAAAATCAATACACAACATCTTCAAAATTAAAAAAAAAGTATAATGAAAATTTACATATTTGTATACTATTTATTTAAATAATTCTGGATCTGAGTCAGTTTTAGCTTGGATAGCTTTCCATGTGAGAATTATAGAAAATATCAAAATTTACAATAGCTAAAGTAAGAAGTCACAGATTTTTAGTTTCCCAATTTAAAATACGATAAACAATAGAACAAAGTACACTACAAATTGATACGAGATGCTTACTCACAATCTCTAAATCTGGTAAATCTGATTTCAAGCAGGGTTAAGAGTCTAATCATACTTAGAGCTCAGAGGTTGCAGCCAAAGTGTGTAGGTTAGAATCCTGTTTCATTACACCGTTGCTAGGATGTCCTTGTGCAACTTACTTAATTGTCCTAAGCCGGTTTCCTTATCTGTAAAATAGGCTTGATAATGGACCCTAACTAATGAGATTTTTAAAATTTTACCTTTTAACTCTTTATGGAGATGAGGTCTCACAATGTTGCCCAGGCTGGTCTTGAATTCCTGGCCTCAAGCCACCCGTCTGCCCCAGCCTCTCAAAGCACTGGGATTACAGGTGTGAGCCACATGCCCCTGCCATTAATGGGATTATTTTGAGGATTGATTTAGCAAATACAAAGTGCTTATCTCAGAGTCTGGCATGGAAATATATGTTATTTAACATTATCAATGTTATAATTCAATCATAAAATAATCTGATTCCAGAATCGCTTTACCCTATCTTCTAGCAACTCTTAGAATCATAGTTTTTTTCTCAGCAGAATGAGATCTAAAGAGAGCTTTAAATTTAAAAGCAAAAACACCTTCAGCAGGATGTCTCCTGTCTTCCGTTGTATATATTTGCCTACTGATGGGAAGATGATGGCTTTAAGCATTCACACACATTTCATTCACTATCTCTCAGGCATTGACGTAGGTAACACCAATCACTTCAGTTCACAAGAGAACATGTCAGCCAGCACAGAGGAGTTTAGCATTGGCTGAAGGTCTGACCGTTGTGTGAGGAAAATACTATCACGGCCCCCATTGTGCAGATAGGGAAACAGACTTAGAGAAGCTATGGACCTTGAACAAGATCACACAGCCAGAAAAGGGCAAAGGTGTTATTTAGAAGGCAGTATGACTCAAAGCTGATTTTCTGATTTTGCCATGCCAATCAGCCCTGCCTTCTACAGGAGAGAGGACATTGGCACTATTTTGGTGCTATAATCTGTTTTTGCATATTTTCTGGCATTCCCTTTCATTCCCTTTCATTAAGGTGTAGTAACGCACCCATTACCACTGTGCTTAAATCTAGAATCACACACACTCGCACTCAGATACAATCCTTATAACATAGTTTTTCCACTTAATTTTCCTGCCTTTAAACAAATTTTTCAATTATCATGCAAGAAAATGATTGATATTTTAGCTGTCATTTTCCTTACAGCAACAATAACATTTAAAATGTTTTAAATATTTAGAATATTATCACAAGGATTATTTAAAAGTGGATATCATTTAAATAATTGATATTATTTAAATAATATCAATTATTTAAAACATTGATACCAATGAGACAGTCTATAAACAACTTGATAAATTGATATTAATTTTAAGAAAATATTTGTCAAAAATGTAAGGGTAGACATTTGTGATCAAATAAAATCAGACGCAATTAGATACTATAATTCTGTTACGTGAATTTTCTCCTTCCCCATTCCCTCACTTCTCCCCACAGCTGAAATACCTGTAATGTACAAGTCATTGTCTCAAATTGCTGGTTTTACTGAGTCAGTAGAGCATAAAAATATTTTTAAATATCCTGTTAAAAGATGGAAAAGTTAAATGCTGGTTGAACATTTAAGAAATGACAGCCTTAGCATAATTATTATGGCAGTCTCCTATTCCCCCTGTAGATGTTCTTGTTTGACCATACCACAATTAATACTGCATATGCATTTGCTTGTTATAAATTTTATTAGAATAGAAAATAATACATACAGATAACCATAGGATACACACACAGGAATTGAAAGATAAATTTTATACTTTTCAATATGAAACAAAGTACATATCTCACGGAGATATATTGCTAGAAACAACATGAAACAATAGAGCAATCATCTTGAAAACAAAAAGTATAGGAACATATTATAGGAATTACTAAATAATAAAAAGGTCCAACTTTATTACATGGAGCATAAAATACAAGTATTGGAGAAAGTGTTTCCCTACTTTTTGACTGGAAATAACAACAGTCATATGAAATCTACTAGTCATTCAGATTGTTTCCATATATACAGTATATAAGGACCTTATAGAGAAAGTTATAAATATTTATTAATTTTGTGTATGACGACTTTATCTTAAATGTAATCTCTAAATGTATAATAGTGCTTTATGGTGATATCAGAATTGCCCTAATTTTTAAATCTTTCTTGATAAATCTGTACTGTTTTCAAATTCTGATATCGTTGGAAACATGAGCAAGTTCCTGCAAAATGTGAAATTGGTAGGAAAGAGGTAAAAAATTGATTTCGCAATGTTGAATACTCAATCTGCTGATTTTAATTTATTCTTAATATATTGCTATGAAGTCATGTCTTCAACAATTTTTTGAAAACCACATATTGAAAGACGGAGTCATACATATCAAAGTCAGCAGCATTGCCTTGGTTCTATTACAAATTTAACTCAGGAAGTAAAAAGCCTGCCAGACTCACTCAGATAGATGGTGGGATTTCATTAAAAAACCATCTCTGCCATCCAAAAAGAGAGGGTCCCTTAATGGAACTGGAAATTGAAATGAGGGATTGTGTGGATTTTGTTTAATATTTGGGTTGAGATTCAGGTCATTCCTGACTTTTTTCCCTAGGTTTTAATAAAACCTGAAAGCTTATTCATAGCTGTGAAGGAAACAATTCCTTTTAATTTAAAGAAACTTTTTTTTTTTAGAAAGGATAAAATGTGATCATCTGAATTTTAGAATATAACTGAATGAAACAGAATAAAGCTTGAAAAACTGGCTAGTCTTCATGATTTTTATGTTATTAAATAAATTCATACGAATATTTTGCACAGGTCCATTGCATTTGGGGTGACAAAGCACTTTCACACTTCCTTCTTTATCTTTTAAAAACTAATTCATGGGGCAGAGGCTGATCAGATAGGTATTATTATCTGCATATTTTACAGACGAATAATTGAGAGGTACAGACAGCAAAGTGATTTGTAAAGTCTCACAACCATTTAGCAGTATACCAAACCAAACATCATTCTTCTAAGCCCCAGAGTAGCATTTTCCAACAATATTCTTTTGAATCACATGTCACTCCCCTCCAACAAGATAATTTTTAAAAATGTATTTTTCATCCTGGGGACTTAAATCAGAATTTCAAAATGGTACTAGTTAAGTCTTCCAAATAAAGCTATTATAATGGGAAAATTGCATTTGAATTAAATGAAAGCGTTTTTCAATGTAAAAAGAAATTCTCGTGTGTGTGTGTGTGTGTGTGTGTGTGTGTGTGTGTACATGTGAGAGTGTGAGTCTTTATCCATAGGCAGTGCTTAAACTCATAGCTTAAGAACATTTATATCAAAAGTCTAAAGTATGTAATACGTAAATTCCTTTGGTTTATCAAGTTAATATTAAGGCATTTCAGATTCCCTTAAAAGGATTTACTGTGTTTTTAATTATTTTCATATTTACCCATAATGAAGTAGAAAGTTAAAAATAAGAGTTGAAAAAACATGCATAATCACTGCATTTCATGAAAGCACTTTTTTTTTGGTAACCAATTAACTTTCCAATAAATAATAAAAAGGAGTTAATATCACCACAGGGCATTTACAATAAAGAACAGGACCATAGGCATATAACTTGACATAGGGTGGACATTCGAGATGGCTGATGTGGATCCTCTTGCATCCATATCTGTCAAAGATGATGAACAGCTCATTAATAAGGATTGTACCAATATGTAATCAAGGTGCTAGAGACTGGATATTTGTGATGTTCCCCCCAAATTCCTTGCTGAAATCCTAATCCTCAATGTCCGAGTATTAGGAGGTGAGGGCCTTTGAGAGGTGACACTGAATCTGCCAGCAACTTGACCCTGGACTTCTCAGACTCCCCTCCAGAACTGAGAGAATTAAGTTTCCATTGTTTATAAGCTACCTGTCTAGGTAGTTTTGTTATAGAAGCCAAAAGGGACTAAGACACAGAGCAAAAGCAGTATCTCTCCTATCAAAACCAAATCACAACATGAACCTATCCTGGCCCCACAAGTTGTTATTAGCCTTCATTTTACTTATCAATGTAGCATATACTAGCTGCCAAGAGTATCTATCAAAACAGTAATATTTTTAAGTTTTCTTAAATGATTCCAGGCTTTGTTCATCTACTATTATTTAACTTTAATTGAAATTGGAAAAACAATTTAATCATTTTGAAAACAATTAAACTAGATCACAAACAAGTTTGAGATAATTCACTGGTTTAATTAAAGAAAGCTTCATTGGGCAAGGGTTTGAAGAGTCTGTGCTTGTTTCTATTTTAAGCATTTCCAGATAAAGTATTACACATAATATAAAACATCATCTTTTAAAAAAGCAATAAATAAAAGCTCCACTTTCATAGAGATGGCCTTGTGTGGTCACTTGCAAGCTCAGCAAGACAGCAGATGTCAGATGAAAAGCCTACTCTTGACTCAGCAGCCCTTAAATGCGAAAATAATGTCTGTCCCTGCAAAAGCCCAGAACTGCTTTCTTTTAAAATTGCCACTTTGCCAATATTGTAATGTTAACTCTATGCCTTGCACAATTTGGGGAACAAGAAGCACATATTCATTATTTTAAAACTTTACTTAACAATAATAAACTAAATTTCTAGTTTTGCTCTATTGAAGTGCATATAGTTTTAGAGAGTTCTGTAGTCCAAGATAGGTTTTGTAGATTTTACATTGCAGAGCTTAGTTCTGAGATAAGCATTTCCTGTTTTCTTAGTACAGATTCGTTTGTTTCAGTCAAAGTATGGCAGTCTTTATGATTTTTCAGAAAGATAGAATTCCTCCAAGTTTTCATATTTCCCTTTCACTTCAGTTGCTAATGTCTGCCATTTTGTTTTCCAACATTAAAGACAAAAGTGTCAGTCCTGATTGCCCAATACTACAGACTAGGCCATGCTAAATGAATGGAAAGAGAGAACAAAGTCATTTATGCCACTAAGAACTACAGAATAACATATGAAGTCAAAATGGGCTCTACAATAGTTAAACTGATGCCAGAAAACTCCAGAGTTGCAATTTAAAAGTGTAAATAAAATTTATTCTAGCACTGGCACTTGATAAAATATACATACCAAAGTCTGTTTCCAACTCTAAACATGCAATTTCTATAGTAAAATAGGTTTTATTTGGGTTTGGAAAGGAAAAAGCAGTATGAACCTCCTTGGAAACTAGAAACAGAATTTTTAAGGAGTCTTTTAGTTTGGCATAGGTAAGTGGTTTAGGACTTTGACAATGTTAATCATTCTATTTAAAGAATTTATTAAGATTTATCTATAATTCATAGGAGGTAAATAACTAGACTATTAAAGATCTTAAAAGAAATGCTTAGGGAATTCTACTTTTACAGGCGATCCAACGGCAATTTTAAGTATAACTCAGAATAAAGAAAAATAATCAAATTAATGAAGTTTTGCTAAATATTTTTTCACATCTTTCTTTCATGCCCTCATTTTTTTCTGCCCTATTTTGCACCACTCTTGAGGGGATCCTCTTGCCCTCACCTCACCTGCCAAACCTTATTGGCATTTGGATGAAAGCCTTGCTGGAAAGAAAGAATGGACAGAGGGACACTGACTGACTCACTATGGGGGATAGGAACACTGACGTCAAAAAAGTAAATCATGGCTTCAACCAACTTACTGGTTATTCGTGGAATCCTGATCTGTTCACTACTGGTCCCATCCCCTCCATCTGTTGTGGCCTTGACTTCAATAATGTAGTCCTCTTTAATGGGCAGCAAAAGTTCTGCTGAAGTTTTATTTGTGTTCAGCACCTGCACATTATTTTGACTGCTAGTCCTATAGAAAACCTAAAACGCGTGAAAAAAATACACTTACTTGTTATATTGCCCATTGTTGTTTTCTTCATAGAACTTGTCACTCTGAAATTAACTTATTTTGTTATGTAAGTTAGAATATAAGTCTCTTTCATGGCTCTAACTGTAAGTCTTATATTAGAGGTTAACACATGGTGGAACCATCAGGTTCTCAAAATCAGGGAGGCTGGGGAAGAGTGAACATTCCCATGGAAGAGCTCAGCTGGATTGCACATTTCTGAGGCTGGAGAGATAAGGCAGGGCCATAGGGTATGAAATTTGAATGCCTGACCCTAAAATCAGAACCAATTATTTTTAGTTGTTTCTTAAGTAGTAACCATCAATAGTTGCAAACTAACACATAATTTAGAAAGATTGTGTCCAAAATTCCCACTTGAGCAGAATTCTTTCACTCGAAACTATATTTAAGAAGATATTTTGAAAAATTACCCATTTTATGAAAAGCTTGGTATCTTTGTCAAAATTAGATTACAGAAACCATATCATCAACATTTAGAACAACTCACTTATACCTATCTTCTCTTGAAAAGTACTGCCAAAAGTAGGAAAATGAAGCATTGCAAATGAGAAAACTTACTTTATATCCTGTTACTTCCGACTCATTCTCCATGGCTTTAACTTGCTCCCAGTTAAGTAACACTTTAGTGTCTGTGGCATTCCAAACAACATTTCCTGGTGGCTGACTGGGAGCTTGAAGTGCAAAATGAGAAATTAAAACAGACTGAAGTACAAGTGGTATTTTACAAGGAGGAGATGATGGCTATTAGTAGAGCGAGATGCCTTTGGTAATGCTTGGTGTAATAGATGAAATCAGAAAAAATAACAGAGTATATAAATTTTCCTTTTCTCTAGAAAGGCATTTCATTCATACACCAAACCCCTGTGACATGTAATTTATCCATGTAACAAACTTGCACATGTATCCCTGAATCTAAAATAAAAGTCCAAAAACAAGGCATTTCGATTAATGTATAAGATGATGTATTCTATCATATTCATCGTATAATTTAGGGCATTTCACACTTAGTGAGCTTCTATCTCCTTGAAAACACGTTCATAGTGGAGATAAGGAAATTCCTTTATCTACCACTAGAGGGCTGCTTGTTGATAAGCCTAAAAAGGAAGGTGGCGGGACCTATTTTGACGCATGCAGAGGTTGGGAGAAATTGCCAAATGAGCAGATTACAGCTGTGTGAAATGAAGTGTACATGATTCTGGAGCCAGCCTTGTATGATAAGATGGGTAATATGTGAGGCAATCAAAAATAAGAATTACTTAGATTTGTTCCCATGGAGTAATAGCTCCACGCACAAAAAATTGCAAGAGAGGCTATATTTTAGTCTTCGTTTTCCAGGCTTAAATCAATTTTTGAGAAAAATAAGGCAAAACGCTAAAAAGTTAATGAGAATCCCATTAGAGGATTAATAAAACTCTCTGAGGTTTCTAAACTTAGATTCATAATTTAGTTCCTTTTCATGAACACTGCATTGTAAACTCATGCTAAGGGTGAGGGTGTTAGAAGATGAGCGATAGCATTTGTCAATAGCAACACAGATAGTGCACTGGAAAAATCAGTTTCTTGTCAGTAACAACAATGAACATAATATTATTCATTCATCAACAGCATCACAATTGCCCTCAATGTTGAAATACGTTGTATTTATAGATTTAACTACAGAATGTGATTTGGCTAACTGAATTTGTAATGGAAAAAATGATCTAAAAGACTGGCTATCCAGAGAAATTTCTAAACATCGTTGACTCATGCCATAGGGGAAATACAGCTGAACTTACAGATAGCAAGAACTCAAATACATTTACGAGTCTAATGACACCAAACAAGATTGCATTCACTCTCTGTGGATTTCTTTTGCTTATTGTCTCTTTTACCACTATTCTGCATTGCCTTTAAAATTCTGTGATGTGGGTATTCACAATGAGTTCAGGTCAGCTAAGACTGTCTGAGCTGCAATGCTCTAGTAACAACAACAACAAAATTATAGGAG